>NW_025336598.1:14875934-15156314 GCF_004798865.1 Varanus komodoensis
TGAGAGGAAGTGCACAACTACTAGAGGGACAGATTCCACAGAAGTACTCATTCCCCTCTACTCTGCATGAGTCAGACCTCACCAGGAATACAGTGTTTAGTTTTGGGCACCCAGCTTTAAAAAGGATGCTGAACATCTGGAGAGAGTTCAAAGCCGGGTGACAGAGATGAGACGGGGCCTGGAAAATAAGTCTTCAGGTGAGAGGCTGAAAGAACTGGGCCTGATCACAGGACTATGAGGTGACATGATAGCACGTCAAAGGCTGTCACACAGAAGAAGGAAAAGACCTCTTCTCATTCATTCCAGAGTGCAGGACACAGAACAGTGAACTTAAACTACAGTACACCGGGTGCAGGGTAGGCACAAGGAAGAACTTCCAGACTGTGAGAGCAGGACGACAGAAGAACCAGCTGCCAAGAGAGGTTGTGTGCTCTTCCACATGAGAAGCATACAAGAGGCAATTGGGATGGTGTAACTGGCATCCAAGGGATGCAGGTGGTGGGCTGGTTGATCGAAAGGTTGCTGGTTCGAATCTGCACAACGGGGTGAGTTCCCATTGCTCCATCCCAGCTCCTGCCAACCTTGCAGCTCGAAAGCATGCAAATGCAAGTAGATAAAAGGTACCACTTCGGTGGGCAGGTAACAGTGTTCCGTGCACTTCGGTGTTTAGTCATGCCGGCCACATGACCACGGAGACTGTCTGCCGACAAACGCTGGCTCCTTTGGCTAGGAAACGGAGATGAGTACCAACCCCTAGAGTCAGACATGACTGGACTTTAATGTCAAGGGGAAATCTTTACCTTACCTTTACCGTTTTAACTGGCATCCTGCACTAGCAGGTGGTTGGACCTGATGGCCTTCCTGGCCCCTTCTGACCCTGGCTGTTCTGTGAATCTGTGCACCCTAACAAGAACTTTCTAAGAGAAAACACTTTAATCAGTGTGGAGGCATGGATAAACAGCCTGAAGAATGACAGTCTGCTACTTAATGCTCAGTTATGTTCTGCTGCTTGTTGATCCAATGTAGAGGCATGGCGGTCCAGCTTGTAGCCCAGCACCACCAAGGGGTCTCCATAGGGCAATCCTATTCCCATTCCTCTTTCTCTGATGATGTAAAATGGATTCACAGTGGAAAGTTGCAAGCCAAGTCTCATCACCATGCAATGATGCTAAGCCCTCAAGATGACACAGGTGGAAGAGAACTTTTTTCACATCCCTCAGCTCAGTGAGATGCACAAGCTGACCCCCCATTAAGAGTTCAAACGTATCACTTGCAGGAAGGACTAAATGTGCAGGCATCAATGAAAAGTGAGTTAATGAATGGTCCATCCAGTCATCAAACCACCTGTCAATCACACGTCTCCTTTTCTGTCTGAATCAGCCTTTGAGACCTAACCACATATATGTCATATAGCTTGCCTGAGGCATTTGAGTAATGTAAATTCCTATCTAAACTGACCCAAGTGACACTTCTCAGACTAATGCATAGATAGGAACTCAGCTTTCTATGAAATGTTGCACTGATCCTAAAGTTGCAATGCAATTCCCTGCTGTTCTAACATATCAAAAATGTATTAAATACATCAATTTAAGTGGGTATTTAAATATTGTTTCAGATTATGAACTTTTTGAATGCAGAAATGGAACAAAGGGGATTATGGGTAAAAACATGTGAAAATTGACTGGATTTGGCTAGATTTTATTTCACCCATTCCTAATATGAGCCAGTTTATTTATTAATTTATTGCATTTTTTAAATTTACTGTTCCCTCAGCACATAGCTCTCAGGATGGTTTACAAATAGCTAAAGATTAAAAAAGCATAACAATAACCAAAAACCTATACAAGTATACAAACAAAATTAGCTAAACAATTATAACACAGAATAGATAAGAACATATTAAACCACTGCAACTAATCATTATAATAAAAACCAACACATCTCTAAGCAACAATTAAAATAACGGGAGACTAAAGAGGGTTTGACCTGGCACCAAAATGTATGAAGTGTCAGCACCAGATGCACCTCCCTGGTAACTTGATTCCATAAATGGGATGCCTCTGTTGAAAAGGCCCTTCCTCTGCTAGCCACATTCCTTGCCTCCTTTAAGGAAGCTCTTAGAGAAGGACCACCTTTGAAGATCTTAGGGTTTGGAGAGGTATGTAAGGGGAAGTGACATTCCTTAAGATATCTAGGTCCTAAGCCATTGAGGGCTTAATATGTTCATATGAGCAGCCTGAAGTAGGCCTGGACTTCAATTTGTAGCCAGTGTATCACTACAAAGCAGGACTTAGGTGTTTGTAATGGCCCATCAACAAACTGGCAACCTTGTTCTGCACCAACTGAAGTTTCTGGACTGTTTTCAAGGGCAGCTCCTGTACAGCACAGCGCAGTAATCTAAATGTGATGTATCACCATTCCATCACCTTTGCTAGATGCTGCTTGTCCAGGTATGGCATCATCCTGGATGTATCAACCACAGCTGATGAAAGGTGCTTCTGGCCACAGACTCTGGGCCTAGGTTCAACCCCAAACTCTGAACGTTGTCTTGCAGGGGAAATGCAACCCTATCTAGCACATGGTTGAGATCCTCCTTCAGGACTGAATTTCCACCTATCAATAGCACCTCTGTCTTGTCTGGATCAAATTTCAATTTGTTGGCCCTCATCCAGTCCATTACCCTGAATAGGCATGGGTTCAGAGTCAAAACCTCCTCACCTGGATCAGATGTGAACAAGAGGTAGATTTGAGTGTACTGATGACACTTTAGGCCAAACATCCAGATGTCCTCTCCCAGCAGGTTCATGTAGACATTAAACGCATGGGGGATAGGATGGAGGGACTCCATGATGCAGAAGCCATGGGCCTGAGGTACTATCCTGCAGCAGCACCATCTGGAATTGGCAGGACAGATGCAAGAGAAACCAGTGCAGAGCAGGACCTCCAACTCCTAATGTGGCCAGCCTACCCAGAAGGATACCATGGTTGATGGTTCTGAAAGTCACTGAGAGGTCCAGGAGAACTTGCGGGGACACACTCCCCCTGTCTTTGTCCCAGCAAAGGTCATCCTACAGGGCAGTGTCTATCCCATAAATCTGGACTGAACTGGGACAAGATGGCTAGTTCCTGATTTGAGCTCCAGAATCTCCCTGCCACACAACCTCTCCCTTCTCCAAGTAATTTCTTCTTACCACAAAATGTGTGATTCTGAGATCCTTCTCTGAGGCAAATCTTTTGCGGCTGTCAAAGAGAGTTTGGTCTGTGCATGGTCTCTAAATTAGAACTTCAGGACCAGGGCCAATTTAATTAAGCATATGTTCAAGAGACAGCAGAAGACCTTTCAGAATCTTTTACTCAAAGATACTATGAGAGCTAATCAGTCTTAACAGCTTTGCTGAATTTACTGTGGAAGAGGAGAGTGACATATCTGAAGCATTGCATCAAGTTTTTCCTGCAGGCACTGCAGAATAAGCAATTTTGTGCAAGGAGGTCAGGACACCACATAAAATACCCTTCAACACACACCCTTGGCATGTGTATATGGATCACACCATTGTAGAAATAGCATGCTTGTTTTCTATGATGAAAATAAGCAACAATAATTGATCTTCACTCAATAATGTTTAGTGTTTGCATACAATTTTAGAGTATTCAAAGTAGTTCTCAGAATGGAGATATTATGACCAACAAAAGGCTACCCCTGAAAGAGATATTTCAGTAGAGAGCTGTGTATGTACAGCGTAGCAATGGTTTTCTACCCTAGCAGCTGGGGAAAAAAATTGGGTGGAGGAATTTCTCCAAGGGAAGGGCACATTCTTCAACAGCTTCTCCAGGTTGTTGTTCACCAGTGGCAGTGACAGTCACACCCCCTAAATTACCTACACATTTGGAGAGGAGTAGTTGCTGCTCCTACAAGCACCAGCGGTAGTAACTGAGATGGCAGACTTGCCACAATTTCAGATCCTCTACAGTGCTCTGAACCTAAAATTATTCTATGATATCAGTGTGGAGGGATGGCAGCTGCCCCCCAAAATCTGTGGAGAATATTCTGAGAAATTCTGCAAAATGGTGCCCATTTTCTCTGCAGATGAGAGAAATCTCCAGTGCTTTTTTTTGGCATAGAACACACCGGAACACACCAGAAGTTTCAAAAGTAACTTTTGAAAATTTGATGTTTGGTCCAGGTGGATTCAAATCGCCCTGTTCAGCGTAGAAGGTTGGCAGCAAAATCATTAAAATGGTGCATGCGGGCTGCTTGTGTGTCAAATCCGATGCATGCATACTTTGTCCGTGCTGGTTGTGATGGCACTGCTCAGCTTGTGGCACTGCTCAGCTTGTGATTGGTCGTGTGGTCGCACACTGATTGCTTACTGCGGGCAGCGACCGTGATGTTTCGTTACACAACTGACATGTGTGGGTGTGTGTACAGTGATTGACTGCGTGTGCAAGGTAAATAATTTCATGAGTTCTGGCACCTTTTTTCTTACAAAAAAAGCACTGGAAATCTCTGATACTTTTTTCTGCGAAAAGAAAAGAAAAGAAAAGATAGTGGAGGAGAGGAGAGGAGAGATTTTGACTTGACTCCTACCTAACATTTCCCTGTAACATCTCGTGAGCCATTTGAGATTGACAACAACTTGTTGTGTGTTTCCCAACCACACAACCATGAGTTGATCCTGGGGCTTATGTTAAGTGTTGGAGGGAAGGGTGGTTGAGGAAAGCAGAGGTAAGGCCTGTTCAGCACCTTCTTTTCTTGCATTCCTTCTTTTTCTGCTGATTATCCATAGAATTTCTGCACACTGTCATTTTCAAATAGGAATTAGGCTCAGATTTAGATCCAATTTCTTCTTAGTGCATAATCTATGGAAAAATGCATAGGTATAATGGACACAATCTAGCCAAATGTAGTCATTAGCCTAGTTTTCATGGAGAACAATGTACAAAGCTGTACCAGTTCAGAATGAAGGAGTGTGAATTGCATACTGTATACTCCCCCTGCCCCCCAAGTCTGCTTTTAAAAATCAAGATGCAGGGATATTGCTAAGGTACTCATAGAACCAATCTTCCCAACATCATATTTTTCTAAACTGTCAGAGCACTTGTGTCAGGACTTCCAATGCTCATCCAGCAGACAGAGGTGGATAAATACTGGGATGTCCTAGACTTACTACTGGCTTCATTTGCAGGGATTCCACCTACTTTAGTGAAAGATGCACTCAAAAATCCAGACAGTGAAAATAATATTATCTTAATGGGCTTCCCTTCACAGATGTCAGTAAATGCTATGCTTTTCAAAGAACACACGCCCTTCTATGATGTGTCCTGAAGATCAGCAGCCCAGTCTCTCTGTCTCCCCCCTCTGCCCTTGCACATCTAAGTTCCCAGTAATTAATATTCCAGTCAGAGCAGTTAGGTTAAAATTCACCCTTCCATTAAAAATGTTCATTTTAACAATACAGTATGCATCAATTAAAATAAGAAAGCTCTCTAATTGTCCTTTTATTTTTATATCAACTTTTAAAGTATAATATTTTTGATTTAATTTTTCTACAAATCCAAAATATGCATTTAAAATGAAGCCTTATTTTCTCAAATGTGTATAGTTCATACTGCATTTTTTGTTAAAATACAGCTGAGTAATTTATGTAAGGCACCATCAAGTCAATAATTCTCTCATCTTCAAAGAAAAAACAAACTTCAGAAACATTTTTTTCTTATCAAAGTATCCATTTTGTTTAAGGGAGTATCGTATCCATTAAATATGGATTTTCTGCCAAGAATTCCTTAGAAAAAGCAGCAGAGAATCAATAAAATTTGGGCCCTTTTCTGAATCTGTGACACTTGATCTTTATGCACAACTGGTATGGATTCTGGGGTCGCATAAGCTGTTCCCCAGCAAACAGATGGTTGGTGCCACACACCCTGGGCTGGTTCACACTTGCAAGTGCATAACCTGATGACCGCCTTATCAACAGATAAGATGCACATGTGAGTAAACCACGATTACAACTTTAATAACACCACCATTAGGACTTTCACACCAATTCAGAAGGATTTTTTCCCAGTTCCACTGAATCAGCCGACATTACAGAATACGCAGCAGTCAGGTGACACTAAATCAAGCAATGTGTCCATGTGAACTGGGCTTAGTTTATTTCAATTCTGCCATGTCTGCACCTGTTCTCCTGTAAGTCCTTTGTGCACTCATCTGATTCTTTTGTATTCTGAAAACACGTTCTCTAAAAATATGCATTTCTGTAAAAAAAACTCTCAAGATATATTTTACTGGCACCAAAGAGATAACAACATAGGTATTATTATTATTTATTTATTTGGGTATTTTTTTTTATCCCATCCAATACCCAGTGGGTCTCAGGACGGCTTACAGTTTTAATCCCATAAATACATAGATACCCAAATAATACAATACAAATGATCCACAGTCTGAGCATAAAAGCATAGTTAAAATTAAACATTAAAAGTATGGAAGAATAGAAAGGTCTTGACCTTGCTCCGAAAAGCATATAACATTGGTGCCAGGCGGATCTCTCTAGGAAAGTTTATTTCATAAGTGGGATGTCACCACTGAGAAGCCCCTCTCTCTTGTAGCCACATGTGTGACTTCTTGTGGTGGTAACATCTGGAGGAAGACCTCTGAAGATGGCAATATAGAACACACAGTAGAGAGGCAGAAGAGGATCCTGGAATCAATCCTTTTCATTCCAGCCCATTTGAGGGTGATCAAGATTATCAGGGATGATGGCCCCATTCTCTTGTTTGGTGATTCCAACATGGCCCTGATCCAGGAGGCGCTACATATCTGCAGAAGCCTGTTTCTGCAGGCAGACTTCCTTTCCTTTACTGCAGTGCGAATGTCTAGTATCAGTAGATGCTCACGGGCTGCTTTGTGTGTTTGCTTTTTAAAGTGGGACTATTTGAACATGAACCTCTTTTTGTAAAGATCAGATTAAAAAGGAGGACAGAGTTAGGGCTTGTAGCCAATCACCAAATCACCCTTCAGGCTGCTGCCAGCAGAACATCTAAGATGTGGAAAGCAAATCCATACCTCATGAAAATGCTTTGCATGGATAATCCTTGCTATATTGTTTGTTTTAACCATTACACACTCCAGTGGGCTTTCCCTAAGTGGAAATAGACAGGATATCCTTATTACTAATTATATTTATTGCTCTTTTGGAAGACCATAGTCACCTTGAATTGTAGGTGGCCTGGTAAGTAATAAAGTAAATGTGGTTATTTGGGTTGTCTACCATATGGTAATAATATGTAATGTGTTTAAATTGAAATGGGAATTCCAGTAATTGCGATTCTAAAGAAAGAGAAGGCAGTTCACATAAGCATTTTTTTTCCTTACATGAATGTACTTCCAAGTTTTGTTTTACCAAATATGTAACTCTGACCACACAGAGTAATGTAAGTATGAACCAGGTGATATATGGATGGGAATGCTTCTATTGACAAAGCATGCAAGCATATCCCATGCACAATCTTGGGTGTGAAATTATTTGAAAAATGTTTGCAAATTCCTGAAACAGTGATTGTGTTAAGAAGTTTTAAAAAAGGAAAATGTTATTTGAATTATGCATAAAAGGTACACACACATGTTCATGCTTTAATCGATGGGAAGGAATATACACTTTTGAAAAATGCAGAAAGAAATATGTACTTCTCACATTTGAAATGTGTACTTTTCATATTTGAACAAGTAAAAAAAAAAATCACGTTGAAACAAAACTGGGAGTGAACCAAAATAAGCCTTGAAGTGATTTTCAAAGAATTTAAGCAAGCTTGAAAATTGCTGGTTCTCCCATCCTTATATGTGAATACAGATGTTTATGTTTGCATTTTTCTAATTGCTGGTTGTACGCATGAATGGCCACTTTCAACATCATGTTTTCCCCATAGAATTTTGCTTTCAAAAATGGTGAAGAGTAATACAGAATTCATAACTGGATGCCCTTCAGATATTTTGAGCAACAACTCTCCTATCATTCCTAAACATTGGACATACTAACAGGGGCTGATAGTGGTTGAAGTCTGGAGGGCACAATTTTGGAAAGCTCAAGTGTTAAGCCCTCTCCCTCTGTAACCACGCATCAGTTTCATCTGCCATCTGTGCACAAGAAGTTGTTCAGGAACTATTTCAAAGATTCTGCCTGTTCAATATCAGTTGTGCATTTCTAAGCATCACACATTGGAAACCATGTCTTACAGAGGGCAGGATGCAACTGCTTTTCAACATGTTAAGGACAGAGTGGACTCACATGATTCAGCTGGCAGGATTTCAAACAAAATCAAGATTTTGTTTAGCTTTCATTTTATTTAGAGAAAATAATCATGACCCTTTTAATATGGAAGACCTGAAAGAGCAAGAACAAAAATGAGAGCGAGAGAGATTTTATGAAGTCAGGAATTCTAGAACGATACCTATCACACTGCTGTAACGGGCTTCATTCCCCAGATGCTGCTGCTGTGAATCTTCTTCTCTTCAAGGAAGAACCTGTAAAATATTAATGCAAACTTCCTGAGAGATGTATCATAACTGTAAGCTTGAATACTTTGGCCACCTAATGAGAAGGAAGGATTCATTGAAAAAGCCCCTGATGCTGGGAATGATTGAAGGCAAAAGGAGAAGGGGACAGAAGAGGTTGAGGTGGTTGGATGCCATCACTGGGGAAGTCGGTGTGGGGCTGGGTGGACTCCTGGGGGTGGTGGAGGACAGAAAAACCTGGAGAAATGTTGTCCATAGGATTGAAAACAACAACAATAATAGGGACTTACATGACATTGGATAGAGATGGGTGAACTTACCAAAATTCCCTTGGATTAGTTTTGGAATCAGCCAATATTTTGGGGAAAAAACAATAGCAGAATTGAGTTATTTTTTCTTAGGCACTTTAGGCCTTGGAAGCATAGTTCCCATTTGAAGAGCTCCATTCCAGCCTCCTTAAGAGCAAATGGCTCCATTAGCTCCTGTGGAAGTGCGGGGGGGGGGGGGAGAAAATGCTCTGGACATCCAATCCGGGGGTGGAGAGCAACCCACCCTTGTCCAGCATGGGGGATTCCATCATAACTCCTCAGAACACCTGGATGCATCTTTGAATGATGATCCATATTTCTAAGAGACATTCCTTGCTTTAGGAAATAATGTTATGGCCTCAAGATGCTGTTTACATAGCCATAGGAGAATTTGGATCTTGGAAAAGCCCTGCAAAGTTGGAGCAGGGACTCTGAATTCAGAATGTCTTTCCTCTGTCCTTGTAGCTGGTATAGTTTTCTCTGGAACAGCTATAGCTTCGAGACTGCAAGATTGGAGCTGGCATTGATGGGGTATTTTGAGGGGTGGGCAGGGGAGGTGCAAGGCATTACTGTTCTACCAGGAATCCTGGGAATTTCTCTGGTTTTTCTTCTCACATGCCATGTACACAGCTTTGTGGGTGAAATCAGCTGACTGGGAGGGTGGGAGGAATGCCAAGACCTCCAGTTCTTTCTACCCTCCACTGGATGCCCAGTGCAGGACTGGGATTCAAGAAGTCTGGATTTTAGTCCCCAGTGAGCCATGGAGCACATTGAGTTACTTTAGGCCACCTAATCTCAGCTGAGCCTATCTCAGAAGGCTGTTTTCGTAAGAATAAGACTGAGAGGAGGAGGATAATTATATAAGCTGCCTTGAGTTTTAAATGGGAAAAATGGGACATAAATAGAATAGGGAAAAACAAATACATAAATAAACAAATCTCCAAGTTGGATTGCATTGTTGAAGAGCTGATTTGAGACTAGAACAATTCAAGAACAAGAGGAGGATTCATTAGACACTGGGGTCTAAAAGGGGATAGTTGTCCTGAAGAAAGAAATCATTATGGAAAATGTAATCATGTCCCAGCAGTTAGTACAAAAGATCTAAAGCTCAAACTTCTTCAGTTCTGAATTTATTCCCAAAATCAATCAGAGAGCAGCTTCAGATAAAATTGTTAATTACTAAGGATGAAATGAGCTAAGGGTAATAGATATTGTAGAATGGGTTGCATTCTTGCTATTGATTGGTTTGGATGTAGAACAATGACCTACAAATATTAAAACTCTAGAATGATCATTATTCATTCCATTTCATTACTGCTTGGCATAGACAGACATGCACAATTTATTTATTTATTTATAAGTTTTCTTTCATCCTCACATATAGTTTCCATCTGAACAGAGGAATTTCACTTCCTAATTATAGAATAATCGGGAGACTGGAATGACTTTGTCTTGAAACACAGTCTTTAAAGCAAAGCCCAGCTGAAAAAACAAAACAAAACAAAACAAAACAATACTTCAAAACCTTATTACAAAGATATGGGTGTGGCGTTATATTACTTGGAGAGTCAGCATGGAAAGAGTTAACGTCACTGCGATATGCCAGGATCTTGAACCAGGGATGCTGGAAACTGAGCCAAAGCTGATGCCTCACTTCCAGCATCACTGTGGTACTCCATAAAGCTGCTGGGCTCTGTGACGTGAAGGTGGAGACTGCTGGTTCTGTCCGTGAGGATGAATTGATGCAA
The DNA here is from genome assembly GCF_004798865.1 of Varanus komodoensis. NCBI lineage: Eukaryota > Metazoa > Chordata > Lepidosauria > Squamata > Varanidae > Varanus > Varanus komodoensis. Next base: position 14,886,503 of record NW_025336598.1, read on the forward strand.
GGAGCCAACAGGGTCTCACCTGGCTCTAAAAGCACCTTGGCCTGGATAATCAGTCTGAGTTGTTTGTAAATTGATTCCTGCTGGGCTGGCTGCTTGATTCCTTGTTGAACATCTTGCTTTCCTCTTAGCTCGCAGCCATGACAGTTGCAGGGGGTTACTGTGAACTCAACAAACAACAGGTGTTGGGTGTAACAGAGAGATGGCTCATCATAGGATACCCAGAGTACACAACATAACCTATTGCTTCTCATCCTTCTGGAATGTGCTATCTTGCGATTAGCAAATATCCTACATAGAAGTACCTTACTACCTCGCCCATGCCCCCAAAAATTTCTTCCTTCCATTCCAACTCCCAAATAAATCATGAAATTCTGTTTTTGGAATAAGATGAATTAGCAGTTCACAATTGTGTATTTCACCAGAATTAATCTGGCCCTGAACAAGAATCTACCAGTCAATCAGAATTCTCCCTGAAACCTGAAGCAGTTTTATAATGCAGTTTAAATCACCCCAAGTCCAGGTGCCTTCTGCTACATAAATGAAAAGCAACGAGGAAATTTAATCGTAAGAGTATTAAGTATTTATAGCAATGGCTGTTGGGGATGGAGGGGGAACTAGCAAAAGCATGGCCCACAGAGAAAAATCTAATAAACTCGCAGCTCATCCCTTCTGCCATCAGTGATCAAATAATCAAGGCTGGCAAAAGCACAAGCCGAGATGACATTGAGAGAGAATCTAATGATAAGATACAGAGCATTTTAGGAGACAGGTTTAGATAACAGAATATGGTTCATGCAATTATTAGAATAGGGTGAGGTTGAAGATCAGGCAGAGAAACAGAACTGAGCAGAAAGCTTTCATGGGGAGAGGGAAGAGAGGAGGTAAACTGGAGGAAGGCGATAAGTGATTAAGCACAGCAAAACTGGAGCTGCCGGAAGAAGTGGGCAAAATAGAATGCTGTCAAAGCACCTTTCCTGGGCAGACATATAAAAAAGAAGGGCAGGAGAGATTAAACATTTATCAGATAGCTTAAGCGATTACAGTGGTTATTTCTTATAACATGAAAAAAACTGCTTTCCAGAGCCACACGCTGCCGGGTGAGTGGGAATCAGCCATGGTGTGGTGCCAATGAGTCTAAAGCTTTCTGTGCGGGAAAGGCAAAAAGTTGAGGTTAAGCAGGAGCACTTGCTGTTCATGTCAGTGGCACTCATGACTTAAGGATTCAGGCTTCCATGGGTGTGACTGATGGGCCAGGGTTGGGGTTAGGGTTGTCTATGCTTTAGAGTAAAAGACACAGGGAGGTTGTCTGTCATGGATTGGGTTGGAATAAATAGTAGCACAAGGTATTGCCCTTGCCTGGCTCATATAAGTGGGAAGAGCAAGCTTCCGGCACATTGCATCCTTTATTATTTAATCAACAAGAACATTTTTGTGGTTTGGAAATGAGAAGGCAAGAATGCTAGACAAACATCAGGGCAGAATGAGAAGGGGAAGACCAACTATGAGACGGATCAATTCCACAAGGAAGCCACAGTGTACAGTACCTAAGCAGGGCTGTAATGCACATGTCATTTTGGATGCCGTACTCTCACAGGGTTGCCTCATATCAGATACCATTTCATGGTACATGGAATGAAAAATTCTGTGCCCAAAAAGATCTTCTGTATCTCTTTTCACAATTCTCATCCAATTTGATAGAAAATGAATTGCTTGCAAAGCTAAATTCAAAGCAGACCTTTCAGAGAATGATTCATAGGTTTGGTACAGGGCGCTTGTTGATCATAAACCCTTATTTATAAAGTGTCAGAAAAGTGTATGTGAGTGCCCTATTTTGCAGTGTACACTCCTCTCTCTGCAGCAGGCAGCCACCCTGACAGTGCAGTTAAAGCCCAGGTGTATTTGTCATGGGGTTTGTATTCTCCATGGGGCTTCTTCAGTTCAGGAAGTGCAGGCAGCCAAGGAGGTGGCAGAGAGTTGTGTAATGCAAAGAGAAAACACAGGACTCTCATACTCCTCCAAATAGATTCAAACTGAATTCTAAAGAGCCCTGAAAATGGGGCAAAAAATGGAGACACCTTTTATGCAGAAAGAAAACTTTCAGGAAATTGGAGGAAGGTTTGTGAATCACTACCAGCTCTTCTTTCTCCAGCTTGACACAACACTGTTCCCTTCACATCTGCTACAGGGGTTGTGCAGTCACATTATAAGTATTGGCATTAGAGACAAGATATATCCACAATCAACCTTCTGAAATTCAATATTTGGCAAAGCCTGGGGGAGATTTTGAACCCCACTGAGTGGCATTTCAAACTAAGACAACATTTCTGAGAAGATCTTTTAAGAAATGTTCTGATATTTTTATTTTCCTTACTGCCATAGAAATAAAAGCCACTTTGTGCAGAATTGTCTCCAAGATGTGTCCATGTCTCTCTCTCTCACTCTGTGTGTTGGTCATCTTCCCATCTCCTACAATACCCCAGAAAAAAGATGCAGGAAAAAAGAAATAAGTTGATCCAGAACCTCTGCTTAGGGTGAGCATTTGCCTGCAAGAAAGAGCTGGAGAATTAGGATTTCTCTTGAAGAAATCTGGTGAAATGTTTGCCTCTAATCTGCCGGCCCAAAGATGAGGTGGAAAATTTGAAAAGCCCATCTCTGCACAGTTGTATTGAGAACTGTGCGCATGCTTGTTGATTTCCTTAGCTTTTACTGTATCAAGAAAATATAATATGCCCTCCTATCCATGAATGATTGCTTTTGCTTACCAAATTATACATTATTTTATATTTCCTTCAATAGCTAAATAATCCAGGGGTAAAAATCTTTTGGTAATCTGTTAAATATATTTAACTATAGGTTGAACATAACTAACTACTATGAATGTTATTTTTAATAGCTTAATCAACATTATCTTACAATTCAACTTATTTTTTTTTGAGTGACTTTAAAAGGAGACTGAATCCTTTAAAATAAGTCTGAGCTAGAGATGTGGAACAAATCTACTTTTATGAATGCAACCCATATATTCCATAGTAGGCTGGCATCTTTTGAGTCATGCAGATTCTGGAGATTTGTGGACTATTTTTCTTTTTGGTTTCTAGAATTGTAAGCATCTTAGATTTATGGAGGTACAATACTCAGTAGAAAATCACTGATACATATACTGATAAATGTGCCATACATCTCCAATCTTTTTCCAGCCTCCACGGCATGGCACTAAGAAAAGTACATTAAATAGCATATACTAGCAAAAATTAAGTAAATTGTGGAGGATGCTTTCATGCACTTTTCTAAAGTGGAGATATCTAATTCTGTTCATGAGCAAATGATTGATCGAAAGATGTCTGGCAATCCATTAAACATACATGGAAAGGATGAAACAGAATCTGTTCCCCACTATCTTCCCAGACCAAGCCTTTGGAATTTATTTATTTTATTTTTTATTTAAAACTTCTTTAAACTGTCCCTTACCATAGTCTCGGGACAGTTTAAGAGGAGGAGGAGGAGGAGAATTGTGGGGAACTAGAGTATTTCAGGCCCCATTTACACATGGATGGCTACTATGTCCAATTGAACCATGGCTATTGAACCTTTTTCAGCCAAGAGTCAAAACTCATTTTGAGGAAGCTCTAGGGGCCTCCTTCTAGTATGGGAAAAAGGGATTAAGCCAAAGGCAAAAGGGGCCAGGCCAAAAATACCAGTATATGGTAGTTTAACACTCCTACTGCTAGTGTAGAAGAAGCATTTCAACCTTTTAGAATGGGGGGAAATGCCACAAAATGTGGAAAGCACCCAACTGCTTACTGGATCAAACAAAATGGACCTGGGAAAGGGGGTATCAAGATTCAGGTAGCCTAGATTTGTCTCACAGGCCAGTCGTTCTGTACCCTTGTGCTAAGAGCTTCGTGAAACCTTTCTTTTTCTGAGATGGATGTGGAAAATTAGAAGGTACAGCAGGTTGAGGCATCAAGGAGCTCACCTAGATCTCTGCAGGTCAGGCACTAATTCCCTTCAAGGAGAAGATTAAAAAGGGCCAACAGTTCAAGTCAGCCTGTATATGAACAATAGCCTTCCTGAACTTGTGTATTGACCAAGTGATCCCAAAGAGGCCATCTTGTGCCATTGACTCTTATAATGCTCTGAATTCTGCCACACTCCTTCAACCCTTGTTCTGGCTGATGTACTAAACTAGTCTCTAGGCTGTCTCCTCTCAGACTGGAGGTGCGGGCTCACATGAATGAATATATGGGATATCTGGACACGGGCTGACCATCACAGGCCTCAGCAGCTATAGATTTTCAGCCTTCCCTGTCTATCCTTTAAGGAGAAAGGAACTACAGAAAAGCGATGCAGATAAGGCAGAAATGACTTGCTTCTGTCAAAATCACATCTCTCCCTCTTTCGTGCTCTCTCTTTTACACATCCCATATCCATCAGTATTAACAAGTAGGGCAATTCGTCACTGTCAGTGTCAGTGTCTCACAGGGGGCAGATGAAGGTCAATGGAGAAAAACACAAGACACTTGCTTCCTTCCAGAAACCTCCCCTAGTTTGGAAAGAAAATGATGGCATTCCAGAGCTGACATGAAGAGAATCTTACAGGGCACAGCAATCAGGAATTAAGTGTCTTCTCACCTTTGATGACAGCATTGGTGAGATGACAGGATAATTATTTTAAATAAGCTGTTCTGATTTATTCTACATTTGTCAGATACAGTAAGTATCCGTTTTAACACTGGACAGTTTGCCTATATTACCAAGGTTAAGTGTCTTTACATTTTTTGATATATAGAATACAATGAGAGAACAGGCAGAGAAACTTTTCTGCAAAACAAATCCTCATTGAAACACCAACCAAACTGATAATTAAACACATGCAAAATCTTAATTTAATACTATTACTTTCTATATTGCTAAAGTTGGATCAATTCTAACTTTCTTGATGTGTTGTCCTTCAGATGTTGTAGACTACAATTCCCACCATCTCTGGCCATCAGTCATGCTTGGATACATAAAGACATTGCCCAAAACATCAGAGAACATCTCACCAAGGAAGCCTGATTTACATCAAGGCAATTTAAATGTATCTTCAAACTAGCTAAAAACTGAAGGCTGATTTAAATAATTGATTTGGGTGCAATCCTGTTGCCTCACTCTAGATGAAAGGATGCCTCTGAGCAGAGAGGTTTCTGAGCATTTAATGGTCACAGTGAAGTGGACTAATCTCTGCAGAGCAAGGAAATCCAGTGACTGGACTGAAGGACAACATTGTGGGCAATCTAGATAAAATAGCTTTACAAATAGTGGAGAAAAGAAGGGAAGTGAAAGGCAAGGGAGAAAAGGAAAGATGCACCCAATTGAATGCAGAATTCCAGAGAATAGCTAGAAGAGATAAAAATGCCTTCCTAGATGAACAGTGCAAAAAAATAGAAGAAAAAAATAGAATAGGGAGGACCAGAGATCTCTTCAAGAAAATTGGAGCTATCAAGGGAACATTTCATGCAAAGATGGGCATGATAAAGAATCAATATGGCAGGGACCTAACAGAGGCAGAAGAGATTAAGAAGAGGTGGCAAGATTACACAGAAGAACTACACAAGAAATTGCTTAACATCCCTGATAGCCATGATGGGGTGGTCACTGATCTTGAGCCAGACATCCTGGAATGTGAAGTCAAATGGGTCTTAGGAAGTCTGAGCAACAACAAAGCTAGTGGAGGTGACATTATTCCAGCTGAGCTATTCAAAATCTTAACAGATGATGCAGTAAAAGTGCTACACTCACTATGCCAGCAAATTTGAAAAACTCAACAGTGGCCACAGGATGGCAAAAGGTCAGTTTACATTCCCATCCCAAAGAAGGGAAATGCCAAAGAATGTTTAAACTACCACACCGTTGCACTCATTTCACATGCTAGCAATGTTATGCTCAAAATCTACAAGCTAGGCTTCAGCAGTATGTGGACTGAGAACTACCAGAAGTACAGGCAGGATTTTGAAGAGGCAGAGGAACTAGAGATCAAATTGCCAACATACGCTGCATCATGGAGAAAGCTAGGGAGTTCCAGAAAAACATCTACTTCTGCTTCATTGACTATGCTAAAGCCTTTGATTGTGTGGATCACAACAAATAGTGGCAAGTTCTTAAAGAGATGGGAGTACCAGACCATCTTATTTGTCTCTGGAGGAACCTATATCTGGGTCAAGAAGCAACACTGAGAACTGGACACGGAACCATTGATTGGTTCAAAATTGGGAAAGGAGTTCGGCAAGGCTGTATACGGTCGTCCTGCCTATTTAACTTATATTCAGAGCACATGATGAGAAAGGCGGGGCTAGATGAATCACCAGTTGGAATTAAGATTGCTGGGAGAGCTATCAACCTCAGATATGCAGATGATACCACCCTCATGGCAGAAAGTGAAGAGGAACTAAAGAGCCTCTTGATGCGGGTGAAGGAGGAGAGTGCAAAAGTTGGCTTGAAACTCAACATTAAGAAAACTAAGATCATGGTATCTGCTCCTATCACTTCCTGGTAAATAGATGGGGGAGAAATGGAGGTAGTAACAAATTTTATTTTCCTGGGCTCCAAGATCAGCGCAGATGGGAACTGCAATGAAGAAATTAAAAGACGCTTGCTCCTGGGGAGGAAAACTATGGGAAATCTAGATAGCATACTAAATAGCAGAGACATCATCCTGCCAACAAAAGTGCGTATAGTCAAGGCTATGGGTTTCCCAGTTGCTATGTATGGCTGTGAAAGCTGGACCATAAGGAAGGCTGAGCGCTGAAGAATTGAGGGCTTTGAATTATGGTGGTGGCGGAGACTCCTGCAAGTCCCTTGAACAGCAAGGCGATCAAACCAGTCAGTCCTAGAGGAGATCAACCCTGACTGCTCTTTAGAAGGCCAGATCTTGAAGATGGAACTCAAATACTTTGGGCACCTAATGAGAAGGAAGGACTCCCTGGAGAAGAGTCTAATGGTGGGAACAATAGATGGCTAAAGAAGAAGGGGACGGCAGAGGATGAGGTGGCTGGATGGAGTCACTGAAGCAGTTGGTGTGAGCTTAAGTGGACTCCGGGGGATGGTGGAGGACAGGAAGGCCTGGAGGACTGTTGTCCATGGGGTCATGATGGGTCACACATGACTTCGTGACTAACAACAACAAAGATAGAGTGCCTGGGAGAGAAAACAAAGGAAGCTGCGGTGGGGATAGGAATTGGCATAAGCCACCAGCTCCTTATTCCTCCTTGCCCCCGCCCCAAGTCATGCCTCTTTTACTCCTCTCCAAGCAGAAGGTGTGATTAGTCGCAGTAATGAGGTTGCCAGACCTTGGAGCTGGTGCTCCCGATAATCCTATGGCCCCCGAGACAATGTCTGGATTAAACCCCTTCCATGGAATACAGTTGACTTGTTTACTCAGAAGTTAGCTCAATTTGGTTCAGTGGGACTTACTCTCAGGAAACTTGAGTAGGATTTCAGATTAAATTTAGGCTTTTTATTGATTATTTTTCCTATATTTACCAAACAGTAGTTTAAATCTGATCACTTCAATTCACAACTACACTCTTGTTTTGTTGTTAAAACTGTGCATTGCGTTCACTCATCTTTCGGTATACGTTTTGGAGACTTTCTTATTTTAACCTTACTTTTAAAGCATCTTCCTAACAGTTCTTTCTAAGGATCAACAGCTCCAACAATGTGTGGGATTCACAATGTACCGCTATCCAGGTGTAATCCTTGCGTGCAGTGAGACTCACTCCTAAGGAAGTGTGACGACTAAGATGGCAGCCTCAATTCCACTGCCCAGGTTTGCTCCAGTGCTGCTCCTTTCTGCATCTCTCTGTTTTGGTGCTGCATCCTGCAGCCTTTCAGAAACAATGGACCAAATGAAAATGAAACACATGTGACTGACAGGCCAATACAAGGTCATATACTTACTGGGCAAACTAAAGCAGTTTATTTTTATAATGTGAAAATGAAATACTCTGTAAGGGAGGTCAAGTGTAAATATTCATATTTGCGAAATAGTCAGATCGGTACTTTATTTGTATAGGACCTCCCCCCACCTTTAACACTGTATCTCTAGTAGAAAGCATTCACTTTATCTAGGAGGTAACTGTAGGGCATGGCTGCTGATATTCTGGCTTTTTAGCCTAAAGAGTGCAATCCTAAGCATGTCAATTCAGAGGGAGGTCCCACTGGGTAATTGGGTGTAGGATTGTAGGTTTACTCAGGGCACAGTGTTCCTAAGCGAGGCTCTGGGAAATGGAATGGATAATGTCCCATTTCATCTCCAGCCCTACTGACACATGCCAGTCAGGACGGGAAGTGTGAGAGGCCTTTGCCAGCTTTTTCAGGCTGGCAGACCACGTATTTTTCTAATTCCCTCCTCCATCGACAATAACAAGAAAGCTATGCCAGCCCCAGGGCTGGTGTAATTCATAGGGCAAGTCAGAGCTGCCTGGCAGAAAATAATTGGCTTTCAGTCATAGATTTCTGAGATGGGTGAAAATTCTGTACTCAGAACCAAGAGTTATAGTTGATGGTTCTCTTTCTGTTGTTGTTTTTTTCTTTTCCAAATTGGAAAGCGGCACTAGAAAGAGATGCCCATGTAAGGACATCTGAGGTGTCCATTTTGGGGTTGGGAATCTATTGGATTCCCTGGGTTAAGGTCCCAAGGCTATGGCCACTTTTAATGGCTATGAGCTTGACTTCCTGGTGATCACACGAAGACATCAAGGAGTACCCACCAGGAATTGAGTCCCATTCAACTGCTATGCAAGCAGCGATATTCTTCTGTGGACAAGTTTTACAGCCTTTGTTTGTGCAGTACATGCTGTGGAAGAAGGTTGCAGGATGAGCTGGAGTTCTGTGAGAGTTCAGGGACTTCCTCTCAGCTTGGCTCCCTTTCTAAGACAGGGCTGAGTGTGAAAGGCAGTCTATGAACTGAAAAGGGACAAATTCTGGGGCCTTTCTTCAGAACACCCATGCCCATTTTCTTCCTTGATATTTAGGTTATATTTGGAGCCCCTGGTATGTAGTATAAGATCAAATGCTGGTATTGATGGCTTTCTGTATAGCTGTTTAGAATTCAGAATTCTTCTCTGTGCTGATGATCTTTTACTGTTCATTTTGGTCTTCTCTACCAAGATTAGATTTTCTACCTTGGTCAGTTTTGGGCTCTCATCCCAAATGAAGTACACCTACTTCTTGATACATGAAATTTAATAACCCCCCTCCTGCAGTTGCAGCAGAAAGATAGGTGTGGTTTACAATTGCACATCAATGGCAGTTTGCTCCATCTTCTCCTGCTAATTAACCTTGTGGGAAAACACAAATCTAAGAATAGGGAAGAAAACATTTAAATGGTGGATCTGGATGCATAAGTAGATGTTTACACTGGATCTACACTAACTTTCTGTCTTTTTCCATTATTCATGCTGAATATATATGAATAGCAATGTGTTCAATTAAAACATTTGTTAGAATCTGTGTTTGGTGCTTCAACGTTTCCTCCAGTTTTAGAAGTACTTATTAAGGCTGATCAGATGGACCAGCCTACAATAGTGTTATATAAATATCTATTGTGGGTGAATAGCTGTGATACAGAGTCTTGAGCAAGAATCGAACTATGAATTCGACTGTCCTATTTTGCCGAATCTATGGATTAGCATTAGCATCTGTTTCAGAAGTGTCAATGGATGTTAGGCAATCCCATATCAAGCAAAATCTTCTGTTATGTATATTTCTTATACAAATATATCTTAAACAAAGGGTAGGTTAAGTTGATTCTCTTGGAGGTGAGATACAACTAATTGTTCTTTCAGCCATTTGTTTGGCAATGCCCAATAGCTGTCTCATATTTAAAGAAGGTTTTAAATCTAGAAGATTCTTTTGTTTCTAAGGATGTATATGTTTTAATTCACTATCTGCTTCTTGGAATCGAACACATCAATATAAATGGATCTTCCATATCCTTATGACAGCTAAATGAAGGATATTACAACACTAGAAACACTGAAGTATGCAAATACACATGTCTGTGGGAATAGATGATTTGGGAGAAGATTTGTGCATTAGTGAATTTGTGCAAATCCACACTTGCACAAATGCTTATGAACACATTTGTGCAAAATCAATTCCATCAATAAGTGAATGAAGGAACAAATGATCCCTGACAATCTGCAAAATACAGAATGGATGTTGAAACATCTGCACATGTCTAGCATTATGTTTGTCAAGGGGAAGCCAGTGAAAATAGTGTGCTAAGGGCAATGGACCCAGATCTTGATCATATTGTCTAGTCTTGCCTGCCATATTGCCTTACTTTAATATTATGGCTGTGCAAATTCATTTTTAATGAAATGCCTTAGAGATGCTAAGTGGGGACTTGCTACTCTGCAAACCATTTCAATTAAAAATGGAAAACTGGACTGCTATGAAAGTTCTTGACAATTTCCACTGACTCCATCCTCTAGTACCTCATTTTGATCCATGTCCCAGCCTTTCACAGAACAACTCGTAAAGGCTAAGCCAGACTTTTAAACAAGCTCCAAATATGAAAAGCATTGGACAGTGCAACAGATTGAAGAGAAGGGTTCCAGCATATTGGCAGTAATGACAAACAGCGCGTCCAAGCAGTTAGTTTGATATGCCAACACAAATCTTGACAGAAGTACATTTGGTTTCCCAGTTTGCCCATGTCCTTTTCCTGATCATCTCTAACTGATCTCAGTATGGAGGCTTTGTTGTTCCACCTGTAAAATAAACACAGTATGCATTTCGATTGAAAAATGCTGTCCCGTTAAGCTGGATTGCAGCATCTGTTGGAGTGGTGGTGGGGAGTTGGAACGGCGTTTCTCGATGTGCATGGGGCTCAAGACCCTCTTCAGGTGGCACCAAAGGGAACGGCAACACAGAAACATGGGTTCTTCAGTAGCAAACAGTATGCAGCCTTGGGATCATGTTGGTTAAGCCTGTTAAATAGTGGCACCTTGACTTTCCTTTACCTGGTTAACAGGGCGTTATTTTTGCTTGCTGCACTTATGGTTCACTCTCTGTCAACTCCAGCAGCTCGTCTTTGGGGTCCTGTGGTAGACAACATGCCTCTCTGGGCCAAGCTGTCCCAGGCTTTGTTTGGGCTGAGCTATTCCTTGCTTGATTTGGAATTGGACTGAGCAAACCAAGCTATTTCCTTCACAGTTAGGAATCAGCTCTGTTATGTCACTTATAAGCTGTTCTCAGACATTTTTGTATCCCCATAGTGCAAAAGGATCGGAATTTCTCTTCCTCTGGATCTTTATCTATTCCCCTCTCCCAAGCCTTCCTAAAACTTTCCTGGCTCCTGGAGGATCAACCCTCTCTTCCTTGGAAACAGCCAATAATTCTGAGACTTATAGGTAGATCTCATGTTGAAATTATTAGAATTATTAGCTACATTTCAAGAGGCTTGGAGGGACAAAAAAGAGAAAACTATCCCTCAGTTGGCTTAGTATTTATTATGATACTGCTCTGTTTAAGAAAATTCATGGGAGTAGGTGGCCATGAGCAGCGTTTTTCCCAAAGTCCAGTGGATGGGACTTTCTCCCATAAGCCCCTTCAAGTAATCTTTTCATAAGCAAAGGGGAAATTTTAGGGAAAATGCCACTAGGGGGAGAACTGTCACACTGTCACTACTGCATTCCATGGGTCCAATTTAATTCTGTATTACCTCCAAAAGAGGGCCAACCCATGCCTTTCAGCCAAGTTACAATGCTTGCTTTGGGTTGAAAGCATCTATTCTGAGTCACTTGGGGCTCATGTTCCAACAACAGACTTTGCAGAGTCTCTTTCTGAGCTAGGGGAGTGATCTTGGAAGCTAAAGTATGATGCTTGGCTCCGGGGGGTTGGATGATCTAAGGTCAGGAGGTGCCTAGTGGGAGAATGGTTGGCACATGACAAGTCAGGCACAGAATCTGACTGCACGTGCTGACTAAGGGTAGGAGAGGAGCCTGGTAGCAGGACAATGTGAATGACTAAGTCCCTCAAGCCAAACAGAAAGGATCCTATTCCTTCAGTTCAGGCCTTCTATCCTGGGAATTGGCTAGTTTCCCCAGAGACCTGAGAATGCAAAACCCCTTTCACTTCACATAGAACCCAGAGACCTGGAGCTTTTCTATATGAGGCTGTTAATCAGCTGTTAATCAAATGTATCTACTTTCAGGTTCATTGCAGAAATGAGTGCGCTTTCTTTCCTACTTTCCCCCTACAGAAACTCTAGGTGGCACTGTGGTATAGAAAAGCAGCACAGATACACCAGTTGAAATCTATCTCCTTTTTGCTGCCAGAATTAAATGCCACATTTAGCCTGCTCTAGAAAAATGCAGTCAAAGAACTGGTTAGACACAGAAGCAAAATTAGAGGAGCACACTGCCTTCTAAAAAACCTTGTAAGCAACCATGAGTAAGTAGTGCTGAGTGTCCAGCAAATGCCCTGTGTAGAAACACTTCTGGCTTCCCTATTGGCATTTCTGGGAAATAATACCCTATTTCATCATCTTGAGAGTTCATTCCTTGATACTTGCTGCATGTGCTATTCAGAATGCTATAAATGTACTCTTTGCTGGAGAAAAACAATGGAAAACAATGATGCACAGACTAGAGACAATAGCTAAACTCTGCTGCTCAGTGTTTCTTCCCACAAAGCTGCCTTGATCCTTTTACTATTTGTTATATATCTGATCCCGTGGCTCTGTAATCCTTGCTATTACATTTAAAATTAAAGTGACAGTTGGCTGCTTACCATGTCACAGAAGACTTTATATCTGTGTTTCAATGTAGGTTGCATTTGATCAAACCTGATACCATAAGCCCAGGGTATATTAAGCAAGGGTAAAGAGTTGCTCTTGTTTCCCCATGGCAGCTTAGCAAGCACTGAGGTGACTATACTCATATTTTAAAGGAAATAGTGCATTTAGTTCCCTTGTAATGAAGAGGTGTTATGCTCATAATTGTATGGTGCAACTGTAAACCTGTGTTTGCTTTATGCAGTTGCACAATATGTGATTTGTTTGAATGTGTAATTGCACTAGAAGTGAGCCACAGTCTAGGGTGGAATTAGAATCACTGACCAACCACTCTGCTACCTCAGGAGTCTAGCTTTGCTGGCAAATGCAAGGTATTTCCCTTTATTAAACAATCTGGGTTTGTAGAGCATGTGATACATCAAGCTAAATATTAGGCAACAGGCATGAATTGGTCGGGTGCCTCACAGCCTGAACCCAAACCCCTCCCTAGGTCCCAGGAAAGCCACATAGGACTGATGGTATCCATAATGGGAAACCATGTACTGCTTGGCAGTTTAGGATTTTTCAACAGTTTCAACTTTTAGAGACAGATGAATCTGTCAATTTCTCTTCCTTCCTTCCTTCCTTCCTTCCTTCCTTCCTTCCTTCCTTCCTTCCTTCCTTCCTTCCTCTTTTTCAAAACCTAAGTTTGGAAATGTTGAGTGGAGAGTTCCTTTCCTTTTGGCATGAAAAAAATGTAAGCAATTCTCTGAATAAGTGATTTTTGTTTGTGATTTTGCCTTGTAGAAACATTTTTGCAAGCGAGTTACCTAATATTTTAGGGCACAATCCTATACATATTTACATAGGAGAGAGTCCTGTCTCTCTCATCATGCGCAGGCGGCTGGGAAATCTGGGAGTTGCAGGACTTTTTTTTCTCTAAACATACACAGGATCATGCCTTTAAAGTTATTTTCATGAATGTATGCTTTTTTGGGTGCTTTTATCTAATAAACAGTTTTTGTAGGCTTTTGTTTTGATCAGACAAATTCATAACACAATTCAGAGAAGTGTGAATTTCAAGGATAACTGAATTTTGGATTGCATAGTGATTTGAAAGTGCAAAATTGGTTAAATTCCTATTAAAATGCAAGTGTAACAATTTCCACCTTATCCCTACTTACAAGATGTTCATGCTGGAGAGGCCTCCAACTATGGCTAATAGTAACTGGCAGCTTACTATCCAAATATTGTGCTTACCTAAGCACTTCCTAGTCTGCCACTGAATGATAATACTACATGGCTGTGACCACAGTTCCCATGCCTGAGTTAGATCTTAGTCTGGTCTAATTCAAGTGTCTATTCTAATAGGAAGAAAAGGATTTGCTTCAAGGCAGTTGCCAGACAAATGTCTGCACATCCAGTCTAGTTCATCCCATTTCTCTTGGAAATAAGTAGGAAGCAACACAGGGATTAGTTTTGCTTTGTTTTTGCCACATCTGGCAGGCAAATAGAACAGAGTTTCCCCAACATATATATGTCCAAAGTGGCTCACTTGGGAAAGTTTATCCAAGATGGTTACTACAACTGAGATAGATCTAGGCAGGCAAGGCTTGTGAATAGTTGGCTTGTTCATTCCATGCTCACGCTAAGACTCAGTGAAGGGTCACTGGAGACCAACGCAGTAGCCAAACTGGGAAGAGGGAGCTAATGACTCACAGGGTGGGACCATGTATCAGCAGCAGTCACGCCCAGATTTTTTGCAATGACTGGCTGAGGGACATTTCCTCTAAGCAGATCATTTCTAGTGTACTCTCCCAGATGTATCCAATACCCTTTCTGGATGTTTAGAAGTCTGTGTGGTCCTACCCTTCACCATCCTAAAGAGTAGACTTGCAAATAGAGACTTTAAAGCCTTCTGTGTTCTCTTGGAGAGGGAAAAAGCAAGAGGAGGAGGAGGCTCACCCCCATCAACAGCTTGACTATCTTCCTGATCATTGCAAAGAAAGTGATTCCCAGGCAAACAACAGCGGGTCTCTGCAAGGATGGCAGCAACTGTAGAGGATAGGCTTATGAAGGGCACGATGTGGTTGTTCCTTGTCTTGCTTGTCTTTTCTCTCTGAAATAGCAGAAGGCGAGTGTCAGTAGGCAAGGGCACTCTCTTGCCCAAGCTCCTGCAAAGGGTCTTTGGGATTCTAAGCAGCTGGAGGATAATTTTTAGCCCTCTGGTGGAATGAGTGGCTGAACCAGGCCTGAGGGTTCCTAGCTGCTCTTCTCTGGAAGTGCTCACCATGGGTAGATTTTGAATTCCTCTCCTGGAAGAGATCATCCACTCAGAAATGCTCACTATGGGTAGGTCATCCACAGCATCTCCTGGAAGTTATTTCAACTGGAATTCTTCATCTGCAATATCTTGCAATTAAAGGGATGCACTTGAAAATATGGACCTCTGGAATGGTGATAGCCTTGAATTGGGGAGGGGGTCATTAATGAAACCAAAGAACTCCACAATGATAGTAGTCAAGGATCATTTTCTGGGCTGGAGGTATCATCCCAAATGTTAAAGGGTGTATCCTGCCATTTTGGTCTAAGGATAGATTGGTGTCGAACAGCTGCAAAGGGCATTCATGGCAGGCAAAGCCTTCCCATCTGGAAAACTCTAGACATGCAAAATCTGTAGCAAGGAAGCTTTATTGCATTGCAATATTTTCAACTGTTCAACTAAAGTTCTGAGAAAAAGTTTTGAGCTTGGGTCAAAGAGGTGAGAAAAATCTCACGTCTGTTCTTATTCAACCGGAATCCATATCCTAGTCCTAAAGAGAGCAGGAAATATTCATGGACTTCACAGAAGGGTAAAGGTTTGAAATCTAACCTTATACCTGCAGCCCTTCAAGCACTGGTTTTAATAAGGACCCTACCTCGTATTCCATCTGCCAAGGGCATGATATTTTGGAACATGCAGAATGGGCAGACTATAATGCTTTTATTAAAACTAACCTTTAAGAAGATGAAAACCTGAGTCTTTGGTGTGAGCCCAGTACTGTTAATTTTATTTATTACTGTTCACATCTACATATATCCACCATATACCCTAGTGAGAAATAGAGTTGCATTGCACTGGACAATATGTGCAAATGAGAAAGGATTTGCTATGTATTTTTGGTATAGGTTGACCTAGGAGGAAATTGACATGTATCAACTTCCGGATTTCTATTATCTCTCTCTCTCTCTCTCTATCTATCCATCCATCCATCCATCTATCGCTGTCCCACAAACTTTCAAGGACTCAAATATTCATATTAAATATCCAGAGTAAAGTCTAAAACTCATGACAAAACCGTCAACCATCACTGAACCACAGACACAGTGTCAAGGTACATATCACATGAAAGGTTCCCAGACTTTTTGGACCTATGGGCACATTTGGAAATTTGAGGAACTGCTGTGGGAGGTCCACTGTAGTTTAGTGGTGAGAGTGTTGGACTGGGATTCAGGCGATTCTAGTCCCCACTTATCCAGAAATCTGACTGAGTGGGTCAGTCACTGACTCTCGGCCTAACCTACCTGACAGGACTGTTGTGAAGATAAGATTGAGAGGTGAAGGAGGATTGTGTAAACCACCATGAATTCCTCGAAGGAAAAATGGTGCAGGATATAAAATAACTACAGTACAATATATAAAAATAAGACAGTCTGCCTCATCTGTGGGTCACTGCTTTGCCATCTACTTATGGATCTCAATCTGTGTTTTGTGCAACAGAAACATTTGCTGTGTGTTTGTGGACACCACAAATCTTTTAAATGAAGGCTTTTCTAGTTCAGCTAATGACTGTTAGTAAAGTACAGTCGATGCTTCTTTTAAACAATTGTTTGGCTTGTTTGGAGAGAAAGTTATGACTAAGGATAAGTGAGGAATCTGTTTGGGGTGGGAATCTATCAGATTCCCTGGACTTGGTTGGCTTCCCAGACTCTAGTTCACTTTGCAGCAGCCCAGAATTCCTCGTGAGTATGCCCAAAAGCAGTATCATATGCTTGGAACTTCTCGTCCCTGCTAGCAATCGTGCTGCCACGTTTCACACAAGCTACAGTTTCTGAGCTGTCTTCCAAGGCAACCCCATAGAGAGTTCATTGCAGTTCTCTAATCTGGTGTTTGCTGCAGCCAGATTATCTCTGTCCAGACAGGGGCAGAACTAGGGCAAAAGCAAAGTCGATAGAAGGCACTCTGTCCTACAGAGGACATCTTTTTGGCTCAAAGTACCAATTTTAGACTATTAACTTCACACATTATCATATTTTACCCAGCAGAGATATCAATATTTATATCAGAACAATATAAAGTTTGAAGAAGCTTTGAAGAGGGTGTTGTGTTTCACTGGCTACACACACCCACAAAATCCAAAAGAACATTGGAGATACAGAAGTAGCAGCGACACTGTCAAGGACTGAAGTTCTACCAGATGCTACATGAATGAACATTGTTGTGCCAAGCTAACGTCAGCACATTGACAATCCACAGAGACCTGCTCACTTGGATCTGACACTCAATGGCTCTTTTTGCATGATCTGTATATTGTGTGTTACAAGTATGCTTATCATTTTGACCAGCTCGTGTCTGCATGATAAAGTTAAAAATGCTGGATCTGACAAACCAGAGCCACACCTCAAAAGCACTCAAGGCTGTGGCTTGAGCATGAGCACTCAAAACCACCTGGCAAAGATGCTTTTGAACCTAGGGAGGGCTTCGTGAGCCGTTGGCATTTAGATTTCCTATTTATTAGTACAAATTCAGTAATAGAGCCGAGTTAATTTTCCAGCTCTCATGTTTATGATCGTTTTCTATTTCTCACTTCTCTCTTTTTCCCAAAGGGAAGAGAACTGTTAAGCTTCAACGTTGTAATGTGCTCTGGAATCCCACATTCAAGATAAATCTTTTTAGCACATTATACGGAATATCTAATTCTTATAGTACCCTGTGTGATGCTTTCTTTTTACTATCTGCATAATCCATTATTGGTAAGGAGATCATTCTGAGACACCAGCATTAATATACCCTTAAAGCCTTTCCTGAACTGTATTGACAATAAATCTCACATATCACAAAATGTCATACTTTAAAAAGAAACATGATTTTTTCCTCTATTATATATATATATTTCCCAGGACAACAAAACTGCAAAAGAAGACAATTTATTTATTTGTTTGTTTGTTTGTTTGTTCGTCCGTCCGTCCGTCCGTCCATCCATCCATTTTTAAGAGAAGCTGTCCTTGCATTTTATCATCTAGAGCCGATGAAAAAAAGTACATGGCAAGATTGTAAATGTCTCTCTCTTTTAAACCTCTCATTTGCGTCTTGGCAAACACCAGGTTTAAGGGATAAAGAAATGTTTTCAAACTTGGCAGTTGTGGCTGTCAACAATGCTTTGATTTCATGCACAGGTGTGCATGAAATAGATTTTTAAAATCTTAGAAGAAGCCAAGGAATTCTTCATTAGGAATAGAAATATTGACGTGAATGCAGACCCAAAAGCACAAAGGAATGCAACTGCTGTATCCCATTAATGGCATGTGGTTCTACTGCTCACTCCAGGAATGGCTGTTCAGATTATTGTTCATGTGGGAACGCTTGAGCATGTAATCCCCCACCTATAATCTGAAGTGGTACAGGCCAGAGATGGACTTAACCAAGGCCATATACAGGGGGTGGCCAACCAGAGGCCCAAGGTGAACATAGGTAGAGTACTTTTGAAACTAGGCCAAAACTAACTTACATGAAATGAGGCCAAATTTCAAATGACCTTTGCATGTCCAGCTCTGGCATTCACTAATCTCATAAGCTGGAGCTGCAGGCAATGGTTTTAAAATTATTTTGCTTTTGTAAATTCCATTGCTGCCCTTCAGTACATCCTGGGTTCTGGAATGGAGACACCAGTTCTTGTAATTCGCTACCAGTGCCTCTGAGTGCAACTGAGTGAGCTTCAACTGATTTGCCCTGATCTGTTTAGACACTGTATAGCTTACTTTTGTAGCATAACAGGAATAAAAAATTCAATTTTCAGAATAACCCAGTACTAGGAAAAGATACAGAGAACAGACTTACTTGCATGGAGCAAGGGTTGCTTCCAGATATTTGATGATGGACAAAGTCATGGGTCAAAGGGCACCACATTATCCCCAGGGATCATGGAACTGATTTGCCAGGAAGAGAGAGAAGAGAATCGACTAGTCAGATGGAACTCACTCTCCTTTAGGCTGGGAAATTGAATGTTAGCTTTTGAAGCACACAGAAAACTGGTGGCTTTACCCTTGCTGACAACCCAGGATGGTGAGGCAAGACGAGTGAACTGGAGCTATCTGGATGAGTGGACATTCAGCAGAGCAAATTGATTAGCAAGGAAGATCCCATCCCTTGTAATGAGTGTAATTTATGACATGAGGAAACCCAGGAATGGAGAATCCTAGTCTCCGTACTGGGATCAAGTAGCAAGATGGGCATTCTGGGTCCCTTACACTTGGCCATTCTGATTCTTTGGGAGGGGTGCAGGCAGTAACAGAAAGTCAACTAAGCACTATATGAACTAGAATTTTCACCAAGAGGAACCTCTAGAATTGTTGAGAGCCTGCCAGATGGGGCCTCTGTGGGCAGCATCACCCAGTGGTACTCCTCTGTTGGTGATTTTGGTAGTTCTCTCCTGCCTCTCCTCCTGTGTATAGTAAAATCCAAGAAAGACCTTCTCTTTGTTGATGGCTTCTGGGGCCAAACTAGAAGATACATAAAAATTGCAACTGCATTTCATGTGCAGAATCCAATGGCATGCTTACTGCCTACCCCCTTCTACAAGTGGTAGGTTCCACTGTTGCCATTGGAGAAGTGGGACCTACCACTTACACAAGTGCAATGGAACATCTACATGGTGGGTCTTTTCTTGAGCCATGAAGAGGGAAACCCTGAAACCCTAAAACAGAAGAGGAAGCTTAGGTGAGCCACTTCTAGAAACAAGTGTTTTTGCTCATCCTGGGTTGCCTCTAGAAGCACTACATCCTCAGAACAGTGGCTGCTGCTTGTGGAAGGCTGTCAGTGGGGACATAAACACCCCCTCAGTTACTGCTTAATGAATTTCTGTTAAGGCTGCCACAGTGTGGGATCATATCCATGGACTTAACTCTTGCCCTGCACTGTGGGACTGATGAAATTTGCCCCATGCAGCTGCTGTTACCACCACCATTACCATCACTTTCCCTACCAGGGGGGTAAGTTGCCATTGCTGGTAGCTTCAAACTCTGGGAAAGCAGCATCTGCAAGCAGTGGGCTGATAGCAATGATGTGGAGCAAAAAGGCTGGCTCCTCCTTGTTACACTTTATGGTCCTGATCCCACCCTGTGATTGCATTTCATAAGATCTGTTGTTTGAAAAGAAGCACTCATGAATCCTGAATATCATACTGGTGAGGAGCTGGGAAGGCCTCTGCTTCTTTTCCACTAAAGGCCATGATCTCAAGCAAAATCACCATGTGCCCATGAAACTATTCTGGGAGACAAGGCCCAAGATGAAGCATGGTGCTTCGGAGCAGCAGATCTGTTCTTGAGTGCAAAACCAGCATCCCTTAAGTTTTTGGAGCTCTCACAAGCTAATGCACTGCTAATAAAATGTTCATTTTTCCAGCAGTCATGCTAAAGTAATGGCATCCTTCTTGATACAGCATAGGTGATTTAATGATAGTGAAACCAATGACAGGTGTCTTGTACAAGAGTTTTCATTCCTCCAAAGTGCATTAACATCCTTTGAAAGATTTTTTTGGTCTTTCAGATTGCTGTGCATGACACACTTACATATCTTCTACCATCAGCAAAGTAAACATGGAAAATTGCAGTCCCCAAAAAATGTTTACAAGAAAAATGTGACCGGGGGTGGGGGGGATTCAGGTTCCAAATGAGACTTCAGTTTGAAGCTTGTATCTGCCTTTATGATGAAGCGATTGCTATTTTTCACAATTAATACATGGATTTAAACATCTTTGACTCAAGACCTTTTTGCTATAATTGCTGCACTTACCTATAATTCCTTGTTTGTTACCATGACTTTTAATAGTTATTTAACATCATGTCTCCACATAAAGTTACAGCACTATATTTCCTCTCTGAACATGCATTTACTGCCATAATAAAGACCAATAAAATGGAAATGAAAAGGTCCGTACGTATTTCTCAGCATCTAATTACTTTTAACATTTAATAAGACAGTCACAGAGATAAAATATCCTAATCTGGTCATTTATCATATAGATGAGATTCAGGTAAAAACAGTGAATTAACCCCACTTTTGTTGTAGAAGAAGCTTTTTATTGTGGATGTGGAGTCTAGAAAAAAAATGACAATTTCACTATTAAAAAAACTTTTAAAAGACTGACAGTTAAAGAACTTTTTTTCATTGTGTTTAAATATATTCAATACCATTGTCCTATTTGAACAAAAGCCCTCAGCTTTTAAGCTACAATTCCATGGAAACTTACATGGGAGTAAATCCAACTTAATTCAACAGTCCTATTTCTGAGTAGACTCCTATAAGATTATGCTTTCAAAACTGGCAGATAATACAGAAGTTCTTTTAGTCTGAAACAATATGGTTCAAACTGCACTTTGTATTGTATTGTGTGAATCTTCTGAATGTATGAATAAAGAATCCCTATTGGGGAAACAGCAAAGGGAAATGATGCGAACTTGTGCTGGGCACTCCAGACAGATTAGGGAGTCTGCTGGTGTACCACCCACTCCACTACCCATCTCTCTGGGGGTTCTCAACACCAAGTCCAAGACCACCTTCATCAGCTCAGGCAGAGAGTCTGAGCTGATGGGGGTGGTCTTGGACTTGGTATTGAGGACCCCCAGGATGATGGTTCTGATGAATCTTAACTTCCACGCTGAAGCTGCTTAATCCAGGGTGGCCCAGGATTTCATGGCTGCCATGCCAGCCGTGGGGCTGTCTCAACATATTGTTGTCTAAGAAATGTGAAAGGACATACTCTTGCCCTAGTTTTCTTGACTGGGCAGGATGATGCTGATCTGGACGTATGTGTGGGGATTAACATTAACTTTTTCCCCTATGGAAGGAAGGGGGCCCTTTCAAATGGTCTGCCTCTGGAGGCTAATGGACCCTGATGGCTTCCAGAGGGCTCCAGAAGAGTTCCCAGCTGTATGGCTGGTACTTCTGTTGAAACCCAGATCACTCCATGGAATGTGGAGATGGCCCAGGCAGTTGACATGATCACACCCAAACACCCTCTTCCCTAGAACAAAGCTCGGGCAGCTCTTTGATATATGCCTGAGCTGAGAGCAATGAAGCAAGAGGAGAGACAGCCAGAGCACAGGTGGAGGAAAACTCATGTTGAGTCTAACTGAACACAGGTTAGAGCTCACTATCTAGCTTACTCTGTGGTGGTGAGGGTTGCTAAGAGGCTGTTCTTTTCCACCAGAATTGCATCTTCCCCTTGTTGTCCAGCAGAGCTCTTCCAAGTTGTTCATGGCCTACTACAATCTTGGACAGAGAAAGAATCTATGGAATATTTGGTAGCTCTCTGTGGTGAATTTACACAGCACTTTGAAGATAAGGTTGCTTGCATTTGCTATGAGTAGGACACCACATTTAATGCATTTCCATTAACAGAGGTATTTGGAGCACCACCTGGTCCAATTTTACTGGATGAGCTTCTGTTATTGAGGTCTGAGGATGTGGACAAGGTGCCTGGTCAAGTCTGGCCCACCACCTGTATACTTGACAGTATCATGAAATAGAAGATCTGGAAAGGGCCTAGAAGGCCATCAGGTGCAAGTCTCTGCTAGTACAGGGCACAGAGTTACACCATCCCATGGAGATGTCTGTTCAGTTGCATCTTGAATACCTCTAGTTCAGGAGAGCCCACCGTTTCCTTAGGTGCAGCTGGTGCCTACTCTCTATTCTTTTTTGCTGTTATTCTCCCAGTATTTTAGGGGTTAACTTTTTAATCTTAGCTTTAATACCGTCTTTTATTCCATATGGATGCTGTACCTCTGTATCAGTTTGATTGCATCTGCTGTGGTGTTCTTGTTCTATTGTTTATTGTTTATATGTTGTCCCCATCTTCCTTGTTATATGTTTTTAATTTTTAATTTTCATTAACAGCCCAGAGAGCCTTTGGCTATTGGGCAGTATAAACATTAACTAAATAAAATAGGATAAATAAATAAACATGGAGAGGTAGCAGTGAAGAACAGTGGTGTGATCTCATCCATGCAGGGTCTGCCTGGGTAATGAAGCTGTGCCATTGTCCCTGGAGAAAGGGCATTATGGACCCCAGCTTCTCCTGCTGGATGTTCACATATGGCAGCTGTGTATGCATGGGCTTATTTCCTGCAGACATTCTGGGATCAGCAGCATGCCTTATTCTCTGGTCATCACCTGGAGCCCTGTTCAAGCAAAATGCTATTTCCATGTGCCGAACACTGGGGAGAACATAGTTCTGCAAAGGTCCACTGGCATTCATGTTTAGACAGGAAAAAAGATCTACAGTTCCAATGTGTCCACATCTGGTGTTGCAGATTTTTTTAAAAATTGAAACATACATGGCACTGAGCTCTAAATATGCGAAATTCTATGAGGTGTAGTTTTCAGGTGCACCGATCTGCTGGATGTTATTGTCAAGAGATAAGTTTGGTCTTCTGAACTGGCCCTCAGTATTTCTGCAAAGTCAGGTCTCCAACTTGTCAGTGTGAATGCAACCCACCAGATATGTCCAATACCACCGGCTGACTCCAAAGCCTCCTTCTATTGCTGAGAGTGGAAAAATAAGTACTTGGTCAAGACTTTGGCAGCCTGTGATGCCCGACTGGGGCATTATGTCTTGCTAGGTGGGTCAAAAGTGGTGCACACCTGAATTTCCTCTTGTAATTCTATACTGTAATCTCATCCCCATTTGGAGCAGATTTAGTTCTAAATTTCCTAAGACAAACTGTTAATAACACTGTAGAAGGAAAATTACAAAAAACAACTTGCAGGCAGCCATATGTTTCTCTTGTTTCTACACAGTTCTTCAGCCAAAGGCGCTAGAAGATCACAGCAGTTTGCCAAACTAGAAGTTTACACATTGCACACATCTGGGAAGCTGGCAGAATGAAAGTCTTGAGTGCAGAGGAAACGTTTCTACCAGAGAGTGGATAATTTAATGATTCAAATCACAATCCGGACAATGCTAAGCAGCTCTCAGCTCCTCTAATTAAAGATAATGCTGCCCTCAATCACAAGGTGAACTTATAGAAGATCAATTTTAAAAAACAGAAATTGAAGCTACTTGGCAATGTGCAAGAGCTTGATGTGGGGTGTTGATACTGTTGCTAGGATATTGAGTCAATAAGATCAGCAGCTTGATACCCAGTTTGATCTTCCTTTAGAAATGAAAAGGAAATCCTTACTCTGTCCTTTTTTTCTGCATATTGCAAAAGTATTAACTACTGGAACTTCTGAGAATGCTCATGTACATAAATCTCCTAGAAATTGAAGGAACACTTTGCCCATTTACATGGATTTTGATCTGTGTTGCCTATTATATGTCAATATAAACATTATGGTAAAAGCTAAAAATGAATCTCAGTAGGCTTATCCAAACACTCAGGTTTGGAACACAACTGCAAGCAATTAATTGGTTGAGAAAAATCACAGGATAGCAGATCTTTCTATTCAAGCATGTGAGAAAATGTAGTGATAACTTATTTGTCCCCAATTTGCAGCAGGAGAAGGTGGGAAGCATGTCTAACTTTGGTACTTAGCTCCAGATAGAGGACACGGGATTTTTCTGTTTATTCAGAAGACTTATATCCTACCCTTCCAATGCATCTGCATTGCTCAGGTGAGCTTAAAGTACTTACCATATAAAGCATCATCAAGTTGTCAAGACAGTGGCCTGTCAGAACAGGAACATTTTCACTAATCCATGAAAAATGGCTAGCGAAAGGGCCGAATGAGGTATTGGATCCAGCCTGTTTGACAATGCCTCCACTGAAATCAGTGGGATTTAACATCAGTCACAGCAACCTTTCCATGCTGATTTTTATGGGATACATATTCAGCTTATGTAGTCTGGATCCAACCCATAATGTTCAGAAACTGAAACATAAACATGGGGTGTAGGACTTCCAACTCATTAATTTGAAACTTGTCCTGAATCTCTGGTAAAGAAAGGAGGAACAGCTATTGTACAGTGGCCTCATCCAAGGACATCTTGCCAAGAGCCATTCAAAAGTAAGCTCACATGTCAAGTCGTCTTTGCCAAGCTAGAAAGGCTGAGAGTGGAAAAACAAGGGGGCTGTAACTGGATAGATGCCCATATGTGGGCAGGGGGTTGGACTTGATGGCCTTATAGGCCCCTTTCAACTCTCTACCCACCCCACTTCATTCTAAAACCTGGAGCTGTTGCTGTTAATGTGCTCATCAGTGTGTTCAGCATGGATGGAGCACTGGCATTTGAAGGCTGTCATGTAAAGTCTCAGTTGCTTTGAACAAACAGTCAGAGCAATGTGCAGTTTAAAAAAAGGGACTTGAGAAATCATTGTGGGCATGCCAGAGGCCTACAAACAAATCTTCCATTCTCTTAACTAGGAACATTCATCCCTTCCCTTCAGTCTAGATCAGAACATAAGGCATAATTAAATTAAAAGTTCAGCCTAAACATTCATCAACATAGAGCTTCTCCTGTAGATGCATGAAGTTCCATATAAAATTCTCAAGGCTGGATTGAAAAGGACTAATTAACAATTCAACTGTGTAAAATTGTTCCTCTCTCTCTTTCTCAGCTTAATTCAGTGAATTCCATTTAATTTTCAAGGACTTTTAACTGTTGTCCCAGTTGAGGATTTAAAAACAGCTGCTATTGTGCCACAATCTGGAAAGGGATGAGACGTATTTCAGTTTATCAGGGAAGCTGTACATGTAGGCTCTTTAAGTATACTGACTAACAGTCCTGCTGGAACTAATTGGCTATAATGTTTCTTAGCTGTATTTGAAATTAAACAAATTGGCAAATTAGAATTGGACTGAGATATACTCAGGAGATTCAGATCAGAGTTCCCCGGCTTCCCATTCTTTAACTGCTTGTTCTATGGCCAGGCTAACTTGATTCTTTGGGACAGATGTGTTTATCTGACTTATTTCAGACAACTGCTCGCAAAGGAGAATTTTGTCTGCCATCATCAAAGCCAGCATTGTTCTACTGCAACTTTTCTTCCCTCAAATCCCTGCTCAAAACCAACACTTTCTGCAAAATCCTCCTTAAGATAGCTCTGTCTCAGGAATCCTAGTTAATGTAGTTTCCCGGCACTATTAATATGGATGCAGTGTGACCCAGAAGCCTCCTTCCAACTTTGAGGCTGACATACATTTTCCAGAATGCCTGATGGCCATATTAACTGCCCTGGAAAAAATGCTTATTTTCCTAAATGTTGCGGAGTGCCAGGGAGGGAGAAAATTGCTGGGTTTACAGTTTGAGTTTTGGAAGAACTTTAAAGGAAATGTTGTTCATTTTGTAATGCATTCAAGCGAGATGAGAATGATAACGCCGGCAACATCACTGTACCAGAAATTCTAGACTGAACATCCAAAAGGGACTCACTAATATTAGTTGATATGACTCAAGTTGCATAGTTGTGTAGACAGGGGCAGCTCTAGCATGTTGCCGTGTGCTCAGAGAGGTTCATCCAGTTCTGAGGAGGACATGGAAGGGCGGTGATGGTCAGAGGACTTGCCAGTTTCAAGGTTGCCCTTGAAAACATCTTCTATGCTGCACTAACAGAAAGAAGAACAAGTGGGCCTAGATCAAATCAGGCTAGAGCTTTCCCCAGAAACAAAACTGACAAAACTGAAGCCATCATACTTTGGACACTTCATCACAAGGTAAGACTCCCTGGAGAAGACAATCATGCTAGGAAAAGTCTAGGACCAAAGAAAGAACAGGAAGATCAGATACAAGATTATATTATTATTATTATTATTATTATTATTATTATTATTATTATTATTATTATAACATTTCTATGCCGCCCCTTGCCGAAGCCTCGGGGTGGCTTACAACACAATAAAATACATTGAAATACAATAGAACATAATAAATTACCACTAAATACAAAAATACAAAAAATACACTGAGATACAAACATAATAATATAAAATTAAAATTAACAGTATAAAATAAGTAAATAAAGAATATAGGAGAAAAGAGAAGGAAGAAGAAGTTGCCCTGGCCAGATCATATATTTTAACAATTAAAATGATGTTTAAATAAAAAGGTCTTTACCTGGCGCCAAAAAATCAGTAACGACGGTGCCAGGCGGACCTCTTTGGGGAGTGAATTCCATAGGTTGGGTGCCACCGCAGAGAAAGCCCTCCTCCGAGTACTTACTCTCCTAATTTCTTTCATGGAGGGTTCCCGGAGAAGGGACTCTCCCGCAGATCTCAAGGGGCGGTTGGGCATATACAGACGTAATGTAGATGGACTGACTCCAGTCCATCTCCGTAATGGAGATGGAGATGGACTGGACGTAATGGAGATGGACTGACGTAACTACATGGAGATGGACTGACTCCATGTAGGAAGCTACACCCTTGAATTTGGAACAGCTAAGCAGAGATGCAGTGGACTGGACCTTTTGGAGGGCTTTTGTTCATGGGGTCACCATAAGTTGGAGATGACTTGATAGTTCATCACAACAACAACAGTGAAGATTTCCAGACAAAGCATGACAATGAGAACACCTTGGAAACGGAGGGAGGCATTTCAGAGCTGAGGAGAGGGGGAGATTAGGATGGATTTCCTTGACCTTATAAGGAAATGACAAGAGAAACAAAGGGACCATTTAAGAAGTGTCCGGTGTTCTCACCATCGATCCCTCGACAGCAGGAGTCACCCTGAGGATGGAGTCAGAATCTTTTTGGAAATGAAGGGAAGAAGGGAAAATTTCAGTATGGATGGAACCCTTCACCTTTCTCTCATATCTCAAAGGGAACCCTAATTTGATTTATACTCTTCTGCAACCTGTTAAATTTTAATAGAAAAGGACTGTGTTTCTAAAGTTTCATCTGAATCTGCTGGAGAGGAAAAGAGGAAAGGGGAGGTCTGCTCATGATGGTTGTGGTCACCCTGTGCAAAAACAAGAGAATCTGGTTTTCAAAGGCAGGTCAGAATGATGAATAGCTGTTTAGGCTAGAAATAGGCATCCTCAGATCCTTTTTGCTGTTGCCTCTTGTGGAGAACCACCAGGGTTGTAAGCCAAAGTGTCTCCTAGGCTATTACATGTTATTGGATTCTCTGAAGCTTCCATCCCCACATAAGAAGCCCATTATCTTTTGTGGACCTTGAAAGATTAGAAGGGTTTTTCTGGTCAAGGTTAAATGTTGCTTGGGTAACCATCCTGTCAGCTGAGTCTATTTGGTACCTCTTCCTGTGCCAGCCATTTGATCGTTCTTGTCAAGCTTGACTGTGCTACCCAAAGTTGTGCTTTTTCTCATGGAGTGTTTTCCAGATCACAATTTGTAGCTTCTGAGGGTACATTTAGAAAAAAAAACTCAGATAACAACACGAGAAATTACACACACAAACACACACACAAGCAAGCCTCCCTCAATGTTAACATATTACAAAGCTTTCAACATTTTCCATTTCTATCGTATGCAGTAATTATTTGATAAAACATGTGCTAATGTAATCTGGGTACCAAACTGCATATTCCATTAACAATGCCCTAGCTTGCTAATTGTGAATAGTTTAAATTTAGTATTAAGTGACTGAAATACAGCACTAAGTGTCAGCATGCTAATGATTTCTGTTACAGGAGGCATTAACTGCTAACAAGAAATGTAACAGGCATGGGCTCTGTCCCAGAGATAACTGCAAGTCATGATCTGCTACACATGTGCCTAATCACTGTGCACAGTGGAGGCTAGGAATGGCTTGTGAGATTCAAGCTGCAATGCACTAATGTCAAAGGAGATCATGTTGGTTGCATTAGCCCAAAGCTCGGATCCACTGGATGGATCTCTCCGGCTTTGTTTCTTTTAGTACCTCAGCCCCAGGTGATGCTTTTCAATCTTCTGCACTCCAACTGGCTTCTGGGACTAACCGCGTCTTGGCAAAAACACAAGCGTCAGGGTGGATCTGGATTTTACCTGGATTATGTTTTATTTTATTTATGTAATCCGTCCTGAGGTTATGCGATGGGACGGCATATAAATGCATTAAATAAATAAAAAAATTTCTTGTCCTTCAGTCAGTGATGCTGATCATTTCAGGCTTCAGGCCATTCTTCTTTGTCTGGCTCTGTATTCCTCCTTGCTTTCTCCCATCCCTTTCCCATAAAACCCTGCCTGCCAGGTCCACCCGGTTACTTCTTTTGGAAATTTAGGATCTCCTTTTGCAAACTTAGGATCCATTAGGCTGTTGCCTGAGATTCTGAGCTCATATTCACTACATGACAGTGTTCCTCGGATATTACTTGCAATGAAACTCCAGAACAGGTTAACTTGGTTTGGGTTCCACTGCTGGCAGTTCTGGCCAATTCTGTGGCTGAATTCTTTCAACCAGACTGTCAAAGTTTCACTTGCACATACTTGTTTCGATGTCCATCTACATACAGTTTCTGCTGATCTTCATCCCTTCCATGAGCTCCCCAGCCTGGAGCCACATCTAAGGCAGACTCATGTACATAGAACCAGGATTCCTGATTCTGCTTCCCCCACACCACTTCTTCCCTCATATACACTTTGCTTATTGCTCCAGTTATTGCCTCCAGTCCAAAGTCCTGAGTGCACAGTTGGCACCTCAGTGTGTCCCTGGCTTTCTCACTAATTTAGTGAGAAGGAAGTTTAGGGTGTCAAGAATATGCATTATTGATAGATCTGGGGGTGCCCTCCTGTTCTCCAAGTCTATTCCACACTAGTTTTGTACAAATTGCCCTTTTATTTTATAGAGGAAAAATACTTCATATTTTTGGATCATTTTTCAAATGGATTCATTAATGGACTTGTGCAGACTTTAGAATTGTATACAGTGGTTATTGCATGTTTTTCAAATGTGGCATGTTGTCTAATACACTTTTAAACTACAGAATCTATCACCATACCAAACATGCATAGCTTCTCAGCTGCAAATTTTGTTTACAAGTGATGGTTGATTCTTGAATGGGTGGACTATGTAAATCTGTTTACCCAACCTGATGGAGTGGAAAAAAACTTGTCAGAGTGAACTTCTCATCCATACCTGGAAGGTTTTAGGCCCAAGGATACACCACGTGCTCAACTGAGTTATAAGTTGCAAGCCATTCAAAGAATCTTTAGACTGAACTGACTAGCCTCAATTCAGAACAGTTACTATCAAAAATAAGCTACAAAAGGATTTGGAGGATACTTTTTACCTTCTAAACTATGGACATTGTATACAAAAATTAATCTGAGTCTAAGAAAAAAATCATTCCAGAGATATAACTGGGAAAAACCATACCTTTGTCAGATTAAAAGATGAGGGTACTTTTCAGAAGTCACTACACATTGATCTTGGTGAAGATAAACCTTGGCTAGATCCAGATGTTAAGCAACTGTTAATATTCATGACAAAATTAAGGCTCAAGGTGAAGATAAATTTCGTGTGTAACTTTTAAGATGTAACCTAGACCAGTGTGTTTTGATGGTTACTTTTTCAAACTAATAAATTCCATGAAGTATAAATACTCAGGCAAATACACCTGTATGATAATCTCTTTTTCCAAAACCAGAAAATAAAGACTACTCCAGTAATTATAGACTATAAACTTAATTAATGTCCCTGTTAAGGTATTATGACAGACAGGTTGCTTTTTGTCTCTGGCTCCCTGAGAGGGCAGCCACAATTCCTGGTTCTTGGAATGTGCTTAAGTGGCAGAAAGTTGAGAAAGGCTTATGGAACAGCTATTCTGGGTTGAGGAGGAAAAAGAAAAACATCTAGAAACCCACTCAGGATCAAGAGGGGAGGTTAGAGGAATCCCCATGACTTAGAGTCTAGTATTGTCGTTGCTTAGAAGGTAAGCCAACAACTGAACATATCTTAGGTTTTCATCCATTAAAAAGCCCTTGTTTTGTATTATGGGTTAACATTTATTCTGAGGGTGTGGTTCACACATCATGGCACATGGTTTTCTGCCCAAACGTTCTAATCAGACAATCTCCTTCTTCCCTGGGTAACTCGGTTTTCATGCCCCCCACCCTGTCCTCCTGTTCTCTCCACACATCCCAGAAGCCCCTGGGAATGAAACCTCCGTCCTTTCACTATTTCTTCCTATGGACCTCAGCAACCTATCCTGTTCAGTCCACTGGGGTTTTGAAATGTGTTCGCCTTCTTTCCCCTCCCAAATATACCTGTATCTTCGCAGTGCTTCCTAATAACTCCAGCTCTGAATAATTTTTGTTAAATAATAATAAAAAACAACTTTGCTATGATTTTCCAATTCTCCATCCATTCATTTCTCCACTTTCTCTCTGTTTTTGAGTGTAAAACAGAGACAGTCACATTACTCATCCAACAGGAATAAAGCAGGTGATGATAAATCTGTCACCAGGGAGCTGAGGATAGTAGAGAACAGATGGCTGAGTGGCCCCTTCTGGAGCCACTCTTTCCATGGGACTCTATCATGCTTTCATACCAGAAATGGTGAAATGAAGATCCTGGGTCCAGATGACCAGAGATACCATGATGAGGAGTGGAAATGTTAGAGCAGACCATTAGTTTATCAGGAAACTAAAAGTATCACACAGAAATACTAAACTGGGCCCAGATATCTTGACAAACTAACAAGGGTAAGAAATCACCATGGCTTCTTGTGGTGTGTGAACCCAGCCAGTGAAAGACAGGCAGGAAATGCGCACTTATAAGAGATTCATATAGATGTAGAAAGAATACAGCAACAACAGTTAATATGAAGTTGGTTTTTGCCAAGTTCTTGACTAGCAGACTTGAGAACTGTGATAAAGCAAACAACTCCTTTTCTGAGGAACATTACTGGCTTAGCTTTCTTGACAATGGATATTTGTTCCAAAGTAATACTTTAATTGCTTAATACTTTGGCCCCTAAAATGACTATTTATGTGCTGTCTTTGTTAACCCAAAGACTCTGGTGGATTCAATAAATAAGGATAGATTGAAGGATCAGTTCTGGAATACTAACAAACACAGCAGAATTTATTAAAGTATTATGCACTACCACAAATGCAATAGCCTGAACTATTCCTAATGGCCTAACTATGGGAAAGCATAACGATGCACTTGGGCACCTTTTCCTTTAAATGGTTATATAAAGAATGTTAGAAAGGCTCTTTAGGATGAGAGAGTTTGAAGAAATTGTCAATGATGCTTCACACAGACAACATGGTACTTTTTGCAATGCTCAGGTGGGGTGATGATCGTTCTCAGTTTTGCTCATCTATGGTAAAGCTTAGCATCTGGTTATACATGATGGTGAGATACAAGCGACTGCTTTTATAGAAAGGTCTAAGAAATACAAATGGCAATTTGATGCTGAATACATCAGGGTTCACTTTTCTGTATATTTGTTGGCTTTTGATCAGGTGGCAGCTAAGGTTCAATGTGCTTCATTTGCCTTTATAGTGGCATGTGAATATCAATTTTTAAAAATGGTTTAATGAATACAGACATTGCTTTGGGATGCTTTCATTTAATTAATATTTTAATTCAATATTTTATTATTTTCCTTTGGCGTCACACTATAATTTCCCACCTTTAAAAGTTTCATACTCTCGGTTGTCATACTGATGTATTTTATCATTGTAACTGTGGTGAACTATCCAGAGAGCTTCAGCTCTTGGGCAGTATTGAAATATCATAAATAAATATTATTTATTATTTCCAAAAGGGATAGGCAACTTGTGGTACCATTGCTGCTTCTGTTATTTGGCCAAGGTTGTTTGAAAATGGGGAGAGGGGTGGCCAGAGTGTACCAAAATGGAGAACCCTGAAGAACCAATTTGACCCTTTGGTTGCTCAATATCCAAAACATATAGGATATGTTTATATATCCTAACATATAGGATATATATGCATGTATGTTGAATCTTAGAGGAGTATGGTACACATGAGGGGGAAAAAATGAACCTTGGTCCTCTCGAAGCTGTCCACTTCTGATCTACCGTTTTTGCAGTTGAATAAGGAGCAACAGCAAGTCAGCATGGTGAATGGAGTGCTGGACCAGAGGAAATAGGTGGTCAGGTGTGCCCAGTTGCTGTTTAGGGGACCTACAAGCAATGCAACCCCCAAGGCAGAAGGACAGGCATTGCTTAAATATGCGGCCAGCTGATTCTGTACTCTGTTGGGTTTATGTGAGAGGAGTTGTGGAGATTGCTGCAACCACAGATAACATGTAAAAGGTGGCTGAAGTGATGCACAAACATATCGCCAGTGTTGGACATGGTGAACTCCAAGGGCACACTCCTAGGCAGAAAAAAGTCACACAACTCCCAGCATTCCCCAGCCGGCATGGTGATGTGTATTCCTAAACACTAGGGGACACATTGCAGCGAGCTATAACTGACAGCCACCTGCTGATTCCATCTGCTTCTGAAATCACAGTCTTGTTGGAACAAGAGCTCAGTGTGTGCCTCAGATTTACAGTTAGACATTGTCAAGGAAGGATTATCTGAATTGGAGCAAAATCACATTCACGGAAAATAGTGTTGAAAGCAATTAAAGGGGCAAATTGCAACTCATGAAACTTGGCAGAATAGGACCGTATTGTTATATTTTGGGCAATCATATGTGCATCTCCTCCTTCTTATGCTCGTTAAAAGAATAGTGTCTAAACACTGCTATGGCACCCTATCAAGAATGAATTAAGAGTGGTAATGGAGTGGATTAAATTTGGAATGATGTATTTGTTTGACAACTGAACAAAGGAGAGTGTTTAAACTGTTTGAAGACCTCATGGGGGTGTTAAAATTCAGTGCATGAAGTAAAGGGAAATGTAGATAGATTACGTGCTATGACATTGGCAAGGGAGTGACATTCTTGGGGAGATGAGACTTTTTCCGTTGCATGCCATCCCAGAAAACATTGCAGCATCTTAAAATCAACACAATTATTTTTCTTGTAGAACCGAGTAGATTTGACATCAAATGGTGTGTAACTCAATAATGAGTCAGAGAGTGACTCAAAATTGGATCTTTTTAATAAGCTGAAAAACAACCAATACAAACTGACAAGACTTGGCAAATCACATCTTGGTGAACATTCTCTATTGAAAGGCCAGTCTGTAAAGGCAAAAGGGAACATTTTTACTTGGACTGTCCCATTTAAGGCTACAGAGGGTGTATCACATGCTTAAATGCCAAAAATATTTCCTGCCCCCCATATCTGCAGCTAGGGATAGGATAGGTTCTTTCCATTTCACATTTTAAAGAGAAATGACCTTATTCACACTTTCCAGACTACTATGTGGATTGGGAGATGATTATTTTTAGATTGTGCATTGTTTCAACTTTTGCAAGGTAGTTTTTAGACAGAAGATTGCATACAAACATGCGTGACATTAGAAAAGTTACATACAAAAATGCATCTGTTTTGAAACTGTATATGATAATAAAAGCAGATTTTCATGCTTTTAAAAGAAATTCACAAACCAATGCTGAAACTGTATGACATAGGCAGGTTTGAATTAAGGCAGATCAGCCATGGATTGGAAATATACTGATTCATCCCATCTGCAATCTGTGTATTCGGAGTCCAGGAAAAACATCACAGCCTGATTCTGTTCATTAAAACAATATATAGTGTTATCAAGTGTATCGTAGACATTTATGCCAAGTAAGAAATCTTCCATGCCATATTGTCAATTCATTGAATTCACTGACCACACTGTAGGTCATTCAATGTGATTACGGCCAAGTAGAAGAGATGTCGGCATTTTTCATCCTCCACAACTTTGTGGGAAATGGAGTGGGGAAGGCAGGCAGCACAAAAATTGTGAAGCAAATTTGTAGGAAATTTGGCAAAGAATTCTCTTTGTGAGTGAGGAAGGAGTTAAAAAAAGAATTTTTCTGAGGAAAATGTGTTGAGAAAAACTTTGATTCAGCTTCAGTTCTGACCCTTCAGGATTCTGATCCTTCCCAAGACCTCCCAGATGTAAAATTCTGAGGGATTATTAAAGATGCACCTTTCTTCTAATGCAGTCCTTTATAATACTGATCATTCAGTGCAAACCCTGTGGCTGGTTTGTTTGGGATAGTGTTGCATCTTGGGGAAGAGGTGGAGCTAGGAAAGTGCCAACATCCATTCTCCAAGTTCCACCCAATTTTCTTCTCTCTGGAAAAAGGGTTTCCATATGCCCTTTAGAATCTCCCAAGGCTTTAGAATTTCTGTAGAATGACTTTTAATTGTGTTTTGAGCTCACCTTATTGTTGTGAAGTGACCAAGTGTGCTGTTGTGTTACTTTTTTCACATATCTTCATCTCACTGAAACCTCCCTGGCTGTCCATACTTCCTGAGCAAAAAAAGCCCCATGGGGTACAAGTTACCTTATGACATCTTCTCCAGGGCTTTAATTGCAGCCTGACAAGCCAAGCAGGCTTCTGGAGAGATGTTTTTGCAATGGAAGGCAGGACACTCACCCATACTTCTTAGATACCTCATAACTGGGTATGCATAAGAAGCCTGAAATTCACCTATGACATTTTTTCCAGAATGCTGTCCTTGTAGATTTTGGGGGAAACAACTTTTCTCTCAGACTGAATGAAAATAATTGAAAAACAAGATGTGAAATAGATGTTTTGGGCAGCATTCATAAGAACTCATGTTCATCCGGTGAAATCATTTCACAATAGATTCGGGGCAGACAAAAGAAAGTAATCCTTTACACAATACGTAATTAATTCATAGTGTTCCAACATATTCACAGCATTGGAATATATTTCAACATATTTTGGTATCACAAATTATGGTGACGACCACAAATTTAGGAATGAACCCTGGGAATTGGCCTTCCAACCTGGCCTTCCAGGTTTAGTGTATCACAGCTTAAAACCTACTTTGCAAAAGCTGCGGAGGTCTGAGTTGATCAAAGGGAATTCTCCACAGCCATCATCTCAGTTGCTGAGGTGTTCCAGGATGCTTTTGTATACTCCATCCTCTTTTTGATAGAAAGGTGCTGAGCGAGAAAGGCACTGGAGTAAGTAGTAAGAGATTACTAAATGTGCAGTGTGAGTTGCATGGTCATGTGTGTGCGTGAAATAGAGAGAGAGAGAATAGGAGTTTGTGAAAGGATGGAATGGGTGTTTGTTTAACTCTGTCAGTGCACAAGAGTAGGTGTTTGAAAAGTTGCCCCCTGAAATTTAGCATAAGACAACATGTGACCAGTGAAGTGGGGTAGGGATGGAATATGTGTTTGTTTCAGAGTAATGTGATTAGGTGAAGTTTCAGATGGAGTTACAGTAGGGTATAGACATGTTTTGTCAAAATCCTCATGGAGCAGGTGGGCTTTGAATGTGAATTTTAAGGAAGCAAAATAAGTGGTGTCACACAGGATTTCTGGGAGGAAACTCCAAGCCTAGGGATCTAGAGAAAGCCTCACATTGTGCATAACTACATTGACAAATTTGCCTCATATATTGGCAGGACAGTGATGGACAGAAAAATGGGTAAATCCCTTCTTCCTCCACAAAAAGCAGTGAATAGTTAAAACATAAAAATAACACATTAAAATTAAAAAAAAATCACATCCTGGGACTGAGTGGCTGAGGTGCACAGGAAAAGAGGTCTAAATCTCAGTTGCTATGAACACTCACGATGGGGTGCTCACTGACCTCGAGCCAGACATCCTGGAATGTGAAGGCAAATGGGCCTTAGGAAGTCTGAGCAACAACAAAGCTAGTGGAGGCGACAGCATTCCAGCTGAGCTATTCAAAATCCTAAAAGACGATGCAGTAAAAGTGCTACACTCAATATGCCAGCAAATTTGGAAAACTCAACAGTGGCCACAGGATTGGAAAAGGTCAGTTTACATTCCCATCCCAAAGAAGGGCAATGCCAAAGAATGTTCAAACTACCACACCATTGCACTCATTTCACATGCTAGCAAAGTGATGCTCAAAATCCTACAAGCTAGGCTCCAGCAGTATGTGGACCAAGAACTACCAGAAGTACAGGCAGGATGTCGAAGAGGCAGAGGAACTAGAGATCAAATTGCCAACATACACTGGATCATGGAGAAAGCTAGGGAGTTCCAGAAAAACATCTACTTCTGCTTCATTGACTATGCTAAAGCCTTTGATTGTGTGGATCACAACAAATAGTGGCAAGTTCTTAAAGAGTTGGGAGTACCAGACCATCTTATTTGTCTCTTGAGAAACCTATATCCGGGTCAAGAAGCAACAGTGAGAACTGGACATGGAACCATTGATTGGTTCAAAATTGAGAAAGGAGTTTGGCAAGGCTGTATACTGTCGCCCTGCCTATTTAACTTATATGCAGAGCACATCATGAGAAAGGTGGAGCTAGATGAATCACCAGTTGGAATTAAGATTGCTGGGAGAAATATCAACAACCTCAGATATTTTATTTATTTATTTATTTCAAACATTTCTATGCCGTCCCATTCGCCGAAGCCTCGGGGAGGCTCACAACATAAATTAAAATATAATACATTCAAAATATAAAACAAATTAACAATATAAAATAAGTTGCCCTGGCCAGATATGCAGATGATACCACTCTCATGGCAGAAAGTGAAGAGGAACTAAAGAGCCTCTTGATGTGGCTGAAAGAGGAGAGTGCAAAAGTTGGCTTGAAACTCAACATTAAGAAAACTAAGATCATGGTATCCGGTCCTCTCACTTCCTGGCAAATAGATGGGGAAGAAATGGAGGTAGTGACAGATTTTATTTTCCTGGGCTCCAAGATCACCACAGACAGGGACTGCAATCAAGAAATTAAAAGATGCTTGCTCCTGGGAAGGAAAGCTATGGCAAATCTAGACATCATACTAAAAAGCAGAGACATCACCCTGCCGACAAAAGTGTGTATAGTCAAGGCTATGGTTTTCCCAGTTGCAATGTATGGCTGTGAAAGCTAAACCATAAAGAAGGCTGAGCGCTGAAGGATTGAGGCCTTTGAATTGTGGTGCTGGCGGAGACTCCTGCGAGTCCCTTGGACCACAAGGCGATCAAACCGGTCAGTCCTAGAGGAGATCAACCCTGACTGCTCTTTAGAAGGCCAGATACTGAAGATGAAACTCAAATACTTTGGCCACCTAATGAGGAAGAAGGACTCCCTGGAGAAGAGCCGAATGCTGGAAGCAATAGATGGCAAAAGAAGAAGGGGACAGCAGAGAATGAGGTGGTTAGATGGAGTCACTGAAGTGGTTGGTGTGAGCTTGGGTGGGCTCCGGGAGATGGTGGAGGACAGGAAGGCCTGGAGGAGTGTTGTCCATGGGGTCGCGACGGGTCAGACACAACTTCGCGACTAACAACAACAGCAACAACAATGAACACTCTGAAGAAAGGTTAGGGACACATTAATACTACTGACTAATGCAACTGGAAATCCCCAGTAGTCTTTTTTTAACCAAAATAAAAAAAAGAGTTTCAGGAGCATCCTTTTAAAGCTGCTTTTCATTAACATCAGCAACAGCAACAAAAGCAAACAACAGTAAAGGCTGGGCTTTGATATATGTATTAGTGTATAATTTATAGTTACCACCAAAAATATCTTTGTATGTATCTTGGTTCACATTCCTCTGTACCACAAGGAAACAGACTTAGGAGCAGAAGGAGCAGCTTCAAGGATGGGAGCAGAAAGGGTTCCTAGGCCCCCAGTTGCCTACACCTAATATAAAGGGACAGGAAGAAATTCATTTCAGTTTGTTTGTTTTTTAATCAGAATTTATCCATTCACACTACAGACAAATAAAAACTAAATGCAGGCTCAGATGCAATCTGCAAATGAAATTTAACCAACAATGTGAAAGAATCATGGGGATGTATGAAAAATGTGAGCATAGGAAAACTGCAAAATGCTGTTTAGTGAATGGGAGAAAGTGTACATTTCAAAAAATTGATTCCTACACATGGGGAAATGCACATGAAAATGAACACACATTTTTGTGCAAAGGCTCTGCCCCTCCAAACTCACATTCCCATATGGCTGCCATTCTGAACGAGCTTTCAGGTACAAATTGGAAAGCCTCTGTGAGCTTAACTTTTGCTGAATCACCCACCCATCCCTAATTGTGAATTGGTGACTATAGAGGGTCTGTCAGGTTCTTCCATGAAACATTGTCACAGAATATGCCAAGAACTAATTAAGAAGAAACAGTCTCAAATATACCGGATTTTTAGGAAGTGGTGGACATGGCAGTATAATTAATTATTTTATCAATTTTTGAGTTTTTATTATTAATATATGCAGAGAAATGCATTTTCAGTGGCGTGATGAGCATAATTGGCCTTTCCAAAATAATATTAATGATGATGGGCCAGATTGAGAGACCAGGCTTTACATGGGTGTGAAGTGGGAGGTAAGCATCCGTCATATTCTACAGCCTATACAAGTTTCAGATCTTGAATTATGGCAGCCTTGTTCTGTTCCCATAGAGACCCACAGAAACAGGGATGGGCAAGGCATAGGGCCATAAAATAGAGTACAGCATGCCTTCGGTGCTTAAACCTGGAACAGGGCAGCCAACTATTTAATGAACTTTTGTGCTCCTTGGTTTCTCCTTGTGTTCCTATTTCCTTTGTCCACCTTTTTCAAAGCTGGAATTTGCAGGGTAGATTCTGCTTCAAATGGCTCTCCCTGGGTCATCATCTTCATTTCTGTTGTAACACCTGAAGCTAATTCACTATGAATATTGGGGTGACCAGTTTATGAGTTTCTTCTGTCTTTGCTTCCCATTTCTGGAGGTTTCAGGGGAGAGGTTGCATACCTATTAAATGATGGACCTGATTCAGCTGGTAGGTCTTGGTAGATATTACCACTGGGATGTGAAGTTTCCATGGAGAGGCCTTTCTCAGGGAACTTGGTGTTGGTGCTATTTGTTTAAAACATTTCTACCCTGTCTTCTCTGCAAAATAACTCTGAAGGGACACTTTCTTCTATAAAATCCAACCACAATGAAGCCCTTCTCTGGTGCTTTCAAAAGGGAACTGCTGGAGGTTTTTCTGTGATTGTTCCCAGAATGCCTGGAATGACATGATGTCCAAGGCATCCTGGAGAGAGAAAGGCATCTATCTGCTCATAGCTGGCTGCTCAGATCTTAGATTTATATCTGAGGAAATTTGATCACAGGACTTTCTGTACTTTGACCTTGATGGCTGCCGCTCATGGGATGTTTGTGCTTGGGATACTGATGACTTCTCTATGATTTGTAGGATCACTAGTGAACAAGGCAGCACATGAGTCCTTTTCTTACTGAGGAAGATTTTTAAAAAGACATACCAGCCAACACTTGGTATAATAGATATAGCTACAGTACTTTGTACATTGGATATCAATATGTGCATTTTTACAATGCACGCTTCTATGCATTGCTTTCCTTCTACCTTGTGGAGTCATTGCATTTCAGCCTTTGAAACAGGGAGTGCTTCTTTTTCGGCAGTCCACGGTCTGACACATGTTCTTTCCACCTTTTGTTTGTTCTGCTACCACCTCAAGCAGTAGTTTGTTTTTTTTTAAGCAGGAGAAGGAGAAAGAGTACCTGTAGCTGCCCTTCCATCAATGGTAAGCCCACCTGTGCCCATGAATCCTTCTAATTATTTTCCTGCTTCTAATAAATGGCTGGAATTTGTCTTCCTGCATGCACACACCATTTGCAACCTGTCAATGGAGTGATGGCAGGAGTGGAACATTTCCACTGGAGAGAAAGAAGCTTTCTTGATTCTAGGCCAGTAGGTACACTTTGGGACAAGAAGCATCACTGAGGTTGCAATGGTCCTATGCTACTTTTCTCTAAAAAGACAAAGGAGATGAAGCATGTCTTTGATTGCTAGGTACTGATAAGCCCCTGGTCTCATGCCGTCTTTTCTTTTCAATGGACTGCCTCTGTGTTTGAATTTGAAGTGATGTGAGATGATTCAGAAATCATGTCAGGTGGTTCATCTGTGGCTCATGTGTGATAGTTTACACATGGAAGCATCACTAGATGTTAAAGTCAGTCAGAGAGGAGTCTCTGCCAGAACTCACCCACAGAGAGGGGCTTTTTGATCCCACAACTTCCATTTTTCATCATTCCTTGAAAGCAAAGGCAGGCATCTAATCAAATGCTGCCTACTCCATTTGCCAGTTACCCAGTATTGACAGGAGTGACTGTACTGAAGGATTTGGGGGCTATATTTCTTCTGAGCTTCTGGTGGCAGAGTTAAAATTCAGATGCCGTTCAGAAGCAGGAAGGCCAGCAGGGCAGTCTTTCAAATGCTCCCAAGTATCCCATGATATTTCTGGATAAGTGCTTTTTTACACAAGGACAAAACAGCCAGTCAAAGGACTGCAAGGGACAAATACCGTAGCTTCCAAAGTTGTATGTGAAACTGATTTCCAAGGATGAAACGCCTCTTAAAAGAAGACTGTGAACAGAATGTTATGTGATGATTCAGTGGCATTTAATTAATTGAATGTACTCCGAAGAAGCACAAGATCTTTTGGGTCCTGGCAAACGAGCTGTGTGTATGTGTGTGTGTGTGTGTGTGTGCACGCGCATGCATGTGTGGCTTTTATTTTCTTTTTAAAGCATGGATGGAAAATGATATTTTTTGTTGACATCACGGACACTTCCCCTGGCAACTATGTCATATCTTTGGTTTTGTCTTTGGAAATTAAAAAGAGCAATGTGCCTTATATCTCAATTCTTGCCCTGAAACTGAGTTCATGATTAGCAAATTCTTCTGAGTAGAGGGTCATAGCTAAATGTCATTGATCCATGGACCTCCACCCCTGGAGTGCTTCATGGAGCTCCTCTTCCCCTTCCCCTTCCTCTTCTGAATATCCTTACCATGCAAATTTTAGTTCAGTGGAAGACAGTCTAATGCTTAATGCTTAGCAGTAAGGGTCAGTTCTTGTCAACAGGTTTTGCTTTTTTTCTTTGTTGTGACTCAACTTACATAGTCATTTTCTGGTGGAGATTGACATTAGAAATATTTGAAAGCATGGGATTTATTCATTGTGGACTTTTTTGCCAAACATTAGTTAAGATATAATCACTATATTGTTGGGTTAAAAAAAACCCTAATATTTCTTGGATATGTGCTAAAGGAAATGCCTGTGTTTGAGCAGCAGGCACCAAAGGCCTGCCCAAGCCCAACTGTTACAGAAATAATCTCATAAGACACTTAATGCAGAATGTACTGCATTTCCTAGCAGAGCCATTTGACCCCTCCTTTGGCTACCTGATGGCTGCAGATTACTTTATCTATTCCAGGCATAGGGCACATGCCCAATAGGCATAGCCCACTGCAGCCCAGAACTCATGAGCTCAAGCAAACCTTGGTCTTCTGAGCGTCTGGATTACAGATACATCCCATGGAACCCAGCTGTCACTCTTCATGATCGATAGACGGTAGGGAGCTTTGGAATTAGCCAGAGCTCCAGAATGGGCTCCTCCAGCACTGGCTGGACCATTCCAGTGGTGGAATTGAACAGCTGCAATCTTCTCTCTCTCTCTCGATCATTCATTCTGTATGTGTGTGCAGGTGTGACTGGGCTTGCATGACATGAAAACATATGACATTTATGCAAACCTTGCCTGTTTCCCACTGTATAGTTTATGCTTGGGTAACATGCACAAGGTAACATTCCGACAATCCATGATCAGTGCTATGGCTACTGGGAACTCACCTGCAAGCCAGATGGTAAGCATGGCACAAACCTGTTGCTACCCTCACCAGGTTCATCCAGGATACCACAAGAGCCAGCTGCCCCTTGAGTGCCCACAATTTAGAATAATTGCCACTGCTGCCTGAGTGCCCCTTGCCACAATTCTGAGTCCTTTCAATTGCCTCAGCTTTTCTGCCCTTTAGCCTTCTGTTCCCCCAGAGATCATCAGCTCCATCTTGACAGCTGTCCATTGTGACAGCCCCCGCAAAGTGCCCAAGTAGCTTCTAGTGGCTGACTGTTTTTTGGTAGTTCTTTTGGCACTTTTTTTTTTGGGGAGGGGTGGATGAGGGCACAGCTAGTTGCCAGAATTCTGGGACCTCTTTGAAATGGGCTTTTGAAAGAGCAGTGGGTGTTTCTAAACAGGTACATATACCGCCTTATGGATGTTGGAAGTACCATGGGTTGTTTGCACAGCAACCAGCTGACCATGGTGTACAGCCAGGGTGAACTGTTACAACATGCAGACTTACCTTTCTCATCTTGCCCACCCAGGCCTGACCCAGCCTGACTCAGGCATGCTATTCTTTAGTGGCAGAAATATCCATATTTTAAATTCCAAAGTGACCTGATCTCTCACGGATTAAAATCCCCACCCACTTCTTTTTTTATCCACAAAGCTTATTGTTTACAGTTACAAAAGTAAACCGAACATTTTATACAACTCCTAAAAGGCATATACCAAGGGTGACTGAGAAAGAGAGACTTCTGAGAACATTTCCGATTCACTTCTGACTTATTTTGGTAGCTGCTCCATTAGTGATGCATCTGCCTTCCTGAGCCCTTCCCATATTGG
This sequence comes from Varanus komodoensis, assembly GCF_004798865.1. NCBI lineage: Eukaryota > Metazoa > Chordata > Lepidosauria > Squamata > Varanidae > Varanus > Varanus komodoensis. Next base: position 14,929,968 of record NW_025336598.1, read on the forward strand.
AAAAACTCTCACAAGAAGAGCCATTAGACTCAAATACTTGTGAGCATCTGCTTGTTTTGTTTTGCTGATGGAACAAAAGTGTGTGTATAAAGTTCCCCTTTCTGAAAAGGTCACTGATATTTATATGCTGCGTGGTGCCATAAAGCAGCATTCAAGCGTTCCCAGCCTCAGAATTCTGTGAATGGCGCAGGAGTGTTCCCCCAGTGCATGACAAATGTGCTGACGGAGAACCCTCGGGCCACCTGCGAGGCACTGTGGCTTTTAACCACAGGGCGCATTAAGGACTGAATGGCAAACTTGGCATGGAAAGAGAGAATAAAGGCTGACTCATTCACATCTCCATATAGGTGACCCTTGAAGTGCTTTAGGTCAAGCATATTTTACTGCGCTAGAGACTATTGCAATATTTATATATCAGACCAATTCAGTCTTTCTAAAGCCTCCCTCCCCCTTTCCCCACAACTGCCCTTTTTTCTTCCACTGTAGCAAATGGGAAGAATCAAACCCTGCATTTTGTAGCTGCTCTTTCTCTCTCTCTGACATATTTGTAGTCACTCTGCAAACAACTGATATCTGTAGACTTTTTTTTTTTTTTGTCATTCTTTGAGCTCTGTACTCAAAAGGTACAGAAAAATGCTGCCAGGATTACATGAGATCTATTTTCAGTAATTGCTGTTGGATGGCAAGTGGAATCAACATGGAATGTGCCTGCCTGCTGTGCTTTAATTTGAATCATAGAAGAGTAGAAGTGGAAGGGACCATGAAGGCCACTGGGTACAACCCCCTGCTGTTGCAGGACACCAATTTACACCATCCCAATCAGATCACTGCCCAGTTTCTTTTTGAATGTCTCTAGTATGGGAGAGACCTCTCTAGGCAACCGGTTTCACTGTTGCTCTGACAAGGAGGAAAGTTTTCCTGAACCTGAGTTGCAGCAACTTGACTGGATTATTCTGTGTCCTACACTCTGTATCAGTGAGCAGAGATCTCAATCTTCCTCTTTTGAAAGCCTTTGAGGTACTTATAAAGGGATATCATGCCCCCCTTCAGCCTTCCCTTCCCTTCCTTTCCCTTCCCTTCCCTTCCCTTCCCTTCCCTGGGCTGAACATGCCCAGTTCCTTCAGTCTCTCCTCAGGACAGTGTTTCCAAACCCTGGATCATTTTTGTTGCCCTTCTCTGCACTCTTTCTAATTTTTCTGCGACTTTCTTAAATTTTGGTGCCCAGAAATGGACACCAAAAATGGACAGTTTTTCAGATGGGGTCTGACTAGTGAGGAGTATAGGAGAACTACTACTTCTCATGATTTGGAAGTAATAGTTCTAGTAATGCATCCCAAAATACCATTTGTCATTTTGGTGGTTGCATTGCATTGTCAGCTCATATTTAGCCTGTTGTCCACAATTACTCTGAGCTATTTTTCTTTTTCAGTTCTGTTGAGGCACATATTCCCTATCTTATGTCAATGCATTTGGTTTTTTTTTCCTAGGTGGAGAATTTGGCACTTGTCCCTATTGAATCTCATTCTATTGCTTTCAGCCCAGCATTCAAGTTTATAAAGATCTCCCTGGATCTTCATTCTGTCCTCTAGAGTGTTTGCTATACCACCCAGTTTTGTATCATCTGCAAAATAGGAGTTTGAATTCCTCTTCCTGTTCCTTGTCATCTGTTATCTCTCTGCCAACCACTTTAAGTAGCTTGACACCCTTCTCTTTCATATGTCTTTCATTTTGGATGTATCTGAAGAAGGCTTTCTTGTTGTGATTAGCATCCTTTGCTATTCTCAGTTCATTTCCTGCTTTAGCCTTCCTGATGCCACTCCTGCAATTCCTTGCTATTTGTTTATATTCTTCCTTTATGGCCTGGCTCTGCTTCCACTTCATTTTTTTCTTTCAGGCTGTCTGTCAATTTTTCGTGGAGCCACATGGGCTTCCTCTGTTGTCTTCTACACTTTTTTTCTTTTTGGAATTGTGGTCATAGTTATGCTTGGAGAAGCTTCTTTTTCAAGATCTCCCACCCCTCTTGGATTCCTTTTCCCCTAAGAGTGAATTGCCATGGCACTTCACTTATCATTGTTCTGAGTTCATCAAAATTGGCTTTCTTGAAGTCCAGGATACGTGTTTGGCTGCAGTTGACCTTTGCCTCCTTTACAATTGAGAATCTGAGCATTGCATGGTGACTTACTCCCAGAGTTCCTATGGCTACTATTTCATCCAGCAGGCCATCCCCATTAGTATTAAATCGAGAATAGCTGATCCTCTCATTCCTTCCTCTACCTTCTGCTGGAGGAAGTTGTCAGCAACACATGTCAGAAATCTCTTGGAGGGACCATGTTTGGCAGAAATGGTCTCTCAGCACGTATCAGGGAAATTGAAGGCCCCCCATGATGCCTATATCATTCCTGGAAATGCTGGCAAGCTGCTTTTCAAAGGTTGCATCCTTGTCCTCTTTTTGACTGGGTGGTCAGCAATAGGCACCAATGTTTTTCTTATTTTCTTATTTATTTATTTATTTATTTATTTATTTATTTATTTATTTATTTATTAAAACATTTTTATGCCGCCCCATTCGCCGAAGCCTCGGGGCGGCTCACAACAATAAATAAAACCACATAAATTAAAATATACATATTAGAATAGTAATAATAATTTAAAATACAATATACACACAATATAAAATAAGCCGCCCTGGCCAGATAAAATTCAGTAGTATTAACATTTATAATGTTGTTTAAATAAAAAGGTCTTCGCCTGGCACCGAAAAACAAATAACGACAAATATTTTTGCTCCCTTTAGATTAATCCAGATGGTTTCAGTGGGGCTACTAAGTTCCTCTTCCAGTATTTCTGTGCAGATATATGTGTCTCTCACATATAGCATGACTCCAGCTCCCTTTTTGTCCTTTCTATTTTTCTTGAACAGGTTGTATCCATCAATAGTAGAGTTCCAGTTATGTGAGTCATCCCACCAAGTTTCAGTTATTCCTATAAGATCTTCCTATATTTATCTTTGTGTAAGCACACATAACTTCTGTTTGGATCAAGATCATAATATTCTGAGCCAGCAGGATTAACCTTCCCCCCACATCTCTCCAGTAGGAATTGGAACAAAAATCAATTGGAGTCAATGGTGGTGATTTCTCCCTCCCACCCTTTACAAAGGTGAGTGTGGAATTTTTGGATCAAGATAGGTGGTGGTGGGCAAAGGTTTAATCTTCTACCTTTCCAGGGGTACTGTAATCTTGATCCAACTTGAATCACACTGCTTACACAGAGTTCAATGCAATTCTCATACACAGCAACCCTAGGCATGATTAGACAATGGTTCAGGTTGGCTCTTAACTGGCTGACTTAGAATTATAGATCATTGTATCATTGCACATCTGCATTCTCTATTAAAATTGACAAACAAGACTGCTTGTTGAAAATTCATGGACATTTCTTGTTTACAGGGCAATTTGGTATCTAGCAGTCCTATTAAAGTTAACATTTTCCCAATGCCTTCAATGGTTGAATGACAGGCAGAAATCTGACAGGTTCAACCCTTTGTAGCATGGAGATACAGTGACTTTCTGGATTGTTCTGTAGCTTTTCTCACCCATGCATCAATGAACTGGAGGCTGAAAGCAGTAATTTTATTGCTGAGTGTGAACATCAGCTCTTGGTTTGGCTGGTAAAACTATGGTCCAGTTAAGACTAACAGAACAGAGTCAACTTACTCTGGGAGACTTACACCGAAGGAAATGCTCTTGCAAGTTCTATACATCTAAGTGAGAACAACATCGATTTTGCCCCATGTTCATGGGTATTAGCAGTGCAGTTCTGTACATGTCTACTCTGATGTCAGTTCCAAGGAATTCTGCAGGGCCTACTCTAGAAACATAGTTGTGAGGGTTGCAGTCTAAGGGTGTACTCCTAGGTGCATTTTGGTTGGGGTAGACCTGCTGGCTTTCATGGACAAGGGAGGAAGTTGTGTGTATGGCAGTGGGTGTTGGTGTATCCTAATATTTTGCTATGCTGGGAGACCTTATCTGGCCCTATCATGTTCTCAGAATGTTCCAGTGGAAAGCCTACTATTGGCTGGAATATTATTGATTATTGATTTATATCCATGGAGATTTCTGTTGGTAGAACCATGTCCTCCGGAATGTGTAGAAGTCCCCACTGGTAGAGTTCTTCTCCCTTTTCAGTGAGGGTACTTTCACCACACTGTAACCATCTTTCTGCAGATAGCTTTCCAAGAGAATTAGGGTTACTCTGAACATCAGTTTGTGTAAATATGCCCATGAATGAGACAGTGGGGAATCATAGCTCCTAGCCAAGAGTTCATTAGGTTTGCATTCCAAGTGTCCATGTCTTTTCACTCAAGTATTCAGACAATTCTGTGGAGTCCAGTGCAGTGGTTCATAGGAATGAACAGTAAAAATATTTGCAACAGAAAATAAAAAAGTGTCTTGCTAGAGCTGTCAATAGATTTCTTTTGGATAACAGGCAGATGATTAATCAACTAAAATCTTTTTTAACAGATTTATATCTTACCCTTTGGTAGGTTAATTAGCTAATCAATTCCCTTTCAATCAATTCACATATGTGTATTACCAAACCTCTCAAGTGGTTTTTGGATACACTGAAGGAAGAATATTATAACTTAAAATTTAATAAAAAACAACATTTTATTATTCAAAGAAAGGAGTGCCTTTGCTATTTTCTTTTTCATCCTTCATTATAGTAATACATCAGTGTCAAGCCAAAACTAATTAACAGTGCAATCCTATGCTTATCTATTCAGAAAGAAGCCTTGTTGAATTTGATGAAGCTAACACTCAGGTAAGTTCCTATCACATTACAGATTGGGCTCTTGTGATCAGCAGTTGGTATGAGTCTTCAGTGATCAGCTAAGGCTTGTTGTGTCATCTATCCGTTTTAAATTTACCTGATAAATTAATCAACTTAAATTTTAGTCAATTCCATTAATTCTTGCTAAGAGATATTTCTCATTGCTCATTTGATTTTTTAAAAAGGGGGAAAACCTTTCAAAGACAAAAACAGAAAGTGCCTAAAGCTGAATATGATGCAAACAATGTAGATAGCTGCAAAGATGGATCATTTATTGCCAAAGGTGTCAGCATGAACACCATCTGTCCACCCATTCATGACAGGTACTCCTCTGAGACATACAAGCCTCTGAGACTCTTTAGGAAACCAAACACATTTTCAGCTAACAGGATAGCTTTAAATGTCCTAACACTTCCACTGCTTTAGGTTTCTTCTAAAGGAAGAAAACAATCCATATTACAATGTATTTCAGGTTAATTAGTTTAATCCATTTTTAATTAAGTTGATGTTTCCATGCCAACAAATGGTTTTCAAATGGCTGAGATCTTGGCAATGCAGAGTCTGGCTAAAACGTAATTACCTAGGAGTATTTTGTTTTTACATTCTATTAACCAAGATGCAAAATGCTATATTCATACCTAAATTTAGAGTCAACAAATTGCAGGGGCCTTTCTTTCATACAGAAGAGGGCAATTTAGGTATATACAACTTCATTGAATGCAACAATACTGAGATGTGAGCAGGTTTGTCTCAGGCAGATTCCATACTTTCTTTCGGGGCCAAGTTCAGTCTTCTTCCACACTGAAGGCTGAATTCAATTTAAGAGATGCTCTTGTGGGCTGAATTTGCATGCTAGGCAGTACTGAAGACAGATGGAGCTGGGCCAAAAGCCCCCAAATGTTTGCAACTCTTCCTCTTGTACAACCCAACAACCTTTCTGTGCACCTGATGTAGCACATACAAAGTCTACAAAACACATGCACAGAAGAGGGAAGCTGTGCGCACTATTTGCTTGTGCTCAATTCCCAGCAGGCGCCTTTGTGATTGCTCAGCACACTTGGTGCCAAGTCCGAATCAGAGTTGTGAGAAAGCAGGACAGAGTCTGGGAAGCCAAGCTGAGTGAATCCAATAGATTCTCTCCCCCAAAGCAGATTACTTACACATCCCTAATCTACACTGAAAACTGTATGAGAATCTAAGGAAGGGGAGCTTTGAGAATTTGGTTTCAGTTAAGTTTTGATAGCCATTTATCAACATCTGCAAAGTCATCCATGTTCTGTACAAAATTAATTCAAGATTTAAAAAACGAACAAAAATGGGCGAAACCAAAGCAACATATCTGTGCATCCAGTCCAATTGCATTGAATGCATAGCTCTTAAAAGTGCTATGGTTTGAATCCCTCTATGTGCAACACAGTTATACCCCATCTTTTCATCTTTAATGGATTTTCATTGTTAACTGCAAAGTGGCAAGCGGATATATTGTGGTCTTTCTCATTCTGGGAGCAGGCATACTTACTTACTGTACTTGGGTGTGTAGATGAGCAACAGTTCTACTTTCATCCATCTCTGCTAATTTTTTCCAAAATCCATACAGTTCTTCATATCTGGGACAGACAGAACTTGAAATAAAAACACACCACACATTTGAATGTGGTGAAACTGTCAATTTTGCCTACACTGATACCCAGTGTCACTTACTTACTTATTTATTAAAAGCTTTTGTTTGCCGTCCTATTATACAAGATCTCAGGATGGCTTACAGCATTTATAATACATACAGAAATTGTGGGCAATCGTGGGCAAATTATGGGCAAGTCCTAATTGGATGTCCTGGCATCCCTAATAATAAACATCACCACAATCAGTTTCATTTCTTAGAATCCATGCATCTCTGAGAACCTAGAAGTGTGGTTTTCACAGTTTTTAGTTTCAGGACTAAAGTCATTGACTTTCATCTTCTCCTTCCATGTGCACACAGCCCTTAGATCATCAGGGTGAGTATTACTGTTAAAACCCAAAGCACTTCGTAACTGCTCCAACTAGGTTCTACTTGATGTGCATCAGATCCTTTGGACTACAACTCTCAGCATTCCTGCCCATCGCCTATAATAGCTGGAATTTAAGAGAGTTAAAGTCCCAAACATCTGGTGTACACGAGGCTGAGGAAGGACAAACCAGTGTTATAATGATTTATTCTGTGTGCTAGGTATGCATGCCAACGAGTTTAGCATACTTGGGATATGATGGCTCTCACCTTGAATAACCAAAGGGTTACTGCAGAATATACTTGCAAAGGGATCCTTCTTTGAGCATTTGATCTGCCTTGTTGAAGTTTATGTATTGTTCTCGGAAACCTGTGCCATGCACACATACTTCATATATCCAGATCTTGACTATATATCCAGATCTTGTGCCCCTGTATTAGGTTTATCACTTGCTTGATGGCAATCAGTATTCATACAGCAGAGACAACTGCCTGCTTCAGTTAGAGAGATAGCTGTGCATGTGCTTAAAATCTAATATCTCAAATCCGATTAAGACAGAGGATGACACAGACTGAGCTTCTGTTCCCATTGATTTTTATGAAGACTAAGATAATTATTTCGGGTGGGTGGAACTCAGTTGTTAAAACACCAGATGTGTAGTTCCTCTGAAGGAGCATCCCTCGTTTCTCTCTGTGTTTCATAGTATTCTCCCCCATCCTGCTGCAAATTTCCAAGAGCAGTGAAGTATTTAATCGTCTCAGGAACAAAAAGAAGCAAGTAAATGTAGACACCCAGCTTATCAAAGGAAGTCAAGCTGTAAAATTATGCAAAGCCCCAGTGATAAGATACCTAATCCAGACTTTTTTTTTTTTTAAAAAAAAACCCTCCTAAGCATCATGCTAGTCCATCAAGCTAATTAATTGTAATTACAGAATATGAATATTAGGCTATCTGAGTTTCTTAATGATCTGAAAAGCAAGAGAATTATCCTGAGGTTAAAATGTATGTATTGGTAGTATTAGGTGAGTTTCCCTGTCTTTATTTAGACTGGATTTGTCTTAAGTGGCCTTCCCCAACTGGATATCCCTTTGACTACAGTTCTCAGCATTCTGGACCACTGTTCATGCTGGCTGGGACTGATGGGAGCCCAAAACATCTGGAGGGAATTAGGTTGGAAGAAAGCTGGGCAGAAACAAACTAACTTGGGCTCTGTTTTAATGTGGCCCAAGAGAGTTGTGTTGAGCTCATGTCCATTCCTGATGTAGCCATCAGGGACAGAAGGAGATCTCACCAATGCTGTTATGGATCTTCTTGCATAAGTTCATTTGTAAGCGTGGAAACTATGCTTCAAGGCAGACTTATACAGGGGTCATTGAATGAGTTAATTATGAGTTGAGTCTGAACATCAGAGATGCTTAAAGTTCTGCTTAGAGTTAGCTTGGATGTTTAAAACTCAGGGCATGTACTCCAAAATACCTAGCTGATAACGTCTCCACATCACTTCTCAGCATTGCCATTCTCTGCTCTCTTGAAATCAGACTGCTGGCTATATTTGCACAGCTCCTGATTGCATTGGACCAGCAGTAGTCAGCCTTCCCACATTACAATCTCTGAAAAGTCAATGAGGACAAAGCACCCTTTAAAAACTGTGCACATATGAGGCTTACTTTAAACAGTATGGATGTCAAGGGGAGGCATTCTTAGCAGTGATTGTTCCCTTATGATTGAACTTCTTCCTAGTGCTGTTCTTCTGGAATCCAAATTTATTGCAAATGTGTCAGGATCTGGGCAGCTTCAGGACTCCTTCAGCTGCCCAAGTGTCAGAATAATAGCCCTGGTAGTTGTAGGACTGGTCCCATACTCTGCTGCAGCTTCTAGGGCCCTCATGAGCAATACCTGGGAGCCCTAGGGGAAGAGCTATTTAAGAACTGGCTCTTCCCCGCAGAAGCTGTCTCAGCAGCACTGGTCTCCAGTGTACTGAAGTTCTTGCCATGTTTGGTTCATGTCCTGCACCTTGCTCCTCAACCTGCTCCTGTCCCAATGTACTTGCTGCTGCACACTGTCCCGGTGTTACCCAGCTGCCCATGCTCTGGACCCTTACAAACTGGTGTCTTCTTTTGTTCTGAGGCTATGGTAAGTTGTAGCAAAAGAGGCATACCCACACCATTCTTGCAATGTACAACAGTCCAGGAGATGTTTCCTTACTAAATCCAACACCATGGTCAACAGCACAGTTGTTCTTCCAAAGCTGGACAATTGGAACCCAGAACTTTGGATTTTATGTATGGAGAAAGGATTTTACTTATGGAGTAGGTGGCCAATAGCCCCTTCCCTAAATGGCTATTTTAAAATTATTACATTGCATTTATATCTCAACCTCCTTTCATGTGCAAGAAACTTGGTGGCTTACAAAGTTCTTCTCTCCATGTTATTATCACAACAACAACACTGTGAGGTAGGTTAGGCTGAAAGGCAGTGATTGGTCCAAAGGTATCCATTGGGTTTCATGGCTGAGTGGAAAGTAGAACTGGGATCTTCTGAATGCAAGTCCAGCATGTTTAAGTAGCCGAGGAAGATCCCAAGTTTGCAAAACAGAACTTTCATAGTTTTACTTCAGACAGAATTGAGGAATCAAGATTTAAAAAGCTGCATAAAGGGTAGATCATCATCACGATCATCGATATTGTCAAAGTGGCCCTTATACTTGATACAGATGAACAAAGCATCCTTCAAATCCTTGTATTTTATTGTTCTAAGGATTTATTGTTTTAGGCTAATGTATGCCACCTTGGTTTTGTAGAAGATGAGGCTGCAAATAGAAGTTAATAATATTTAAAATAATAATCATAACAGTGACACCCTGGAAGGAATCAGGCAGATCTTCTACAAGCAAACCGAGGAGGAAGGCAAAAACATGTTTGAAACCATGCATTTCTACATTGGCTTTGGTGGGGACTATGCCACGTGATGACATGTATGTGTGTGTGTAAAGAGCCAGTTGACCTAACTTGTATCACTCCTTGGCTTTCCAAGTTTTCCATGTATCCAAGTGGTGATGTTTGAGAATTTGTATTGCCCATGGAAGTTGCTTCAAGAGATGTACCCATGAAATGTTTTCTGGTGCAGGGAACAGAAACAGGCTTGGTCCAGGGAAACCACTTTCCTGTCCATTAATGCAAAGCTTATGTTTCAGCTTCCTCGCTGTTACAGAGCGGTGGGTCCCTGGCAAATACAGGGGTAAAAAGGATTCTGTATGGATGAGAATGAGGAAACATGTAGGTGTTGCCTTATCCACGATAAAGGTAAGGCAGAAGGAGACAGGACAACATTGTGGTTCCCTGCGAACTCCTCTGTGCCACATGGCGCTGGCCATGGAATCCTATACACACCTACTTAGAAATAACGCCACTGAGTGTAAAGAGATTTATTCTGAGGTAAGTGAGCATAAGATTGCAGGCTTAGAGGTGCTATATCAGTTCTAAGTATTATTACTCCTTTCAGTGAAGAAGGATGAGGACTTCGTATATTTTTCACAATGCCTTTAAGGTTTTAATGGGTAAGTACATTGTTGAAAGTTCAGTGATGGGGTCAATTTCATCTTCTTTGATGGGCTTCAGCCATCATCTTCATCTCTGGGAATGTCTGAGCCCATGAACAATGCTGAGAGTTACAGCAATCATTAAGACTTCTAGTATTGTTTATTTGCCTCTTCAGGCATCTTTAGCTGCATTTGGGTCAATATTTCTTTTTCTTGTTGCTCATCGTCATGGCGACATGACCACCGAGCACTATCTACAAAAATAGTAGGGGTCTGGTTGAGTTGGTCCCATCAGGCACTGTTTGTAAGTTGGCCTGCCTAACTTCTTCACTAACAAAAGCCCTTCAAGAAATCGGCCACCTATTTCTATAGTTCCCCCTTTTCTTTATCATGGAATCATAGAACAGTAGAGTTGGGAGGGGCCAAAAAGGCCATCGGGTCCAATTCCCTATATTGCAGGATACCAAATTACACCACTGCACTCCCACTTTAAAAGCAATTTTGAAAAAAACCCATTAGTGATACCTGTGGCCATTCCAAAAACATTTAATTCCCTTGTGTTAACACTCTCCTAGTTTACCAAAGCCTCTGTGTTCTCACTGGTAAATGTAACATTCACAGCAAACCCTAAAAAAGATCTAGCTTGTAAGTGCATTTTCATCACCTTATGGACTGCAAATGAATGGCAAGTGGACTGCTGAAGTGCATGCATGAAAGGGCCCTCATCATTACATGTACAGTGTTTTTCAAAGAAGCCAGTTACCATATTCAGTTGCCAGTCCTCTGATCTACAGCCATCAGGTGGAGTGCCTGCATGTTTGAACCAGCCATGGATCTGATCAGAAGCAAGTTCCATTGATTTCAGTGGGACTTTCATTTAAACTAAGCAGGCTTAGGACTGAAGCCTTAGATCCATTCTTCTTTGCTAAGTGAGTTTTTACAAAGAGCTTGAGAACCATTAAAATACAGAAGAAGGATGCTAATATCCTAGTGTTAATTAATGCTAAACTAACCCTGGGCTATGGGAAATGTCAATTGCAATTGGTTACATCAAGCTGAGTCCCAGATGTGTGCCATCCAGAAACAAAAAATGATTATAATTAGAAGAAAGCAGATAGGGAATAAATCAAGTCCCCTTTCACTCACCCATGTGAAAGTGAAGAGAAATAACAGCAGCTGTTGTCCTAGTCTGGCTTACTGTTGCCAAACGCGTGAGTTCTCAGATAGTACAAAACTCCTAAAGCTGTTGCATTTAAATGTGAATTCAGGTTCAGCCAGCACTGTACTAAGTTCAATGCCCCCTTTTTTCAGGATGCAGCCTTGTGCAAGTTCTGTGCATGGTTGCGGGAGCTAGGCAGGAAAGTAAGTGGAGGAATGCACAGTCGCAGTGGCGCAATTCTTTCCTCTCGTGTTCTTGTCACCATAATTGTTGGTGGTGTGTCATACAAAGACATGCTGCATGTTGCTTGTCTGCAGCCTCCTCCAGACTGGTAAGAACCAGATGTTTTGGACTGCATAGCCAGTGGCGGGGATGGTAGTCTCCAAACCGTCATTATATTTCACCCAAATCTTCCATGGGTTGGGGAAGGCTGGGCTTGGGCTACCGCAGCAGATAGTAGGGGAGAATGTCTCTGTCTTTCCCAGTTTGTCTGAGTGAACCGGGAGGTGGTCTCCTTGGTGCACTGATTTAGGACTAAAGGGCAGGGAGAAAGAAGAAATTGATGAGAAACATGCATATGGTGCTCCTTCAAGGGTTTTTTTTTTCAGGTAGGTTGATTTATGGTGCTTCTGTGAGACACAGGACAAGGCTATGACTGTATTCTACACCATGTGAGAATTCTGAGGGAAAACCTAAGAATCTGCCCTGGGACAAGGGATCCTATCTGATAATCTCTGACACGGAGCTTTGCTTCTACTGCCACAAGGATTTGCCTTCTCACCTTCCCCAGGGGCTTCCCTCAGCTCAGTACAAAATAGCAGTAGGCTTTTTGGAGAGATGTTTAGGAGCTTGATCCTTCTGCCTTCTTTTAGTATTCCACCTCTGAATAACAATGTGTGCACACAAACACACAATGTGCATATACATTGTTTGTGTGTCCCCTTTAAAGACTTTTCTTTTCTCTTTGTCCAAAGATAGCTGTCTGGAACTCAGCAGTGGTGATTTCACTTTCTGGAAATCACCCTGTGTGAGGTACGTACACCACTCTGCAGCATGGAAAAGATATGCTATTCATTCCTGTCAGTGCTATCAAGACATGCTTGATTTATGTGATAAAATGGATGATTCCATCTTTCCACGCTGGCACATGGGAAGGCACTGGCTGAAAACCAAAAGTGTTATCTTCTCAATAAGGAATGTATCCAGTCCAGAGTAGCATTTATTTACTGGAAGGTATGTGGCAGGTAAACTGCATTACCAAATGCTGCTCCCTGAAGCATGTCTGCATTCATACATGCATTGTGCTTTCAGGGCTCTTGCTTGCCAATGGAGAAACTCTGTACCTCTCTACAGGATCAGGGAATGCAAGGCTGAAAAAGGAAGATCTGGATAGCTGCAAGCTGAGACTTCATTAATGAACTGCTTGAATTCAGGGGTCTAATTTGGGCCTACTCTATGCAAATGAAAGAAGGAGCTGGTAGATTTCTGAGCCAGGTTCATAAGGCTGAATGTACTTCCCTGTTAAAATGAATAAATGGAAAGCATGAAAACATCAATGCCCTCACTTCCCACCCAGTATGCTAGGTTTGGTTTTAAACTCATAAGTAGTATTTACATGGAGGAGGAGGAGGAGGAGGACGGTGGTGCTGGTGGTGGTGATGATGATGATAAAAGCACTGTGGGCCTTTACCAGCTACTAGTCATGGTACTTTCTGTCCTAATACCTCAGAACTGTACTGACTCATTCTCACCTCATTTTGCCACTTGTGCAGAGCAGGCCAAAGTTGGTGAGTCAAGCCAAGGTTGTTTCCCCAATGTAAGTTCAAACACGCAAGCACTGAAAGGGAAGCAGGAGTAATGAAGGAAAGAAACTCGCAAAAACCCTACAGGAATCGCCCGTGTGGTGCCCTTGGGCACTCAGGTGTTCTTGGAAAACTCCACCAGCACTCATTAAGCTCCTGACACCCCTGACCCCTTGAACAAATTATGTTTAATAGAATCCTTGGAAAGGTTATGACACCAGGCCCTTCTTCCTTTTCCTGCACCTGCTGGAGATCAGCTCCTGAGGGGCGAGCAGAGAAGGAATGGATTGCTTTCTGGATTCTCTCAGTATTCCTCAGCCCACACAGACCTTTCCCTTTTCTCTCCCCACAGCCAGTCTCTAGCCTTCCTATTTCTTTTCCTTTCACATGGTTCTTCATTCTCTCCCTTTCTAACTTCTAGCCTTGCTCTCTCTCTCCTTCTGCATTTGCTTTCCCAGACTCATTGTTTCTTGCCCATTCCATACCTCTTTAACTAACTTTTGACTAGCCATCCCCCTCCCCACCCCCAGTAGCCATTATGCAAGCAAGCATGCCCAGTTTGGGGGCCATTTTGTTATGACACACACAGCAATTTCTTAAAGTGTGCCCAGGGAACCCAAAAGGTGAAAAATAAAGTGGAATATGAAAAGTTCTGGGCAGCATAAGCAGTTGCTGAGGCAAAGATGGACTTTGCTTGTTGAAAAGACTGTTTGGCTAAACAACACATAAGGTTGACACTACAGGGACAGACTGACTATTGATCACAGTGGGAAAACGGTTGCAGGATACTGTATTTACTTGGAGTGCCTTTTCTTACATGAACCTGCCCCAGTTCTAAGGTCTTCTGGAGTATAAATATCTGAAGTATATTTCTAGGCTTTTTCTACTCCAAAGCTTTGCAATTCTGTTCCCAGTGTCAGCGACTCCGGGAAGAGCAGCCGTGATAATGTACACTTGGATCCACAAGGAGAAGCTATGTTGTGAACTTCAACAGGTTTGTGTGTGTGTGTGTGTGTGTGTGTGTGAGAACACCCAGGAAAACCACTCTGCAGAGACAAACATACAACAGCGCTGCTAGGTTGAGGTGCACCAACCAACTCCAAGTTTCCAGAACATATACAGAGTGTTTTATAGGTTTCTAGTCACATACACAGGAACAGGTGAGATGATGAAGGCAAAAAGGGCACGTAATGTATTCATAAGCAAAACAATATGAAGATACTGCAGAGGGGAACATTACACAATAGTACAGTAAATATCGGTGATTGCAAAGTATTGACATGGCAATCAGTAAGGTACTTGAATCATAACAGGTTTGGGGTGTAAGTTTGAACATGTAAATGCAGGGGATGGAAACAGAGAAGGAAAACCAAGTCAGAATGGCTTGCTGTAGTCAGCAGAAGAATTGATACATTGTTGCATTCCTAAAGAATCTCACTAACAAGGTACCCATGTTCTGCATTCCACAGAGGATTAACTTTGCAACCCTAATAATACTTGCCCATAAGACTGCAGACCAAAGAGGTTTAAAGTTGTAAGATGCATCATCTGCCTTAGACTAGCAGAGAGCTGGAATCTCTTGCAGATAAGGAAATGAAAGGAGACTTTGGGCAGAATTTTGTGGAATACTGGGAAATTCAGCTTGGCTAGGAAGCTTCCAAGTCTTTTGCGAAATGGGAGCATGGTGCTGTGGCTTCACTCAAGAAGCACACACAAACACTGCTGTTTTCCCAATATGATTTATTTAGATTTCCCCAACACCAGGCAGGCTCATCTGGTCTTCTTCCTTTTGTTTCTTTTGGGCAAATGAAGGCCAAAAGAAAAGGCCTTGAACTTGCTATGGTGATCTAATTTTTGCTACCATTTTAAAGTTTTCCCCATTAACTGCTGTTTCTATTCTCATTTTGCTGTTTTTATCCACCTTTGTTTTTACTTATTGGTGTTTTAATTTTGATTTTGTTTTCTTTCATATTTCCTTTATATTGCATTTGTACACTATGTATATAGCAACTGGAATGGCCCAGTGGGGAAGGTGCTTGGCTGGAGATCCTGTAGGGAGATTTGCATTCTGCGAGCCAATGTGGTGTAGTGGTTAAGAGTGCTGGACTGGGCTTCAGGTGGCCTGGGTTCTAGTACCAGCTCAGCCATGGAGCCAACTGTGACTTTGGGCCAGTCACAGACTCTAAGCCCAACCTACTTTACAGGGTTGTTGTTTTGGGGATATGACTGAGAACAGTGGGAAGAGAATGACGGAAGCCACTTTGAGTTCTTTGTAAGAAAATAGCAGATGTAAATTTAATTAACAGTAAATATGCAATATGGTAAATCATTATTTTCAGCTGTCTTGGGCATGATATGTTGAAAAGTGGGTATATGTTCAAATAATTAATATTTACCATGATTACAGGAGGCAAGAAAATATTACAGAAGGTTTTTAATGAATGGAGGTCCTGGAAGATGATTGGCAGGAATACAAAAAGGTCTTCTGCAATAGCTTGGTTACTATAAGTTCTGCCTCCGACTCAGACTTGCACTATGATTCTCAGTGGGGTCTGGCATCTGAGAACTCACATTTGAGCACTAAGCAAGCAGAAAGCTCTGTATTACTTGAGATATAATAAAACTCAAGTTGTGTTCATATGGCCTCTTGAAATCCTCCCCCCCCCTCATATTTGTGGGGAGAAAAATTTCACCACAGTGAAATTGGGCCCCACCATATGCACTGTTAGAACAGCTTCTTTCTTATTCTTTTGTTTGAATTCCTTTCCTTTCTTTCTTTTTGCTGCCTGTGCAAATGGCAGTAACAGCAGCAACGGTTGAACTTGACTGCCATTTTGTATCCTCCAGAATTTCTCAGATCTAGTGTTGTTCCAAACCAATGGAAGTAGGATGTATGTGTGTGTAGAAAGGCAACTGACACAAATGCATACTCTAGAGTATGTGGAAGCGACTTTTCCATATTTAAATACTGTAACAGGTGAATATATGTGTAATCTAACACTCAGGACAGAGGAAATAAAGGTTTTGCAGAACCACTGTCAACCAGTTGGGCAGTATCAAGGGAGGTGAGCCAGCAAACTGAGTTTTTAATGCAGATCTGTTTTTCAAGAAAGTGGATGTCGCCTCTGTTTGAACTTTCTGTGTAGACAGTAGAAAAAAATGCAGTTGGTAGGTCTATCAGTTACTATTACCAATGGCAACTGAATGCAAACTTCATATTCAAACTTCTAAATGCTAAGTACAAGCAAAGGAACACCCTTTCCCAATTAGAATTCCTTCAGTAGTTTTGGACTACAGCTGCCATTATCCATCAAGGACACTGAGGGGAGATGATGGGATTTGTAGGCTACCACTTCTGTGAGGGGCCCAGTTGGGAAAGCTCTTTCCAATGTATTCTGTTGGCAACCTTTCTTGCTGCATGACAGAAACTGGGACCATACTGGATAAACATATGCTGTGATCAAACATGGGTCGCTGTTGCTTCAATCCAGTAAGGGCGTTCTGTGCATGATCGTGTGTTTCCAGCCGCAAGATAGTTTTCCATTCCAAAGCATTGTATGTGGCAGTTGCTGCAGGTCTAAGTGCCAATCCACACCTCTAACTCTCTGGATGTCCCATTGATATGTAAGGGGGTGTGGCTCATGTGCATTCAGGACATGACACTTGTCGAATCGGTGGCAAAGTTTGCAGGAGCAACCTTTATCTATTTATCCACAGATTTGTACAGATGAACAGAATCTCTTGAGCAAGATGCAAGCATCCACTTATACTCTCATGAAGCAGGTGGGAATGTCACGGAACTGATATCAGTATGCCTCAGAGAGATAAACAGGAAGCAACTATGTCTGAAAAGGAGCCCCACTGATCCCCAGGCAGGTTATGATATCTGCAGGGAATTAAAGGCTGCAATCTAGCAGTGATGCTTCTCTGGAAGGATTTTCTTCCCTCCATAGGCATAATGCAAAATGGCTTTTTTAGACCTTTACTGAGCATACAGGCATCCATTTTCAATCTGCTTTGCCTTTGCCAGTATCCTTTAAAAGCTCACATTTTGATACATCCCCTCACTATTACAAATAAGCATGGGTGTATAAATGCTCATATTTCACATTAATGATCATGCCTCTTTTTTCTGCAAGCAAACTGCTGAAGGGGCATATTTGAGTTATCACTCCATAGTATAGTTCTATTTTGCAGAAAGTACAGAATTCTAAATTCACTGAATCTGGTAAATCTCAAATCTGATAACAACATGTAATCATTTGGTGACACAGGATCAAAAAACTTTTCAAAGCTGAAGGTATCCTTATGGGTTTAAACTAATATAATAATCAGATAGGATAATAAATAGATTCTCTGCTATAATTTGAGGGTCTGATTCATTTTTAATATCAACAGAAAATGGAAAGCAAACTGTTGCAGTTTATCTAACAGTATTGTGCAGCTTGAATTGATATGCAGACCTTTCTAGGAACATATAAACCATATCCCTTAATTTTTGCAGACATTTCTGTCTACCAGGCAATGTTCTTATGCCTGAGACATTCGTCTGCAGATAAAGTTTTGTAATTTTGGTAAAGTGGATACAAATCTCCAGTGAGATTGCATCCCTGTTGTTAGTTATACTTGTGCATTATGTTCCCCAATACAAAACATTGTTCAGACCAGACTCACCATTGCACAATGGATTTAAAATCTGGCTGTGACATGAGCTCATACTGTTCAGTCATTTCATGTTAGGGGTGCTTGAAGAATTTGTTCTTTAGGAATTCTGATGCCAACTAACTTAATCCCCAACTCTGGACTACTATGTGGATGGGAACGTACTTCTAGATTTTACACTTTGCCAAACTTGGTGATGCATTTCTCAGTTTAAAAAACAAATCAAAATGCATTTAAGATTCATATTTTAATTAAAATAGTTTTAGAAAAGTATACTTTGAGGAAAAGAGGTTTACAAATATGTATTTTGCAGGCATGTGCTTAAATGTGATTTTTATGGAAGTTTTTAAAATAACAAATTAAGATGGAAAGAAGATGAACGAAGAAAAAGATAGCTACTTTCCCTTATCATCTTCCTCAACATGCCCAGGCAGTGAGAGCATCTGATGGCATTCTTTTGGAGGTTCCATGCAGATCTGTGGCCCAAATAGTCTATCTAGACCAGTGCTCTCCCTGACTCTGAAGACAGCCAGGTTCAAGCATTGTATTGTTTTCTGTGTCTCCCCAAAACATCTTTATTTCAGGAAGCCTTGTTTGGCCAGCCAGACAGCTTCATTGATATCTCATTTTTAATGCACAGCAGGGCCCCCATATATATGTGGATTGTTTCCAAGCCCCCCAGTGGATGCCTGAAACTTCAGAGAATACATACAGTAAATGTTAGATGTTTGAGAGCTGCAAGGCATGAACACCTATTTATTAATGTATTTATTAACTATAAATACAAAAGTGTGTTCTTGCTTATCAGTGGAAATTTGGAGCAAGTTATGAAAGGCAGAAACACTTAAGGGCTCAGACCTTGAAATCTAATCTACCTCCATGTTCCCAGCTGTCAGCAATCAAGTTCCCCCTTTGCCCTGCTCTCATTTAAACTCAGAAAGAAATGTTTAAACTCTCACTTTTAGCATTGGCCCTATTTTGTTGCAACCTTTCTGCTATACGGTTTACTATTTTGTTTTATAATTTCACTATGTCATTGTTTTATCATTACTGTTTCATGGTATTTTATGGCATTTTTATGTTATGACTCACGGTTTCAACAATAAGCTTATTTACTTACTTATCAGTGTATGATTTTTTAAAAAAATGTGCATAAAACACATAGACACCTGGAACACTAAATGTGGGATGCTCTTCCTGAAGAAATGGATCTTTACAAGCAAGAACTACGCAAAGCAAATGTCATATTAATCAAAAGTAGCAGAGTTTTTGTTACTGTTGTCACAGACAGAATCCTGGCAATTAAAGTTTAATGAGAAATGCTGAGAATTCTCTGTTAGGATTCTAAGAAAACTTTATTTATTTATTTATTTATTTATTTGGGATTCTTGTATGCCACCCCATTCGCATAAGCCTCATTAAAGAGTGTGTCCTATCAGGGACCTACAAAGGAGGTGCAGAAAGGTATTTCCTTGGTGTCTTCAGTGGCAGTTGCCTTGACTGTAGCTCAACTGCTGGTGGCAAAGCCAAAGATGGAGCACATGCTCCTTGGGAACTTGTTATGTTTGGCCACTCTTCCCTTCCCACCCAATCACCCCAGGGTCACTCTCAAAGAATGAGAAAGAAGAGCTTGTGGTTGGCGTGGATCTGCTGCATCTTTGGCTTCTTCACCAGGGGTAGGGCTGCAGCTGAGGCTGAAGACATTGAGGAAATGCTGCCACCACCAGCATAACTGCAGCAGTCACTGCTGCCTACAATAGCACCACTGGATTTGCTGCCTGGAACAGTGGCAGATGTAGAACCACCAAAGTGCTTTGCATTTGTCAGCAGGAGAGGCAAAGCATGTTGGGGTGAGCTCAAATGAGGCCACTGGCCTGACTTGCTCTCAGGAAGAGTGGGATAGGCCAGCAGCCCTGGGGAGCTCACGGCAATCATGCCCGTGCCATTGCTGGGCTCTGGACTGAGTGGGCAATGGAGGGGCTCTAAGCTCTCTGTGAGGTGCAAAATAAACTCTGAAAGCTGCAAGGGGCTCCTGAGCCTTGGTTTGGCCACCCAGATATATATTATATACCAGAGGTCCTCAGACTTTTTCAACAGGGGGCCAGTTGAAAGGTGGCGGTGGTGGGTGTGGTCGTGGTGAGGCAGTGGTGGCAAGCACGGGCATGGAGAGGTGGCAGGTGTGGGTGCGGCGAGGCCGCAGTGGCGGTGGGTGCAGGACTGGCCACCCATGGCCTGGCCACCCCCAGGCTCTCATAATCAAAAGGCGGGCCAGATAAATGGGCATGGCGGGCCAGATCCGGCCCACGGGCCATAATTTGAGCACCCATGCTATATACATTTATTGTTTCATGATTTTGTTTGTTCTTGCCTCAGCATGCATTTTTTTCTTTCCCTATCCAGTTGAGAATCTTTTCTCCCAGGAAACCCTTTACAACTTCTCTTTCTAGCTGGGGTCAACCACGGATAACTAAAAATACGGTAACCAAGCCAGAGGATACAGGGGTCCTGCTGTATTGTTTTATTCTTTGGTCTGTTTTAACACTGAGATTAGAAAACAGAATGAACAGAGATACTGTTATAAAGCCTTGCAGAAGAAAATAAAAAAGAAAACAACCTTTCTTCTTCCCAATTTATTTTGGATGATGTGGCAAAGATGATGGAATCATCTTGATGAAAGAGGATCCTGCACATGGGGACATTGCATTTGCTCAAATTTTGGTGAATACAGAGACAAAAATTTTACTTTTCTCAGGATCTTATCACTGTCTGGAATAGTGCCCTGTACCCTTCCCTCCCACATGTTACATATGGGGAGTATACCAGAGAATGGTAATAACCATTTTACATATGAACATGTGGTCACTTGATCAGCTCTCACAATTATGCCACTTATTCCAATATCCTCAAAGATTAAAATGAGCCCCCATTAATTAACATGGTGCAAGTCAGTTGAAAAGCAAGTGTTAATAGAAAGCAAGTGCCTAGAATGTTTAGCTATTACTCTTTTAAACAGGTGATCCCTTCTGAATTCTCATATCTTGGCACAAACAGTTCTGAAAATTTCAATCAACTGGTATGAAGCAGAAGGGAATGAGCTGCTTAAGTGCTGTGCATTTCAATATTGCAAATAATCTATCTGGACTTTGAGTTTCAAAACTGAAAGCATGCATTTGAGTTGTTATTCAACATATTTTTAAATTTGATATTTTGATAAACTCACAAATTATGTTTATTCACTTTTGACAGATGTTATTATAGATGTGAATGTCAGGGATGCTACTTGATATATAGCACAGCTGATATGGGATGTGTCCCAGAATGTATATTGGCCACATGTACACACTGGAACGCCACAGTAATGACATTGTCTTTTTGTTGTATAGATTTTTTGCTATTTTTAAAATGGATCTTGGAAATCTGCAATTCTATACACACTTACCAAAAGGTAATTCCACTGATCTCTCTAGGACTTTCTTCTGAGTAGACAAGCTTATGATTGTACTGTTATGTTGCATGTTTAAACATATCTATTATGAAAATCAATGGAGCAAATTCTGAGTAAATCTAGTTAAGAGAGCTTCTTGACATCTATTTAAACTAGGACTGTCAACTAATTTAAAGATTTAATAAACTATCTGCCTTTAATATGATTAAGTGATTATGATGAAACCTCAATATTGCTGCATTTTTTGGAACTGTGAGAATTTATACTTTATAAATAAATGCTAACAAACATTGCTAGAGGGAAATGTCATCTGTAATATATCCTTTTTATTTGCTCACTAGAAATATAGAGACCCAGAGTAACTTCAAAAAGGGAACTGGTGTGACCTTAACTATCAGAGATTAAGACTGTCTCCACCATTACCAACCAACCAACCAACCGAGGTCTTCCTTCACTAGTTTATGAACTGTGCTCAGAGGAACTGCAGGGAGCCTTTGAAGTGTATGAGGGGTTCTTCAGTTTGCCAGCATTAATCTTCCCTTGCAATGAACAGCTACAAAGAATTATCAGGTTTAGTTTAGGTCGCATTTGTTGAAGTTGAGGCCCAATGATACTAGCCAGTACTGAACATAAGCAGGGCCTACTCCATAGGATATACCCCTCAACACCTTGCCACACATCAAGTTTCCCAGGCAAATGCTCCAACAGAGATTTCCTACCAGTGGAAAGGGTCACCCTCAGGCCTACGAACAATATTTTAGTTGATTTAATCTTCCATGAAGCACCAAGCTAGATGTGGATTGTATATTGATGCAGTCCGACATACTCAGACATCAAGTCCACCCTTTTTGTTGTGCTCTAAGTCTCACCCAGATTAAAAGGTGCTACAAAAACTAAGTAATGAAAGAGTTGCATATCTTATAATATATTATTATTTATTTAATAATGATCAAGTTTTAATGCATTGAAAAGTAATGCTTTGGAATGCTACAAATATGTGTTGAAGCAGTTCTGCCAAAGGGAGCTAGAACATGGAGATAATATCTTTCTCAGATGTCTGTGCTCCTGATTAAAAAATGTGAAAGATCCTTGAGCTTTCAGAGTTCTGTACTTTGCTGTAGGAACCAATCAAGGCTTGAGGGACATGTAATGGGTTTTATAGGGATAAAAGGAAAACAAAACATGTCTATATTTGAGTGTTGGATCGACATACTGGCCTATAAGGACTATGTGAAAAAAACTCAGTGCTACAGGGTCAATGATTCAATGAACCACTTCTGCATCCCAGCTGGAGTTTTGGAGTTCTATATATCTGGAACGCAAGTGCTGAAAATCCACATAGAGATTCAAATGGAGAGATGCAAAGTATAGAAGTTTTCATTTGTTTCTATGTATTTAGAAGGAACTGAACTGCTGGCAGGGTAGACTTTACAAAATGATGGCTTGTCTATCAAAAGTAAGAAAAAAACAAAAACAAAATGGCTGCAAATCTAAGGAGCAACTTATGAAATTTTCTGAAAAGCTGAATGCAGAAAATTGTTTCTCAGCAAGAAATACATTGAAAACATAATGTTGTTGTTGTTTTTTAAAAGAAGCAAACATTAAAGCCCCGCTTATTGAATGAGCCATATAGAATATAAATAAATTGCCTCAGGCATGTTCAAATGTAAAGCACATGTAATCAGCCATGTTCATTGCTCAGCATTGGAGATATCTCACTCTGCAATTGGTTGCACCTAAGTAGTATCAAAATTCATTACACATATAATGTAGAGAAAATTAGATTTTAAAACTATCAATTGGTTTCATATTTATGCAGTCACGTGATGTTGGTGGTCGCAACAGACTGGTGGATGTGTTTGAAAAGTATCTTCAGTGAGGCCCCTAAGAGCAGGAGGAGAGGCAGCACTTGCCAATGTTCCTGATGGAACAGAATTTTTGTCCAATATATCTGGAAGCCATTCAAGTCATTTCTGGAATTTATTTTGCTGATTAACTGAAAGGGGCCCAAATCTATCAGCAAAAAGAGTGATTGATGCCAACATCTTTACTGAAATCCAGTTCAACAGGGAATGCTACATGAATTTATAGCTTGACATGTATCACATTTATTTGAATTGGATTAAAGAGTCTGTCATTTTGGTTTATTTGCCAGCAGCACTAATATCTTCCTTGGGAACAAGCACATGTTTTTAATACATCATCATCATCATCATCATCATCATCATCATCATTGGAAGATGCTATCTTGAGTTGAAATATGGCAGATTTCAGGGCAAAGAGAAGAGAAGATTCCTGCCATCTTCACTGCCCTTTGTGATGCTCTGTATTTCTGTCAGGTCCACCCATACCCCAAACTGGCTGAGTGACTATTGTTAGAAACAGTTAAATGGAACTAGGCTCTCAATATTTATCACACTGACACAAATCTCATCTTCCAAGGGTCTCAGTTTGTTCCGAGTACACATTTTCATTGCTGTTCCCAAGTTTGGCTGCAGCACCTTGCCGAATCTTGTTCTTCCTTATGGAATTATATGTGTCTCCTTGATGCTCCTGTGTTAAAATGGCACTCTTGAAGCAAAAAGGGGATGCAGGTGCTAATTCTACACCTACTGCCATCAGGTGTGATAGTCATGTTCTTCACTGTGGAATTCTATCACAGAAATGTCTACCCATCGTCTATGCATTCCAAAAGTATGAGAAAGTGCTTTTGAAAATGATGGGTCATGTGTGGTTCTCCAATACATAGAGGGACCATATGCATCCGCCCACCATCATCATTTGGAGGACCTCCATGTCTATTCAGATACATGTATAGCCAGCTATATCCTGTGTCAGCTGAATAGCAGGCTGGGGCGAGTCCATAGCGTCATGAGGGATGCCATTTAGTATCCGTAAAGTATGTGCACTGGAGCTGCTGCGTGAACCACTGTACAGAGTAAATTGAAATTATTGCTCCTCAGTGATCTGATAAAAGAAAGTCCATAAATGGGTGAGCACAGCTATTGGGTACCTCCCACAGGCCGCAAGAGGTGGTAGGCAAAGCATGGATACGGTGGCAGAAGAGTCACTTAAAAGCTTCATGGAAGCCGAGGCAATTGTAATTGGGGGTGCTGCCCCAATTTTTTGCAATGACCAGCACAGTTAGTCATCCAACCCTTCCTCCTGGTAACAACTTTGGTGCTGATGCAAGTACAGGAAGAAACTAAACTTCGTCCTGTCAACTTGTCCTGTTATCTAGAAGCTTGCTCATCTGTCCAGTAGAAGACAATTTTTTCTCCATATCAGCTGCAGATGTATGGCAGCTTACTAAGGGCTAAGCTGAACTTTCTTCTTTGGATCAGGACTGTGGTGCTCCAGGAGCAGGCTTTTTAAACTCCCCCCTCCACTCCCATGGGAGAGTAGGGTGTGGAAATTCAGGACAAAACTGGGAAGAGGGAAACTCCAAATCCTCCTTCCTGAGTGCTGTGGTCCTGATCTGACTGGTGGCTATGAGCATTTACAGGGAAGTAAATAATCCAAGCATGTATCGCTCTGCTCTGTGTGACTAGATGAATGCTTAGTTTGGCTCAAAGTGAACCATCATCATCATCATCATCCTCAACTTCATCATCATCTAATTCATTTCACTTCTTAGACCTTAAAGTGATCATGTTCAGGTGATAACCCATTCTGTTTCACCTCTGGAGTCACTTCACTTCAAAACTCCCCCTGCCCCAGCATTACAATGTCAAATTAAGGGTGAAACACAATGACCTAGCGTGTAAAACATGGGGCCCTTAAGGTCCCCTCCCCTCCCCTCCCCTCCCCTCCCCTCCCCTCCACCAAACCTTTCCTGGCAGTCCATAGACCCCTAGCATCTATTACTGTCAAAGATTGGGGGTGGCGGGGAGCAACTACTCCAGAAACAGGTCCCTCTGGTTTAAGACATAGCTGCCTCATTTCTAAAGTGCCTCTTAAGCCTGAACTTAGAGCAGTGTTCAGTTCTTTTTTGGCAGGCTGGTGGGGGGGCGGGGGAGGTTCAACACCATGGTGTTGTGACATGGAGCAGATGCTGTGTGTGGGGTGTGTAAGTAGTCTGAGAATAGGTTTTCGTGATGACACATTTCCCTTGGCACACATGTGTACCAGGCTTGTGATCCCTGCTACCTCAGTAGCCGCCCAGGACAGCCCTTGGGGTCAAATTGTGTGCACCCCTGATCTAAGCAGAAAGTAGTGCATTTAGATTTTACTTTCTGCAGTGGCACAAATATCTGCAACGTGCTTTGGTCAGGTTGCTCTGAAAGCTATATTTTTCACAAATTATGAGCTGTTATCCTGCCTCTGAGGTTAATAGGATTTTAGGATCTCAGTTCATGTAATGAAAATTAATCTGGTGCTGCCAGGAACTGTAAATCAGTTTACTCTTCTGCACTGAATACAAATAATCTAAACGATGCTTCTTTTAAATATTTTGCCATTTGCACTGCCTCGTGCTTGAATCGGCAACCCAGTTGTGTGCTTCAGGCCTGTGGGAAGAGCAGTCCGATGGGGCAGGAGGAAGAGCAGCTGCCATAGAAGAACCATTTCCTACATTCTGCCCACCAGATGTATCCAAATGTGTGCAGAAGCATGTTGGTTGCTGGGAATCATGGCCAGCACATGCATGGAAAAGGGGCACAGTGAGCAGGTGTGCCAGCCACCATTCCTGGTGACCCCTCGTCTTTCCCACTTGCTGCTGGTGGCAACAGGCACAGAAGAGTACAAAATAGACCAGAGTCCAGGAAGCTGAAACCAGGGAATCCGGTGGATTTTCCACATAAAGCGGATTCCTTGCACATTCCTATTTTTATTAGCCAAGAGGTACAAGGATCCAGAATGGAGGAGGTTGCACAAACATATCCAAGCACCTGGTCAACATCCCTGAGCTGGACCCACTGAAACCGATGCAATGAAATAAATACAGCTCTTGGAACCTAAACAGATTCAGCTGCTGCAATGCTGGAATCAAAGACTGATGAAAGGAATAGTGCCCTGAAAATGCCTGGAAGTATGTTACAGAAGGCCTCAGATAGGTCTACAGTGGTTTTCCAGTTAGCATGTAATAGGCCCCTCACCACCCCCAAAAGATCCACTGGGCAGCAAATAGAAGACTGAATAGAGGCAGTGAGATGTTGTTTCTTTGCTGCTCTTGCTGCCCACAGGGATTCCTGATTATAGACACATACCAGGACTCAATTGCATCCAACAGGAGTTTTCCTCCATTTGCACTCAGCTGGTCTCCTATTTCATTTCATCACTTTCAATTCCAGAGTATATCATGGGTCCATATGAGGCCACTCATTGGCAATTGCTGCGTTCCAGAGAGTGTCCAACGCTTTCAATAGGACCACCAGCTGTATCAGTTGGAAAAGCCCCTCAGGCCTTCTAGAAACCACTCAGATCCATTAGTCTCCAAGAATGGACCATCTTAATGAACGCTTTACCCTTGCAAATGGAAAAAGCTGTCATTGGTCTAAACTTCAGCAGGCAGTGATTTGACCAGGAAAAAGGGACTGAATCAAGGTCCCCCACATTCAGATCACCATTCCTATGCACAGCTGAAAAAAATGGTGTAGGGTGTGCCCTCTATTTGTGCTGGACAAATTACATGTTGGCACAGTCCCATGTTTGTCATGGAGACCATGAAATCCTGAGCCATCCCAGACAAGGTGTTCCTGGAATAAATGCTGGCATTCCTCAAAGCCTGGGGGACCACAACATCACCTCTGAGAACAACTCCGCCAGCTCAGAAAAGGATTCAGAATCCCCATCTGTCCCATTGCCCCAGTGAAAACATCCTCACTCCAGTCAGATGGACTGGGAGTCTGTGATGATTAACTGAATCCATATAGACCCCAGGAACCCCTCTTCCTGGTCTTCAAGTCTACTCTGATGCTGAACCGAGTATCCTTGTGGGAACAACCTGGGAGGAACTCATTCCTCCTTGGTTATACTCGCCAGATTGGCTGCCGCCTCTATTATTAGATAATGAATGAGAGAACTCTTGCTTTGCTTCAATCTGGCATTTAAGATCAGTACCCAGATACCTGAGTGCAAGCTGATAGGGCAACCATCCAACCTCCTTGCAGAAATAAGGAGGACCAAAACACAGCACAGGAAATAATTGTCTAGCCAGGTGTGCTCCTCACCTGGTTAGTCCTCCTTCCACTGCCATATCTGACTGCACCCATCACTACACTGAGATCGCTCCCACAAGATTCCCCCACTTGGCCTGTATCCTTTCTCTCAGACACATCTCTCTTCTGTTAGAATGTGGTGTATAATAACTGAGAAACTTTGTGTGTTCTGTTAAGGTGGAAGCAACAAACACAAAAAGTCAGCCACTCCTCCTCTTTTCAACAATTCCTGTAATGTGCAAAGCAGACTTGGCTTACCTACTCTTCATTTTCTAATTACTACAATGTGATAATTATAACTGAGCTTTTTACTGTCAGACATTTTGTGTGTTCAGAAGATCATATTTAATAAATGTGTTCCCTTGAGCCATCTAAACTGACCTAAATGTAGTTTTTAATCAAGATGTGCTCCCAACACCTCTAAAACTAAATATTTTGGAGTAATCAGCGTGGACTAATCAACACACACACAAATGATACATATATAGTGATGCAGCCAATGCTATAATTAGTTTTAAACACCTTTCTTATGAAAACGGTATATCAGGAATCCAAGGAAAAATTAATAAGAATTGTTCCATTGAATTCCATTGTACAAGTTCTTCAAACCTGGTGAACAATCATTTATTAACTTTTTAATTTTTTTTTTTTACTCACATGAAGTCCATCAGTGTCATACAGATCCCTTAAGATCCCTTTTTATGCTGAAAGGTGTTTAAGTCACACTCTGCCCTCGCTGTCTTCACCCTTGACGCAGGTGGGAGCTGTGATGGATGGGCAAGCAGGTGCGATTGCAGCGATTGCGGGGGAGGGACTGCAGCAGAGCCCTGTTATTGCCAGATGTGGCCAGGGCCAGCAGCCTTAGGCTGGTTGCTGAAGGGTGATGACCAAAGGGCAGAGCTGTTTGAGGCCAGTTGGGGCTAGGCCAGGGGTTCTAGTCAAATTTTATTTTTATTTTATTTTATGTATTTTTTCTCTCTTTCTTTGCCACTGTGTTTTTGCTAGATTTTAATTTGGGATGGATTTACCTGGGGAGTGCACGGGCACCACCATTGGGGTGGTGATGGGCAGGGGAAGATATGGAGTTGAGGGGTCTAACAGACCAGCATAGGAGAAGGAGGAACCGATGTTTGATATCTGTCCCCTCTTCTGGTTATTCCCTCAACCAGAAGGTTCCTGGCAGTAATATCAACCAACCATTGGACCTGATGGTGCTGCTATCGAATGCTAGGTCAGTTCATAAGAAAACATCCCTCGTACATGACTTAATTGTGGATGAGGGGGATGATCTGGAAAGTATTACTGAGACCTAGGTGGGAGAAGGGGGAGATGTCTCCCTCACTCAACTATGCCCACCTGGGTATCTGATTCAACACCAGCCACACCCAGAGAGAAGGGGAGGAGGGGTCACCCTGCTTTACCGAGACTCAATCTTCCTCAAGAGGTTTCCTGTTCCTTCAATACTGGGCCTAGAATGTTTGTACCTGGTGTTGGGCGATCAAGACAGAATAGGGACTCTGCTGGTGTACAATGCATCCTCCTGTCCAGCAGACTCCCTGCCTGAGCTGACAGAGATCGTCTTGAACCTGGTATTGATGTTGGTCCTGGGGGACTTCAATTTCCATGCCAAGGCGGTTCTGCCCATGGTGACTCAGGACTTGATGGCTTCCATGGCAGTCAGGGGACTGTTTCAACATGTCACCAGCCCAACCCTTGAAAGAGGTCACACTCTAGACCTGGTTTTCTCAACGAGGCAGGAAGAGAGTGATCTGGAAGTGAGGAATCTGATCTTAACTCCTTTGTCATGCTCAGACATGACAAACCTTGTGAGGTTTGAGCTTGGGGCTGATCTCTCTCTCCAGAAGGGTGTGAACCCCATTAAGATGGTCCACCCCTGGAGTCTTATGGATCCAGATGGATTCCTGAGTTCTCTGGGGGATTTTCTAGTGGATAAAGATGGCGCTCCTGTTGATGACCTGGTCATTTGTGGAAAGGGGAAATGACCAGAGCAATTGACCTGATTGCTCCTAAGCGTCCTCTCGCACCTAGCAGAGCCCTCTCGGCACCATGGTATATGCCTGAGTTGTGGGTGATTAAGCAGACTGGGAGATGATTAGAGCACAGGTGGAGGAAATCTCAGGATGAATCTCACCAAACACACTTACGTGCTCATTAATGAGTATATGTTGTGGTGGTGAGGGTGATGAAGAGGCAATTCTCTGCTTCCATTGCTTCCTCACAGTGCCATCCAGTACAGCTTTTCTGAGTAGTGCGCGGCCTGGTACACTCTGGCCAGGAAAAAGATGTGGTGACACCATCAGAAGCCCGCTGTGACGACTTTGCCCAGCACTCCAGGGAAAAAATCACTCAGATTCACCACGAACTGGAGTCCACAGTTGATATGACTCCAGAACAGGAAGTGTCCAGAGCGTTGTGTGTTCCATGATTATTGGATGAGTTTCAGTTGCTGCGGCCTTAGGATGTGGACAAGTTGCTTGGGATGGTATGCCCTACCACCTCTTTGCTTGACCCTCACCCTTTTTGGCTGCTTATAAAAGCCAGTCATGGGATTGGCACCTGGGTCCTGGAGATTATCAACACCTCAATGAGGGAGGGCCGGGTGCCTGCCCCTTTGAAGGAGGTGGTGATCTGACTTGTCCTGAAAAAGGCAACCCTGGACCCAGAGGTGGCTGCCAATTATAGACTGGTGGCCAACATCCCATTTTTGGGCAAGGTGCTGGAGTGGGTTCTGGCAGGACAACTCCTAGCACTCTTGGATGAAACGGATTATCTGGACCCATTTCAGTCCGGCTTCAGACCTGATTATGGTACTGAATCTGCCTTGGTCACCCTGTATGATGACCTCTGCAGGGAGAGGGACAGGGGGTGTGCATTTCTGTTGGCTCTCCTGGACCTCTCAGTGGCTTTTGATACCATTGACCATGGTATCCTTCTGGATAGGCTGGCTGGGTTGGAAATAGGAGGCTCTGCATGGAGATGGTTCCAGTCCTATCTGGCTGGCCGATTCCAGAAGGTGGTGCTGGGGGACTATAGCTCTGCACCATGGCAGCTTTGCCATAGGGTACTGCAGGGCTCTATCTTGTCCCCCATGCTCTTTAACATCTACATGAAACCACTAGGAGAGGTCATCAGGAGGTTTGGGCTGTGGAACCATCAGTATGCTGATGACACCCAGCTCGACCTCTTATTTACATCTTATCCAGTGGCTGTCCTGAACCAGTGCCTGGCCAAGGTAATGAGCTGGATGAGGGCCAATAAACTGCAACTCAAACCAGATAAGACAGAAGTTATTTATTTTTTATTTATCACTTTAACTCTGTATTTTTTACTACTGATTGTATTTATTATTACTATTTATCTATTATTGTCTACTGTATTATTGATAGTTCTTTATTATTGTTGTTGATTTAAAGCTTTGTAAGCTGTCCTGAGATGCCATCATGAAGGACGGGATATAAATGTTTTAAATAAATAAATAAATAAATAAATGTCAATTAATTTATTCCTTTCATACTGTTTATCAGCCTAAATGCTGAGAATCAGTTTATTACAATTACAGTCAGGGTTCCAAAGGGTCAGGCTCACATTTTTTAGCAGAATAAGAAACTACAGGGTAGATCCTTTGTATTTCCTGTTTGTGGAAATGCCTACAACTAGGTTTGCCCTTAAGTAACACTTTTGCATTCAATTTCCCCTTTAAATTAATATATATGAGCCAAATGTGATGTGACATTAAATACATTCTTGCATTTAGGTATGCAGATTTTTAAAAGATATGAATAGCATCAAGTGTGGGCAGGAGGGTATGATAATGATTAGAATCACCACAGGTGTGTGGGAAACAAGCTCTCAGCTGAGCAATGTGTGTCTTCTCCTGTCCCTGCTTGGCATGGAGCTGCTTGGGGCCATCGCTTCAGGTGGTGGGTAAGGTCAGCAGAGTCCAATTCATGCTGGCTGCTCAGACTCCAAATGGGGCTTGAGGACCCAGTGCATGGCATTTGCTGGAGGCACTGGCCCATGCTGGGTGGGACAGAATGTGTGACACTCAGCCTCCTTGAGAAGAATGCAGGTGATTCCCACTGCTGCAGCTCCCAACGCAGAAAGGACTGGCAGCACCGAGCCTCTGACAGCTGCCCCAAGTGTTGCTCGGGCACTTTGGAGCAGCAGTCATCTCCACATCCTTCTGGGGAGAAATAGAGAGGAGGTTCCTTGGGGTCCTTGCTGTGCCTTATCATTTCTTGGGCAGGGTGGGTGGGGGGAGGTTTGAACTAACTTAAGGTCTAGGTGGCATTGTGAAGTAGCTTGGGGTGAGCATCAGTGACAGCCAGTGCAAGGTGTCCAAGCGGCATCTTGTGCTGGTTATCACAGGGTTCCTCAAAATCTGCTGCATGCTGCCACCATGGGTCCCATCCAGCCAGCCTTTTTGTCCTCTTTCCTGCCATGTGCAGCTACTGTTTCAAGTGGATGATGAGCTGTATTCTGCTCCTCTGAGAAGAGCCAGTGTCCATCAATTGGCACAAGCCACATTCTACTCAGTTTCCTCTGCCTCCTTGATGTCTCTGATGTTCTGTGGAGAAGACCCAGCAGAATGAGGTTTGGGGGCCCTTTCTGCCAAGATTAGCCTCTCTCTGCCTGCTTTTGGGTTAGTGCTGGTGGCAGGAAAGATGTTCCTGCCCACCATGACAGCCAGCTCTTCTGGCTGGGCATGCTGGTGAGCAACACCCACCTCTTTAGCCTACTCATCACTGGACTGAAGTGATGGGCACTCCTCCATTCTCCTCCCCCTCTGCACTGTGGCAAGCAGTGCCTAGGGAGAAGCTTCCGTGCTCCCATGGGATCCCCCAGGATACTGTGGGAAGACAGATGTGGGGAAGGCTTAGAAAGGTGGCCCTCAGTGCTGCCCTGACCCCTTGCTGATGATGCATTCTGCTGGGCCTCTTGGTCACTGAGAGAGCGGGGGGAATTTTGGTGCCCCATGGTGTCCTTTGGGACACCCATTGGAATGCAGGGGGGGTGCCTGGCAGGCACTGTGTCTGTTGGACACATCGAGGGTGCTGGGAGAAACAAGGCATGCTGTGTGGCTTGTAGTGTAGTGTAGTGTAGTGTAGTGCAAAACCACCCATTGAGTTTAATGGGACTTACTTTTAAGTAACTATAGGATTTCAGCCTAAATGATCAAGAATTGACTGGGGTATTACCTTCATATTTTCAGTTGCAATGCCTGCCACTTCTTCAGTTCACAGACTTTAGAACTTCTGTCTTCTGCACCGTGGTGCATGCAACAAACACTGGCTATAATTTGTAGTTTGTTACTTATACCTTTGTACGATGCACTATAAAACAACATTGGTGGACACCAAATGATTCAGTGTGTGCTTCAGGACTGTAAAGCACAACAAATCAGGCATGGATTTCCTCACCTGAAGTGCAGGAACCATGATGAATTTCTCCCCAGTCATTTTGGATGGTTGGTTCATGGAATATTATTTCTTCTCTTTGCATTCTATAAATCTCAAATGTGTCTGGACAACAGAGTGCTTTGGAATAAAGAGAAACTATGAAGATTTCTTCACTACTTTTGAAAGAAAATAAGATCCTTCTACCTCTCACAAAAGGTTGCATTGTGCTTCAATATGGACTAGCTAGTCTGCCTACTCATTGAAGTGATATTTGTCACAGAACTTCACAAAAGGTTAAAGATTTCATTTATCATCCAAATTGCTCATATAGCAGCTGCCACTTTAAAAAAAAGCCAAAGAGCTTGTCTGTGAATTTACCCATCTAATTCTTTTTGAAAAATGATATTCCTCTTATTGCAGTTCCCAAAAGAGACTTGACTGCAGGCTCAGCAAGGTCAGGGAAGGGACCAAGTGAAGAAACACTGAGCATCTGCCTCTCCTTCCTTCATCTCATCTGATTTCATCTCACCTCCCCCCCCCCTCTCTCTCTCTCTCTCTCTCTCTCTCTCTCTCTCTCTCTCTCTCTCTCCCCCCCCCTCACACACACACACATACTTGCTTTCTCATCTCTATCTCCCAGCAACTAACTCAAAATATGGATCCCCTGAATTTAAATCAAGCCTAACAAAAATCAGCCATCTATTGTCTAAAAGATGATTCACAAACACCTTTCATTTGATGTCTATAGCCTTTTTTTGTCATTTCTCACATTTACATCATATTTACACTTAAAGGTGTAGAGAAATAGTATGCATGAGGATGCAAGTGTGGAGAAAGATCAATACATAAAAGAAAGAAAAAAATATTTCTACATGAGGCATTTATCATGCGCTCATCATGTGCCTAGTCAAGATTGTTCACAGGTTCTTTAGGCAACTCTGTGCCCTTTCACTTTGGTGTCTAACACACCTTCAGTGTGCATTTTTTACAGCAGGAAAAATGTGGTACTGAATTGTGAAAGTGAACAAAAACACAATTTCCTCTTGTGCATTTACACCATGGGTCCTCAAACTATGGCCCACATTTATCCGGCCCACCATAGAGGCGGTGCGTATGGGGGTGGGGGCACACGCACGGCGAGGCAGGGGCGAGCATGCGCAGAGATCGTTTTTTCCAAGCAAGTCCAAAACGATCTCCTTGTGAGCAAGCCACCATTTTGGACTCGCTCAGAGAAAACGATCTCTGTGCTTGCCCGCCCCTGCCACGCCATACGCACACCTGCCCCGCACCCTGGCTCACATTCCCCGCCCCCCGCCTGCACTGCCTTGGTGGCCTGCACCCATCGCTGGCACCTTTCAACTAGCCCTCTGTAGAAAAAGTTTGAGGGCCCCTGATTTACACTGTTCTATACTACAGCGCTGCCTAGAGGTTAAGTAGCAAGAGGAAAAATGCCCCCTGTACTTGGATCTTCTTTCTGCAAGGAAACTGAAAACAGACACAATGAATTAACTGTAGATGAAATGCTTAACAACTAACAGGGGATCCTTATTCCAGGCTTTTGCGTTTAAGACACAACACAATCTGAACATGCAGATAGTGTTAGACTCTGACACCCACAGGCCCCAGCCAGCATGGCCAGTGTTTGCAGAATCTTAAAAATACAGACTCTAGATACATAATTCATAAACTGTGCATCTTCTTTTCCTTCTGAGTACATTGGCAATATGCAACCTGGAGGTAGTTGCATCCAACCCATAGTTACAGCCGTCCTGCTTGTCTTGGAGAGCAATCCTATGGTGCGGATGGGATACAGGCACTTTCCTACTTGGAGACAGAGCTGTGGATTCAGAGCAGAAAACCCCCAGTTGGATTCCCAGCCTTCCCACCTCAGAAGGATCATTGATGGCTCCTCTCATGGATATGTTGCAACCCTGAACAGGGAGAACAGAGGTGTGTTGGCACTCCGGGCATGGAAGGGAGAGAAGGGCCTGTGGATCCATAGCTCTGCAAGTCTTTTGGATCCTAGCTCCATCCCCAGCCATGTGGATGAGATGGGTGGGGTCAGATCCCTCCACTTGCGTCTAGCTCCAAATGCAACAGAGAAGGATGGAGAGACTGTAAAAGCTGAGAACAGAGTAGCATCGTGCTCTTATTTATTTATTTAAAACATTTTTTATGCCGCCCCCATCACAGCAAAGCCTTGGGGCAGCTTACAAACAAAGCACTTAAGTTCTTAAGCACTTAAGTTCTTAAGCACTTAAGTTCTACCTTTATGGATCAAAGGCATATCTTGGCTACCTGTCTATGTCTGACAGTGGCCAACTAGCCTCTTCTGGGAGCTCAGATGCTGGACATGAAAAAGGGGCATGCCCCTTCTTTTAGCATCTGGCATTTGAAAGTGTACTTTTTCTGTACGCAGACAATGGATACACACATGAATAGGATACAACAGTTAAATCCAGGGCATGGATTGCAAGTGGTTAATTGCAAGTGTTTAATCTTATCACCAGCCACATGCTTTCATGATGATCATATATCATAATGTCACATAAGCATATAAGGGTTTCTCTCTTCCTGAAACATCACAGTGATTGTTCTTGTTAGTCCAGTTATTGTTCTGACACAAATTCCTGCAGATTATTGTTGCTGAAAGATATTTAATGGCCAGTAGCTAGGGTGGCTCCTTCAGCAGCTGAGGTTTTTAAAATGGCCATATCTTTCTGCATATCAAAATGACCTTTTCATGACATTCTGTGCCACTAACTGCATGCAGCTCAAGCAAGCCCAGAGTCAGGCTCCTGTCCAAGCTGTCATCCTTACTTTTCCCATGCATGAATACTTGGCTTGGCCACTTTCCAAAATAACAGGAGATGGAGAGAGAGAAGCACATTCTGCTGAAAACCAAATCATTCCATGGGACCTTCGAAATGCAGCCCACTCAATTTCTTGCAAGGAAAGCACATGTTGGGTTTTAACAAATGCTCTTTGGGATGAATGAACCTCTTGAAAACTCATTTGTCATTTACCCAGAGCCTAAGAAAAGTGGCAAGCAAAGTTTGGGTGGCCTTGATGGTCAGAACTGAAATGCTGGACCTTTAACTAAATCACATAATCTGTTCTCCGGGACAAAATCAGCCCCAAATGTTTTATTGACATATTGCTCCTGCAGATGCAATAAATTATAAGTCCTTTTATCAACCAGAAATCTCCCTGGCAAAATGGTTTTAGAAATGAAAATTGGAATATTAGAATGATCCCCCTGAAATCCCATGTGAACCCAAGAATGTCCAGAAGTCCATTCATGTTGCTGCAGACCTAACTGGCATTTCCAAATGTCATGATAATATGACGTGATACATGCAAATCTCAGTTGGTCATGCATGTTTATGCCACTGACTCATGTGTATGAGCCCAATAATGCCTGAGGAAGACACTGGCAATGAAGACAGAAATGCACTCTGGTGACTGAAGGTGGTGAAAGAATTGAACTGTGATCTCATCTGGGGAGAAAAAGGCATTTCAACAGATTTCTGGGTGAAATGTTAGAAGATGTCAACTTTTTGAATATCATAGGATTTAGGCTGTTCTCCCTTGTCATCCAAGGTAGTAACACAAAGTCTATTTACCTCTGTGGTACTGTGAGTAGGGACGAATAAATCTGAAAATTTTGGATTTTACCATTTTTCCTGTGTTAACTTTGGTTCTTTTCAACTTTGGAGGTTTTCATGTAAAAACCTGTATGTAGTTTTGCACATTTTTCTCCTCATGCATGCTCATTCTAGGAAAATTTGCCTCTTGTGCACATTTTGCAAGTGTTTTCTTGATATTTTCAATACTATATTTTCCTATTTATTTTCATTAATGTATGGATTGTTGTGTGCACTTTTCCATAATACATTTTGAATGCATTTTTGATGGGGCTGGAGAGCTCCATTTCAAAATCCAGAAAAGTCTGAATTTCAAAGAAATACTGAGCTTTAGCTTCCATATTGGCTACCTCCACTATCCCTCATTGTGTCCTCATTGCATTCACTACGCTGACACATGAAACGAATCTATGAAGAAAGAAGCACCATCAGAAACCAGGGGTACAGGATCAGGAAAGATGACTATTTGCACAAAAGTACTTTTAGAGCTGGGGATCTGTTTCTTATCTCACCCCCACTTGCAGCTGGCACAGAAGAGCCAGGGAATTAACCTCAGAAACAGAGCAAAGGGGGCAGGAAGAGGAGATAATTAGGGCCACCAGGATGCCAGATACCCTGACAATGCTCCATCAACTTTTCCTTCCCTTTCAAAATGCCTTAGCTAGATGTTTGAAATCATATTTGAGAAGTGCTGTTAATAAAACTTGTTCCTCATTATTGCTTCTCAACTGCAGTAACTGCCATAATGCTGGAATTACTGTAGCCCCATATCTGTACACATTCAGTCTCCCAAATACAGAAGAGCTTTTTTTAATATGCTACCATCAGCACTATTAAAAGGATGACTTAGAGAGATCCCAGTCAATGACCCAGTTCTTGCAGTGCTGGAACAGTAGAAACAGTGGAACACATTCTCTTATATTGCAGCTTTTATAGGGAATGCAGAGAGAAATCGATCAAACCATTAATACCAGATCTTTATGATAATAATTCTTCCACTTTGGTATCTATTTGTTTAAGCGATGTATCCTCTTACTATACTGGAAAAATTGCCATTTTTATGACTGCAATGCAGATTAGGAAAAATGTGGTCATCTGCTTGAGTGAAAATATTGTATAAATTGCACTTGTTCTGTGTTTTAATTGTATTAACTTCCATTTTATTTGTTTATTAACCTTCCCAGTCTTTGACTATTATAAATGAATGATGCTGATGAAATGTCTGAAATCAGCTCTGTAGCTGAGATGCTGGGTAAGGGGCTCTAATAAGCATAAAAGCATTGAAACCCCCACTTTCAACCCAAAATATTCAGAGAGGAAAATATTTGGCTGAACCCTAATACAAAGTGAAGCGAATAATCTGCACATTCCTTCTCCCCACGATTATGCTGTCCCACTGTGTTTGACATGATGGAAAATGATACATCCATATTAGTAGCTGGTTTGCCAAGGCCTCACGCTCTTCACAGCAGGTACAGCATCACAACTGTCAAAAAGTCAAGTGAGAGAGGATTTTGCCAGCCCGGTGATTCTGAGAAGGAGCAGGGGACCCTTAGCTGTCCTGCTGCCCTGCAGTCATTATTTTTACATTTCATTGTAAGACTAAATGCTTTTCTTTTCTTTTTCTTAAATGGTCATTTTCTTGGAGCACAGGACTGACACAAATTTGTGCTGAATTTCTGATGCAATTTGCACGTTAATGAAGAAAAATGTTCAGGTGTCCTACATAATTTAATACGCCAAAGCATAAAGCATCTGTTCAGTGCAGTTACAATTGCCTTTTGTCTTCTGAGTAGGCATTCCTCACTTGTTGGAGCTAAAAGAACATGGAGATAAATTGGGATTCATTTAAGGCAATGAACAGGTGTTAGAGTTTATTACAGTCTTTATCAATTGTAGAGGAGTTCAATGGGTTTTTGTCTGATTTTTTCCCCTTTTTAATGAAATAATGCAAACCCTCCTTTGCCACGTATTCAGTGCTCTGCCTGGCGTCTGTGGTACATAACTCCCAGAATGCTCTATAAATAAACTAGGTCCATAAATTCTTCATAAACAAGGTGATTCTGAATAAGGATGTATCTTGCAGATAAGCACACACAAACACACACACACACACTTTCAGACTATAACCGTCTGGCTTGTAAAAGATGTGGTATTGTCACAACAGAAAGCAGAGATGAATGATAAAAACTAGCTGATTAAAAGAAGGAAGACACACACGCTCAATGTTTCTCAACTTTTCCTGGACATAGAAAACAGAAACTGCTGCTCCTCGATTCTGCAATGACAGTGGTGGGGCACTCTACTTGGTTATGGGTTTGCAGTGGCTGGTCTCATTTTCTCTGTGGCTGATGTCTGCAGTGAAACCTGGTGCTGTCAGTGGCTGTGTGAAGGGCTCCTGTATGGGGGAAATTGGGGCCAGTCAGGAGTCTGGCACCCTGCATGGAAAAGCCATGTCTGTGTACTCGGTAGCAGCACTGGGCTCCTCGCCACTGGACACAATTCTGTGACCCCTGGACAGGTACTTTCAGCAGGTGATGATGGCTGCAGGATGGAGGCTTCTCCTACTTCCCACGGCCAATGCCGCATTCCCTCAGAGGGAAGTCACTGGGGGACACAGATGGTAGTGCTCAGGGTAGGTCCAAGGCATACTCAGACACTATGCAGCCCATACGCCCTTCTACATGCACATACAGAGCCCAGGTGCTAGCACAAACAGTCCCCTCTGCCTGAGTGCGGGAAGCGGGATTGTGAGGAGGGCAAGTGTAAAGCTCCACCCCTTTTTATCTCTCCCAACCATCAAATGCTCAGCTGTTTCCTGAGCAGAAAAAAAAGAGGAGACTGCACCATTGAGAGTTGCCACATCATGGTGGTGGTTTTTGAAGGACAACCCCTTCTTCACTGGTGTTTGCTGTTTTCTGATCAGCCGAGCAGAAGACTGGGACAGGAACCCACCCACTCCTCCACAATGGCTCAGCTGCTCAGGGAACAGCTGTGTAACAATAAGGGCCTTTTTGAGGGAACGCCACACTTCTGAAGCTGCTTCATATCCCATGGGCCTTTCCCTTGGGTGGAACTTTGGAGAGGCAGCAGGTTCTTTGCCAGGGCCTCACGGGGTAGATGGGAAGGCTTTGCAGGCTGAAAATTATCTTTGGGCTGGAGGACCCCCAAGTTTCCTCAAATCCAATGGGAAACGGCAAGGAGAAGTGTCCAACCTTGAGAAACTGAGTGTGCCACAGGCAGGGAACAGCTGTACTTCCTGTCCATCCGTGCTTTCCCCATGACAAATTAGCCAGTTTGCCCTGGACTGGCTTCTGAGACTGACAGCAACCTTTGTTACATCATGCATATGGAAGCAAAACTTGACTTGAATTCACTTCCTGCTGGCCATCCATACAAACACACAGCATGTGGTGGACTTAGGGAAGAGAGAAAGTGGGCCTGAGTCTGTGAAGCTGAGCTGAGGAAATCTGATGGATCCCACAGCACCTCCCCAAACTGGCGTCTTCACACATCCTTAGCTGGCTGAAGGTAGGAAAGTTGGAAGGTACTGGGCAAGGGAGTGGGTACCTCCTTTGTCAGAGGCCCCTTCATCTATTGGAGCTTTTCTTATCAGCTTGATAGGAGCTATCCACCAGCTGAACTCTATCCTCAGAATAAGTTCATCACCACAGTACATTATGAAGCAAACCGGACCCTAACCCCTGCAAGGGCATTTTGGAAAATCAAGGCAGCAAAGCCAGGGTGGGGTATGTCATGGGCTGCTTTAAAGGGAAGACAAGACATTTGGGCTGCTAGCAGGAAGCAATGGGAAGCCAGGTAGAAGGGGTAGAACACTTCCAGGTGGGAAATATGGGTCCACCTTCTTCCAAAGGCCTGCCTACAGTCATGAGGCAATTATGTCTCCGTTGTTCTTGATCCCTTGATAATTATTCTGTGATTGGTCACAATGTGAACTAGAAAAGCCACCCATTAATAAAAGCTGGGGGTTCACAGGCAACCAGACAGGTATTGCTGATTGATTCCACATCATGTAGCCAAAAGCTATCATGTGTCATAACTTATGTTCGCTCCATATCAAATTAGGAAGCAAGCAACAAATTGGCTCTTTGACTTATTACAAATCTCCAGAGTCTGCTGACCGGGGCTCTAATTGTGACTCCATTGAAAGCAGCTCAACTCCCATTAATTTCGCTAATGGGAATGACTGCATCCCATATCCGTAATTTTTATTTTGCTTGTCCATCAGATGGAGCAGAACTGAAACCATCATATTCAGAGGTCAGGTGCATGTAATGATTGAAATTACTTAATCATTCTCATTAGTATGAAATTCTTACTTATAATAGAGACAGATCATTTCATATTCTAATCTCACTTGAGGTCTCTTTAATTATAGCCTTTTAGTCCTCCAAATATATAATTAATTACTTTCCTAACCATCTCCCATCTTTATTTGCATCAGGTTTTCTCTTAATATGAACTCCAGACATTTAAAACACCCAGTGTTACCCAAATCCCTAACCTCTTGTTACTGTGAGCGTTTGGAACATTTCTTTAAGCCTGTTAGATTCTCAGTTCTGATTATACACTTTCTTTCTAAGTT
Organism: Varanus komodoensis; assembly: GCF_004798865.1. NCBI lineage: Eukaryota > Metazoa > Chordata > Lepidosauria > Squamata > Varanidae > Varanus > Varanus komodoensis. Next base: position 14,971,226 of record NW_025336598.1, read on the forward strand.
GTGAAGAAACAAACTGCCTTCTACATATTCACATCATGCATGTCTTGGAAGAGGCCATTGATCCTGTTTTATCAGTCTTGCCGTACTTTGAGATGTCTCCCTAGTATAAGATACCTAGTTGGCATCCATTACACGAACCACCTTTCATCAGCCAAGACTCACTGTAAGACATTTTCCAGGCACCTCCAGGATAAACTCTCATGTGTCCGCCACTGAGACGACAATGCTGCGGCAGGTGAATCAGATGAGGCATCCAGGGCATGACCTTGTCCTGTGTTTTGGATGAATCCCAGTTGCCACTGCATGACAAGAGGCTTGGGCAGGTTCATGCCATCACTTCCAGGCTGGATCCTTGCCTCTCTTGGCTTATAAAAAAGGCAGGCAGGGAGCAGTTTCCTAGGCCAGGGAGGTGATTAATGTTTCCATGCTAGAGAGAGCGGTCCCAGGCTGCCTGAAAGAGCATGAGTGTTTAGGTATGCACACAAAGCTCATCTGTGGACCGATTTCTTCACTGGCCTCACATCCAAGGAAGCAGGGGTGGGGTTTGCACAGGGACAAACAGAGCTTCATCTTCCATTAAAATTAAGGGGAAGCTTCCCACAGCCAGCAGCATTGAGGTACACACCAAAGTGATTGCAGACACAAAGGACTGGAGGAGAGGAGAAACTGGTGGTCAAAAGCTGACAACTGGATATTTGGAGATCATTACTATATAGTGTTCATGGTCCCAGCTGCACAAGAAGTATGAATGAAATATTCCTGGCAAGCATTGACGCTTAGAATTCATATTACCAGTGTGTTCACACTGTCAACTGATTTCAGCCTCGTGTTCCATTTAATCATTTGCACATTGCACAAGGATATTAATTGTGCAAATGTCTTTTCAAAATGGACCTATTGTTTATGCTAATGAAAACAGGAGGAATAAGGAGCTTGCTTTCAAGTGCTTCCAAGGCAATATATTTAATAACTTCAAAATATAGTGTGGTTCTTGATTACAGAAAACATCTTACTTAAAATAACCATCAAACAACAATGCTTAAATCAAAGGTATGTTTGAAATGGAGATTAAACAATAATGAGTCGACCAACAAATAATAAAAGAAATGAATGACATTGTGCTAAAAATTAGCTTCTTCTCTCTCAACAGGAAGTTGTACTTCTTGTAGGACAATTACAGAACTGATTAGATGTGGTTCATATACAGGAACAATGTAAAAAGTAATTGTTTCCCTTAATGGTGTTCCTCATTTGTTTCTTCTATACTCATCTGTACCTTCCCCCTTCCCTCTCTGACACACACACACACACAATCTGCATAGCACCAGCCTAGCAGATCATAGGCTGAAACTGGCATAATTTGGAGCTCACTGTATTTAAAATGCCTGACCCAACGTAATTCATTTAGTTGCTTGGTAAAACATTGTCACTTTGGCAATTTTTTAAAGGCTAGTCATAAGTCAACCTTTACAGAGGACAATTCACAAGTACCAGTACACACGCAGCCATGCTAATTGCTGTCAGGAATAAGCTGCTGAGGTACTGGAGCCCGCACATGCACCACTCTCTGACTTGCCTAAAAAGGGTGACCTTAAGGAATCTAACTCTGCAGCCTACATCTGCAAAAGATAGAGATACAAGGAGACTAGCTAGATATATTTCCCGGTGGCATGAAAGCAGTGTATGTTCATGGCCAGGTGCTGCTGGCTGAGTTCCAGACATTTGTCAATGATACTGATTTTCTGGACCTACTTTGCACTGGCTTCCAGCCTAGCCTTGAAACAAAAAATAGCTTTCATTACACTGGTGAATGACCTACACCAGAAGAGTGACAGTAGAAGCTTGTCTCTCATGATTCTCCTGGAATGCTCACTAGCATTTGGTACCATTGACCATGGTAATTACCTAGATTATCTATTATTACTATTTCTATCCTGCATGCAGGTTGGAGAAAGATTTTTTTACCAGTCTTCAATCTGGTAGATGGATTCTAGAAGGTGGCTGTGAAGCACTGTAGTTCAGGACCCTGGTGCTCACATGCTAAGGAGTACAATAAGGTTGACTTTTGTCCTCTGTGCTGTAGTAGGTGCCTTTGGTGTATGAATGGCACCAGCTCTGCCTCTTCTTTTCATCGGAACCAGGCTTATCCAGGCATATTCCATACAGGTGTTTGTAGTCACTAATGAGCAGGATGAGGGTTTATATGTTGAAGCTTGATCCTGACAGAACAGAGGTTGCTGTTGGTTGATGTAGGAAAGCAAGGAAATGGTAGTTGATATGTCTTGAATGAAGTGGCAGGGCTTTAAGGATTAGGCTCACAGCTTGTGTGTGAGTACACATGTGCACTTCTTATCCGCAGCTGCTAAGGAATGTACAGGCCTTCCACCAACTGTGAATGGTGCTCCACCATTGTCCTGTCCCTAGTTATCCAAGGTCTAGATTAATGTTTCCACATACAGCTGCCTAACAAAATGGCCAGATGTGGTTAGCAGACTATCAACTGAAGCAACAAATAATCTCTCCAATGTCAAAAGATCTTCACTGGCTCTGAGTTTGTTTTGAAGTATGTTAATTAGGATGGTCTTCAGAGGCTCTTCTTCATGTGCCCCTTCATGTGTTTCAGATTATTGACCCATCTCCCTAGGCTGGTTTTCCTTGTGCCCATTCTGCTGTCTTTTAAGTGCCAGAGGAACCTGTTTCTGTTATCGCTGACTTCTAGTGGTATTATAAGCAATTCTCATGGCCTTTCATCTGCTGCTTTTATATGCTCTCTTTTAGTTTGCTGTTTTGCTGTTTTATTGGGTTTGTTTCATTGCAATATCATGTGCTGTTATTGCAAACCATTTTAAAACTTGGTGAAATGTTATAATAATACACCTGTCAGTCAGGAGGGAATAGTTCTAACACCACATCATTTTCTGCAGCCACATCACACTGTTGATTCGTATGTGGCTTGTGATCTACAACAATTCTAAAATCCTGCTTACTTGTGCTATTGTTGAGCCAAATATTCCCCGTCTTGTAACTCTGGTTTTGGTTTGGTTCATTTCTTTTCGGTTTGGGTTTTTTTCCTAGGTGCAGAACTTGGCATTTGTCACTACTGCATGTCATTTTGTTGCTTTCAGCCCAGTGCTCCAACCTATCAAGGTCACCTTGAATCTTTTTTTTTCTTTTGCCTTCCAGAGTATTAGCTATCCCACCCAGTTTTGTGCCATATGCAAATCTGATCAGCATTCCCACACCTCTCCATCAAAATCATGCATAAAAATGTTGAAGAGTGCTGGGCCCAGACCTGCACCTTGTGGTACCCCACTCATGTCCCAATTTGAGAAGGTACCATTAATGAGCACTCTGAGTTCAATTCTGAGGCCAAATGTGGATCCAACTGATAGTGGTTTCCTCAAACTTTTAGCTAGTTTGCTAATCAGTATATGATGGGACACTTTGTCAAAAGCTTTGCCGAACTCTAGATGTACTCTGTCCACGGCATTCCCACAGTCCACCAGGAAGGTTACCTAATCAAAAATCGAGATCAGATTAATCTGGCAATATTTGTTCTTGACTAATCCATGTTGGTTTCTAATAATAACTGTATCGTTTTCAAGGTATTTGCTACTTTATGACCTTTATACTACTTTATAACCCTTTTAACTATTGCTCCAGAATTTTCCCAGAGATTGATGTTAGACTAGGTGGTCTGTAGTTCCCAAGGTCCTCTTTTATTTTTGAACATAAAGACAACATTCCTCTAGTCATCTTGCTCTTCACCATTCCTCCATGATTTCTCAAAGATAATACATAGTGGTTCTGAGAGTTCTTCAGCCAGTTTTCCTATCATGCCAGGGCCCTGGAGATTTGAATTCATTCAACGTAATGAGGTGTTCCTTGACCATTTGCCTGTCAATCTCAAGCTTCAGTCCTGTCCCTTCAGCTTGCTGTGGAGGCCGTAGACCCTCTTTGGGAAAAGACTGAGCCGAAGCAGGAACTGAGCATGTCTATCTTTTCTTTGTCATCCATTGCTATTTTGCCATCCTCATGGAGTAGTTGAACCACAGTTTCTTTCCTCTCTGTGTTACTATGCATATGACTGAAGAAGTTGATTTGGTTGCTTTAAGCATCCCTCTCTAACCTCAGCTCACTCTCAGCTTTAGCCTTCCTGACATCATCCCTGCAATTACGTGTTACTCTTCCTTTGTAGCCTGGCCTTCCTTCCACTTCCTGAATGTGCCGTTTTCTCCTTTCTTTGTTCTCAAGTCTTCTCTAAGCTTTTTGCAATGCCCTCTTAGCTGCTTCTGCTGTCATCCACCTTGTCAGTGTAGTTTGTCATCATTTGTAATCGTGTCTTAAGAATTTCCTTTTCCTTAGTGATTCTCCTCATATTGGGACTGTAAATAAATAAAATAAAATGGAAAACTTACCTTAGGACATATATTAAAATAGTATGATTATAATCAATAGAAAATTCTTTCTTCTCCCTTACAAAATTCACTCTAACTGCTTGCTCTTTGCTTTTTCAGCAGTGACCAGTGTGGGCAAACTCCAAACCGTTCGTTCATTTATTTGAGTTCTAGCCCACCCCAGTATCCATACAGTTTACTTGTAAATACAAGCTGCATATTTTTGAGTCAAGCAAACTGAACATTCTACTATCAGCAAAAAATAATAAATAAATAAATAAATAAATAAATAAAGTTTTTAATGACTAAAAGGGTGGTTTTATACAGTCTTGCAATTTTTGGGTTCACTGCCTTAAAAAGTTTCTTTTAAATAATATATCAGAAACAACATGATAGCCTTTTAATGTGATTAGCTGTCAAAAGTGGGTCAAGAGGAACTAGAAAGGTGTTGATGTTGGAACTGAAAGTGTTTTATTTCATACTGTTTGTTTGTGGTATACAGAAAAGCCGAATGCTTCAAGGGGAAGCTTGCTCACTCTCTTCCTTCCTTCCTTCCTTCCTTCCTTCCTTCCTTCCTTCCTTCCTTTCTTTCTTTCTTTCTTTCTTTCTTTCTTTCTTTCTTTCTTGTTGTCTGGTCAAAGTTACTTGCTAGAGGAAGATGTGAAATGCCAGGAACCCCCCCTCCCCCAATCTCAATAATGTTCAGCCTCTGGCAGCCATGGGCTCTGCTCCAGCAGTGAGGGCCCCTCAGAGAAACCCCCAAGCCCTCAGGAGTCACTGCCCAAGCATTCAGGAGTGCTATTCTGAGCCAGAAGTCTTGCTATTTGAAGGCCTGCTCCCCAGGAGGACCTTCTCTGCTGTGGGAACTAACAGCTCAAAGGTGAGGCTTGAAACTGAAAGCCTCCTCATAAAAACAGCAGTGTGGTAGGGGTGGGATAAGTAGATGCTGGCAATGATGTTGATCAGGCATTCTTGAACTCAGCTTCTCTTGCCTGTGCACTTCTTTTTGGTACAAATATTTCTTTACCCTGCTTCCTGTTGACTGTGTTGCCTTGGGACCTTTTTGCTGGTGACCTGAGACCTTACCATATACTTGGCCCCTGCTTGTGCTGGCCTCCTCAGACCTCCTGGATCTTTATTTGTTTATTATATTTATATCCCTAACTTTTTACTTCCAAGGAAGTCAAGGTTGCTTACAGAAGTCTCCTCCTCCTCCTCAGTCTCCCCCTCATGACAACCATACTGCAAGGTGAGGTAGGGTGGTCTGGGAGTGACTGGCCCAAAGTCACCCAGGGAGCTCCAGGGCTGAGGGGGATGAGAACCCAGATCCACTGAACCTTCCATTCTGGGCCATTATGCCACACTGGCTCTCAAGACAGTGCTCCAGGTGAGGCTCAAGTTCACAATCTCAGCATCACTCTGCTGCATACTGCTGTATAAGTACCATGTGCTAACTAGCCATGGCACTTAAAACTGTAACTGCTAGGCTCAGACTTGGAAGCGTGAGCCTAGGCTTAGAACTGGCAAAAACTATGTGGCAGTTTTATACCAGCCAAGGGAAAAATCAGATCCTTGGTCTCCACTTTATGTCGTGGGACTCTGCTTGATTTTCATCTGTGAAGCTGCACTGGGATGAAGCAATTTATGAGGCACAAGTGCCAGGTGGTTAGAAGAGGTTTTAACCTTTCTCTGATTGCTCCCTTTCCTTGACCTCTGTGGCTACCTCAAAATACCCTCTGGTCATTTTCCCCCATATGAAGTTCCAGACCTAAGTTTGTAATGGAATCTGCATGAGGAAAAATTCTGCTGGGAAAGAATGGCTGGAACAATCATATTTCCTGCTTGCCTACTACTCCCCCTTGCAAATGGTCACTTCCCAACCCTGCTATGCTGAAATCAGTACCAAGGGGCTCTCGATAAAAGATCGGCACAGGGTGTAGAGTTCTAGTCTGAAATATCAATTGAAGTAATTACACCAGCCAAAGATGAAGAGGTTGCAATAAGAGTGCAAAATGGACAGGGAGACATTGTTCTCCCTTTCTCATAATTCTAGAACCTGCTATGATTACATGAAATGGATTGGAGGACAATTCAGGAAATGGAGGGGGGCGGTTCACACAGCTCACAATTGAACCATGGGAATATATCTCTAGTGATGTCCATCAATTTGTATGGCTTTGAAGTGAGATTGGACAAATTCATGGAGGAGGTCTATTGATGGTTGCTAGTCCCGGAGGATGTACAAGAGCTCCAACACTGGTGGCAGGATGCCTGTGTTGCCGGGAAACATGGGTGCTATTGTACTGATGCCTATTTTCCTGTGTGACAACTGTTGGCCACTGCCTGAACAGAATACTGTACTAGGCTGAGCCTTGGTCTGATCCGGAAGGGTTCTTCCTATGTATTTCAATGAGAACAGGCCAAAAATATTACCTGAAGGGAAAAAATATCAAGTAAACAATGATTTATCTGCTCTGTGTGCTTGTGGAACTTGTAAATGGGGTGAGGGTGGGGAATAATAGTCAAAGGCCAGCTGAAGACAGCAGCAAACAGCCAACACAAATTCTTACACTAATTTAAGATTTTTTTCAAGATAACCTGAAAGCTGTTGGAACAGACTGCCAACCAAGGGAGCGACAACAGAGCCAAAAGACGCACATCCATTTATCTCTACTCAGACCACTACCTCCAAAGTCAAACACTGTCACTGACTGCCACCCTCAGCTGACCTGAATGGTGATAGTGGCACTATCTGACTTCCCCTGTGCAGTGGTACATGTTAGACATTTTACAAGTTCTGTAGAGATTGCAGCTCAGGGGGGAAATGAATGGAGTTATATATTTTATTAATGACAAGGATATTGCATAATGGAGAGTCTCTTGAGTAAAAACAAGAGCAATGGTGTTTACGGCCATTTAATTTAATGCAAGTTGACTTCAGACTGCATCTCATTGGTTTTAATGGGGATAACAGCTTGACACTATATAGTTATATGGCTGGGATAGTATTTCAGTTCCCTTTTTCAGCCTTCTCCTTTCTCTCTCAAGTTCAATTAACTTGTTTGCCTGGTAATGATCAAGGGAACAAAATCAGGTGGGACTCCAGTCATCAGAACTGGGCTTGTGTGGCTTCCTTTGGTTTTGCAAGTCCGAGTGGGTGGCCTCTTGTGGCAGAGAGTCCTGGAGCGTTCTCTATCTGCCACCAGAATGTAACAATGTTTGGAAGCAATTGTAGACCTCATTCAAGCATCACCATGTGCAGTGATCGGAGCCTAAAGCATCCTCTTTCCTCCCTTCTAAAAGCTTTAAACAAAGCCAAGCTGGTACTCCATGCAGTGCCTTGACTGCGTTCAGCAGCTGCTAAATGCTTCCAAGCTGAGGGCTGGGATGCCCATGGGAACAATGCTCAGTGATTGTGTAGCATCATTCCAGGGGCATCCTTGAGCATAAAATATGGCTAATCCCATGAGAAATCCATTTAAAAACAAACAGACTAACAAGCAGGCATGCCTGGGTATGCTATATATACGGTCACACCCAGGAGCATCCTGACTCCAGAAATGTGGCCAAGTGAACAAGAGGAAAAAGTCCTGGTCATTTTGTCTAAACTACAATAAGACACACTCAAATGTTTTTAAAAAATCAGCTGCTCCATCCTAAAAGGAACTGGTTCCCTCCCTCTCTCACACACACACTCTTTTGCAGGAACAAATAGTAGGGTGGGGAAATGACTTGATGGTGAAACACTTTTCCTGCCCTCTCTGGATCCTGAGATGTACAAATGGCTCATTTTCAAATTGGCATGAGTAATCCAGATGGCTGGGTATGATTTGCATACAAAAGGTCAGGTTTGTGGTTCACAGAGAAGTAAAATTGCTTCACAATTTTGATACATTAGTGAATGAGTCAGTCTTTTGTATAATGCACTCACTAAGTTGAATGCAGGTTTACTTTCTCAAAAATTTTGAAATGCCCAGTATAAATTTAATTTTTCTTCTATACTTCAGCAGCTGCCCTTATAAATTAAATTGGCCTCCCACTGTGTGAAGGTCCTCTGGGTGTCAAGATAGCAAGATGGTTTATATACTCAAAATTTTATGAGTGCTTTATAATTGTCAGATAGTGTGGGCCTTATTTCAGCTACTAGCATCCAACTGTTTTACAACAGTGGCCTGCAATTGTTGATCTATATTTCCCAGAACCTGTTCTTAAAATTGCCTTGACATTTGAAATATCATATTTTTAATGGCGAACATTCCATTGGCAATTATGCTCTGGTCCACTCAGCTCTGCTCAGTAATAAAGCTTTTGCAGAACACACATTTTATATGCTGCAAAGTATAAATAACAGTCAATACCGAGAAAGGACCAGGCCTCCCCAAAAATAGACACTAAAATAGACTTAGGGAGGCTTGTAAAATTTTCTTGGGGAAAATGCATTGTATTGTAGGTTCAGGGCTTGCAAAGAGTGATTAATTAAAGGTGCAGATCCAATGTGTGTTTTCCTAAGTAAGTCCCACTGAATTTAGCAGGTCTTTGATCTGAGTAGATGTCCATAGCTTTGCCTTGTAACTCCATGTTGTAACCATGTGTGATGCAAAATTTATTTATGCCATATGTTACCATATGATGATGACACTTGCTTGTCTTTAAAATAAGTTCATACAAATTGCTGGGCCATGAAAGCATAGTGGAACCTTCATGCACAGAAGCAATAGGGGCTGCTGAGGAACATTCTGAGGATGTCAACACTTTCGTGCCCTTTGGACTTTGTTCTCTCCCAGTCAAGCCATTAGCCTGCTCCAAGTGTATCAGCACCGAACCATTGATACTGAATTCCCAGTCTTTGCGTATTTTCACATGTAGTAGAATAAGAGCTTATTGCTCAATTTCTATGCAACAGAGGCTGGTGATTCATCTCGGGGGGTGATGGATCCATTCAGACTTTCTTGGGGAAAGGGTTCAGCATAGCGGAACTGTACATCTCCTTTACAGTTCAGACTGAAAGTCTAAGTGGGTACACTGCCCCACTGACATTGGAACCATCGACCTCCACTGCAGGGATGTTTGGTAATAAGCTGGTGCTGATAGGCTTCATTTGGTGGCAATGATTGGGCTCCTGTGCACAGATGGGCCAACAATGTCTCTGGTGCATGTCTGTCTGATGCTGGACTGGGCATCCCTGCCCTCTGTTGTCACAAGGGAAGCCTGCTAGTAAGGGAGTAGGAATACTTGCTACCAGCTGTTCCCCTGGATGAGGTGACATTTCTCTCATACCTTCCAGCAATCAAAGAGTGGCAAAGCTATTGCCGATAGCGCTGTCCTACAAAAGAACATTGCCTGGCCACTGAGGGTCCCCACCTGTCTGATGTAATATTAATGTATTCTACAGCAGCTTCTGGGGCAGACAGGTTAATAAAGCAACAATCACAGTTGTAGCAATGATGCCTTAAGTGTCTTATAGAATATTTGATCTGCAGAACTGGCCATAAGCAGAGGGCAAGGCAAAAGCAGCTTGTTGACTTCTCTGTACTCTTGTTTCAGGACTTACCTGCTTGCAGTGGGCACATGAATGGACACAGAGTGTGAGAAGGAGGGCCAGAAGGCCTGAGATGTTGGTGGTGTCCCTTCCAGGGCTAGGGACATAGACAGGTGCCCATCAGTGCTAACCATTGGTGTTGGTCCTGCTTCCTGAGCAGCTTTGTGAGGCACACTGGCTTTCCGATATGTGATCAAGAGTGGTTGAGCAATAGGCAGGAACTGGTGGTCATTCCGTAGTATGCCAGAGTAATTGAATTGGGAGTAAATTAGTTGTATGGAAGACCAGTCAGGAGGAACTGTACAAGGAGCAAAGTGAAAGGAAGGATCAATTCTTGTTAGGATTTTTGATGAGACAAGTTTGAGGTGTGCTGTAGAAAGAAGTTTTCTTAATACAGAAGGTGGTGGGAGATAATGGTGTGTTTTAACCTGAAACTTGGTCATTGAGCGTAGATCATAAATTATCCCTGATGGAGTTTTCAATCATTTTGTTTACCTCCTTAGGGAAAAAAGAAATCTGATGTTCTGAAATGTCAGATCTTAAACTTGAAGTTTGCAGTGGAGGGTGGTGGTGGGGTATTACTATTATTATTTATGCCCTAGTCTGTGTTTTTCTGAGACATGTACAGAAGTAATCTTCAAAGAACTATTTGTACTATTTGGAAATGCTTAAGTATTTAAGCCTTGGTTTGAAGAACCATCTGGAAAAAAATATATAGCCTCCATCTTGGACATTAAGCTCTGACTATAAATATACCTAATAGGTTTTTCAACATTTCCCTTTATCCCCTGAAGAAGAAAAAAAGAAACCTGTCATTCCAAGCTATCAGGTTTATTTTAATAGTGGTGCTTGCAATAGCTTTTGGTGAGTTTCTTTAGTATTTATGTCTTTCGGTGTGTTTAGGTTATTCTTCTGAGAAGTAGAATTTGACAAGGTTCGTACTGAAGTATTTTTTTTCCTTATTACAATGAGTTTGATAGATGGATAACTTGTTTTGGATTTCCGTAGGTTCCTGAACCCTTAGATTTTTATGATTTTCCCAAATTTCTTCTTTCCTTTACCCCAGGAACAATTGTTGTGTGTTTATGAAAGACAGACAGAAATTTCATTTCTAGTGTAGCACCATATGGTTAAATGGACACACTATTGGTCATAAGTGTGAATGGAAAAATAACTATGTTTCTATTCCATGTCAGTTTCTTATATGTCCATTCATCAATCTGTCCTGTGCAATTTCCACATTAATTAGCAAACTTTTCATTATTTCAAACATGCGCACACACAATCAAATCTCTTTTTGAAACAAGTTTAAAAAATATTTTTCACAAAACTTTCATTTAGACCTATTTTATTTGAAAGTATTTTATTTCAACATATTTTATCCTAAAATACACATTTTATATGAATTTTCAAATGTTACAAAATTTGGAGTAGTGCCACATCCAAAAGATTATTGCAGTCTGGTCCGTTTTGCTCCAGGAGGTACAGACTAGGTCACTTCGGTTCACTTCAAAATGCAGATTCAATTCCTTGTTAAGACATACCTGGAAGGCCAGGATGCACCTCTGTCCTCGGTTCACTGAGGGGTCTTGCAGAGGTTGCCCTCTTGTATCCCTTCATAGACTGTTGAGGCTCTGAGGCCAGTTCCTCAATGGAAGCTTGGGTTGCAAATAAGATAACTAAATATATTTGTATACTTCTGGAATTGGGCCTTGTGGGGAGCTTTACAGCATCCATTGCCTAGTCCCAGTTTCTGCCTCTTCTACTGCTTCCCTCACCTGCTTGTGCAGTCAAGAATTTCTCTTAAGGCTCACATCTGTGTCTGCACTGGAACCAAGCAATGACTGCTTGATCAACTTTGTGCTTCTGTGCTCTCTCTTGTTTTTAACCCACTCCTCAGCCATAGAAAAGGATTCTCAAGCATCTTTCAATCAATCAGCAAGCAGGATGCTTCAGAGCCAGTTAACGTCTTTCTGATAGTCTTGCTGCATCTGTTCTACCTCTTGACTCCTCCTCCCTTTGTTTCCCCCAAGTTCCTTTCCATCTCCTTCTCTTTTGCCACCTACAAGCACACCTAGTCCTTCTCTGCCCCAGCCTCCATAATGCCACTCCATATTCTAGTATGGTATGGAGATTCCAAAGAAGTGAACAATGAAAGACAAAACAGGAAAAGAATGAAACAAAACCACCAAAACCAGGAGTGCTTAGTTCAGGAAGCCTTCTTGAAGTGACAGTGCCTCAGGGAGGCAGCTAAAACAATGCAGCATTGGGGGCTACCTGACCTCCAGAGGCAGCGGGTTTGAGAAAATGGAGCTTCTGCTTTGGAGAAGCTTCTCTAAGTGGGTTCCAGTTGGAAGCACTAGGGGTGTGCCATCAGATCCATCAGAGTCCATGCCCATCATCCACCCTAACTCTGTCCTCTTGCTCTTTGTTGAATGTCCTTTCCCAGCTGGTATCTTCCATCTGGGAAGCAACAGCCACCATCAGGATCCTATTTGGTCAAGGATCATCCTTGGTCAGACAGCTTGCCTGCACCACACAGCCTCAGGTTTGTGGTTGGAAAGCTGAATTGAGGGCGCAGAACCTCAAAACCCACAAGCCAAACCAGGCCTACCAAGGGTTCCCTAACAGCTGTGGCTTTCCCCCTTGGCCTGACTTCCTTTTCTCTGTCCCAACTGCTGATCATATGGTAGTTTCCCTGCACTTGTACATTCTCCTCCTTTCGAAAAGCTTGAAATGCCTCTCCTATGGCTTAGTAATGAGCAGTAACTACTGTAAGTTAAAATAAGCAGGCATTCCTTTAAAAACAATACAGGCCATACTCCCTTTGCCCCTCCATCCTGCCTTCCACCCACTCCACTGGGATCTGCTTCTCCAGGCCTTGCACTGAACGAGCTCCATCCCTCCTGGAATACATCATGCCAGCTTAGGTACTGCAGTAATTTCCAGTGTCTTTTTCGTGTTGTTGCATGCTTTGTTTTCTCAGCAGTGCTTAAACTTTCCCAACCAAAGCTTTCCTCTCATATGACTTCCAAGGCATCTTAGTATTGCACATTTCATTCCGTTTCTTCTGTTTCTTTCTTCTCATCTGCATGTCTTCTATTCCCTGTTGTATCATTTGCTGCTCATACTCCTACCGTACTGGGTTGTCCTCAGGCTAACACAAATAGCGTTATGTATCTATCGTACTAACAGCGAACTGAGGATGGCATTTTCCGGCAACACAGCTTATAATATCATGGTTCTCCATGGAGAATTCTCAGATATGACAGGATAGGACAAAAAGAAAGGTTAGTGAATGGACCAATAAACTAATGTGCAATTGTTCTACATACATACAGAAGATGGAGTTATGTTTCTGAAAACATCAGGTTACCATCTAAGGGCCAGTTTATGCAGCCAGCTGAAAATTAAGTGGTAAAGCTTTTGCAGGCCACTATCTCTGGCATGGCTAAGTGCATATTCAAAGGAAACATTGTGGAATTAACCCTTTCTTTTTGTACAACCTTTCAATGCTTCATCCACCCCCTAGTTTGGTGCTCTGGAAAATAATAGATGATGCTCTGGGCTTTGTGTAATCCAGCCTAGAATAACCTGATGCAACATTTCACCTGTTACACATTCCTAAATATGGTCCACAGATATGGCCATGCCTTAGTGCCATGGTCAGAAGTGATAGCTTGACTGAAAAATATATAATGTGGCTCTTCTCATATTGCCCGATTCCAAATCATTTACTTCTAATGTTCTAGCCATGTTTGCCCAAATGCCACTGGCCAAATCCAGATTCCCAGTTCCAACCCTGCTCCCTTAGTCGACAGCTCTAACTTCCCACCTCTGTTGGTTTACCTCTGTCCACTTTTTGGTTTATGCTTAATTGGATTGAGAAGATAAGAAGTGCCCTGTTGGAATACAACAAAGGTCAAGCGAGTCCCACATTCCATGGGAAGTCCACCACAGCATATAAAAGTAATGGCAGAACATGTAGCGACATATTCTTATTCAGGTTGGATGGAGGGATGAATCGTTATCCAGACAGACTTTGAAGTAATGCACATAATATAGTGGCCTCTGACAGCGTTCATAAATTTCTCTAATCCTCCTTTCAAGTTGGCATCTCATTTGTGAATTTGTGGTACAGAATTCCATGCTTTAAACTCTGTGTTGCTTAAAAGTAAGTGCTTTGTCTATCCATTCAGCTTCTTTGGATTATCTTGCTTTGAGTATTAGGATGGAGAAAAAATTATGCCTTTCCATACTATGTCTAATTATATACACTTCCATGGTGTTTCTTACTTACTTGCCTTTTGGCTAAGCTAAAATGCCAGAAGCATTGAGTCTTTTCTTTTTAGGGAAGGCCATGCTGGTAGCTCTGTTTGGCACCTGTTTCATATTTATAGCATTCTCTTGAACTGCACAGTGTCCTGTGTCTGCAGCACCTCCGAGTTGTATAATACAATTACAGAATCATGGAAGAGTAGAGTTGGAAGGGGCCAGAGGGCCATCAGGACCAACCCCCTGGTCAGTGCAGGACTCCCAGGAAAGCCATCCCTCTCAGATGAGCTGTCCTGTTGCATCTTGAACGACGTGCTATTGGCAATTTTGTTGTGACTCTTCCCTAAATGATTCCTGAGACACAGATTGTGCTTTTCTCAGAGTTGCTCATGGACTGAAGATTTCATTGAGCTGTCCATCAGAGCTCCCACATTCCTTTCCTAATCAGTCACTTCCAGCTCAGACCCCATCAGTATTTCTGTGAAGTTGGCATCTTGTCTTTGAATTATTTCTGTTTGCTACACTCTCCAAATGGTCTGGGATGATTCTAGTACATAAATGTAAGTGCAAATCATTAAGACTCAAGATTGTCAGAGTTCTTCAAATTCCATCTTTAAGATTGTTCTGACTTGAGTCCATATCAGTTTGAGACCTTTAAAATAATTTTTGACTGAAATTCCATGTGTATTTCCATCCCTATTTTCCCAAATGCACACACTGCCTGTGCATATATTTTCAAGGGTATTCCATTTTGAATTGCATGCATTTCTCAATGTATCCATGCCATCAAATAAATGTTGGTTTTGGTCTGAGAATCACATCAACAATTTAGAAATATATGGACTTTGACTGCAGATTGTGCCTGTGTTCAGTCCAGATCGTATGAACTGGATTTGATTTGAAATGAATCAAATGAACCTATTATTTGTTGTTGTTGCTAGTTGCAAAGTTGCATCCGACCCATTGCGACCCCATGGACAACATTCCTCCAGGCCTTCCTGTCCTCCACCATCCCACGGAGTCCACTTAAGCTCACACCAACTGCTTCAGTGACTACATCTAGCCACCTCATTCTCTGCCATCCCCTTCTTCTTTTGCCGTCAATTGTTCCTAGCATTAGAGTCTTCTTCAGTGAGTCCTTCCTTCTCATTAGGTGGCCAAAGTATTTGAGTTTCATCTTCAGGATCTGGCCCTCTAAAGAGCAGTCAGGGTTGATCTCCTCTAAGACTGACTGGTTTGATTGCCTTGTGGTCCAAGGGACTCGCAGGAGTCTTCTCCAGCACCACAATTCAAAGGCCTCAATTCTTTGGTGCCCAGCCTTCCCTATGGCCCAGCTATCACAGCAACTGGGAAAAACATAGCCTTGACTATACGCACTTTTGTTGGCAGGGTGATGTCTCTGCTTTTTAGTATGCTGTCTAGATTTGCCATAGCTTTCCTCTCCAGGAGCAGGCATCTTTTAATTTCTTGGCTGCAGTCCCTATCTGTGGTGATCTTGGAGCCCAGGAAAATAAAGTCTGTCACTACCTCCATTTCTTCCCCATCTATTTGCCAGGAAGTGATAGGACCAGTTGCCATGATCTTAGTTTTCTTGATGTTGCGTTTCAAGCGAACTTTTGAACCTATTATACAACACCCCAAAGACAATATGTACCTGACTTTGTGTAGGTATCCCTTTTTTCTGGAGAGAGTTGTACAGCACATTCTCTGTGGTTGGGGTAGAAGCAAGTGAAAGGCCTTGCAAGTGAAGGATCATTCAGTAATTCTGGTGAAAATAGCCAGATCTCTAAGAGAAAAGGCTTAAGCACAAATAGCATTTTCTGCAAGGCCAAGTAAAAGGCAATCAATTTATAAGCATGCGCCAAGAGCAACAGCTGGCCTTGTCTAATGAATGCTGCCTCATTTGCATAACATCAGGAAATAAACTAAAAATCCTTCAAAATTAATTGTGGACAGGTTGTGGATATTTAGGTTGAATTTTTTTTTTTTTAGGTTGAAATTTTTTCTTTAAATAAAAACATACTACAAAAAGGGGTGGGGTGTCACCCCACAATCAAACAAGTATTGTGGGAAGATCTTCTGTTTCCTGTCCAAAGTCTTAGAAGACCCCTGTTTCCAGTTCTTGATGATGTTCACCATTTTCCAAATACCGCGTGTGTCCTGGGTTTTAATGTACTGGCTCTGTGTATGTCTTTCTGATTTTCCAGCTAATTCCCTTAGAAAGAGTCTTTCAGTATGAACCTCTTTCCCATAGCCATGAGAATCCAAAGTTCAGTCAGAGTACATAACTGTACATGTCTACTCAGAAGTAAGCCCCATTGCATTTAATGGGGCTTACTCCTTTAAATGGCTGTAGATCAGCCTTTACCAATTTGGTGGCCTTCCGATGTTATGGACTACAGTAGCCAATGTTCCTGACCATTGAGCAAGCTGACTGGGACTGATGGGAGTTGAAGTCTAGAGACACCAAGGAGGACTGCCTTAGATGCATGTTGATCTATACTGAGGCAGGGCAGGTAAACACATCCTTTGGAAAAAGTATGGAAACTATATTTTTCTAAATTGGGTTGGCAATACAGCATCTGTGGGTGCAAGGGTGCTCACCAAGACCACCAAAATACATCTGCCAGAGCGCTTCTTTATCCTGAACCCCATTCCCTTCCTTAGTTCCAGCATCACCCTGCTTTCATAACTCAGGAAACTCAGTCAGCAGACTGAAACTTATCTCTGCATGTGCTGACTTCCTGATTATTGGGGGGAAGAGAGGAAGAAAATCCAACAGAGGCAGTGACAGCAGTTTGTGGAGAACAGAAGGAAATTAGGAGAAGGCAGCAAAAACCACAGATGTTGGCAGAAGTTGGGGAAAGAGGAGGAGGGGGGAGGGGAGGGGAGAGGAACTGTTTGGATATGGAGAACTGAATAGCAAGAGAATCTTGGAAAGGCGGCAGGAAAAGTGAGAGTCCAAGAAGTGGAATTTGAACTTCCTAGGGGCCCTGAAAACAGAGTCACTCTTACCCAGAGTCCCAGAAGGCTTGTCAGCCCCAGTTTTAAATCAACCTTTATACTGTTGATACTGGATTGTTAAAGTGTGTTTGTGTGTGTGTGTATTTGTAGGACTTCACTGTATATTTTGTTTGGTAGCATGGCGTATTATTTATATGACTTTACGTTGTTAGCACTTTGCATGTGGGAGGAAGTGTGGGCTATGCTGACAGAAATAAACAAATAGAAAATGTGCAGGTGTATAAAATATGTTGTATATTCTCACTGCGTCCAGAAACCATACAATAAACAAGTTCATGAACTGAGTAGGGAAAAACAAACCAACCCAGTGCCAATCCAGATACAACCCAATAATATTTTCCTTTCATACACTTCCTATAATGTAATTAGAGGCAAGGAGCTAGCATGTTTTTAAGTGAATGTTGTGAAACTCCAGGGGAAGTTAGGGTTGATTGGGCTGATTTGACAACTTCTTTTGCATTTCATGTCTTTTTAAGGCAGCCTGATCTTCAGCAATTAATGCTTACAATTTCATTTGCTTGTTACAGTTTTATACCACCCAATAGCCAAAACTGTCTGGGCATTATGTACTTAAGCCTTGCCTCCATGCTGTGAAAAGCTTAATATGTAGCAAAGGCACAGTAAGAAACTCTATTTTTTCTAGATTGCGGGTGTCATTCCTCCTCTCAGACTTCAGGCATCATCATATAAACTGGATCAGACCAAACACCCAACTAGTCCATCATTCTGTGCCCAAACAGATACCTATCAGAAATCCAGAGGCAGCACAGAAGTGCAAGAGTATCCTCCCATTTCTGTTTCCTGGCAACTTGCACCAACTGATAGCTTTTTCTTCCATAGGTATGTTTACGTCCCTTTTGAAATAGTCTGTTTTGGTGGGAGCAGCTTCCACAGTTTAACTATATGTTCTGTGAAGAAGTACTTCCTTTTATTTGTACTGCAACTTGTAACTTCATGGTTGAACTTCATAGTTCATGGTCCTTGGTTCTAGCATTGAGAAGGAAATAATCACATTTTGTGATTATTTTCTTAGGACAAATAGTATTCCGCATGTGTAACAATGATAGGTTATATGGGGCTCTTTGTTTATTTAGTGGTCGATCGATGAACATTGCAAACACAATTTCAAAAATAAACATTTCTCATTCACAATTATATAAAAATGACATCAGCAATTATAACAACAAAATGCTACAACTTGTACACTCAAGTCCTCAGCAAAATGCTAGTACAGACATTGTTTGTAGAATTACGAAGTTCAAGCGTCCTTTGAATTCAAATTCAAACAGAAGTCCAAGATGTCTTCCTCAACTATATTGAGTATCCATAACACAGAAGAATCAGCTTACCATGAAAAATCTTCAAAAACCTGGAATAAAATACTAATTCAACTGCATATACATGAATTCACTACGTGGGTTCACCCCTCCAACACAATCGTACAGGAATTTTACCTAGATCCAGTCGGCAGTCCAAGTGGCAACAGCAGTTCCAGCGGTTCCTCTCTTTCTGATTCTGTCCTCTTTCTCACAGCCCTATTCATTCTTAGTTCTACCCCTTTGGGTTGGACCAATATTTTGTATGGGTTACACATGCTGTGTAGGAAGTTAATAGGGGAAAATCTCTTTTTCCACTTTCTCCATAACGCACACAATGTCGCTATACCTCTATTGTTTCCCTTTCTTACTCAGCTATTTCCCTAGATCCCACAGCATGTGAGCATTCCTCTGTTTTCACCCTTGGTTTTACGCACTGAACAGCAATGGCTTTTCCACATGAAGCATTTATTGTGTGCTTGTGATCATTCATGGAAGCTTGTGGGCCCTTTAAATGATGTTGTCATCTTTCAAAGTCCTCTCCCATGTTTTCCAGCTTTCTGATGCTTTTCTTGAAGCATGGATGTGCAATTCTTTTCCTGGATGGTGACATTATTCACTTAAGGAAGTCTTGTGTCTGAATTCTGCTTTATATACATTCTATTTAATGGAACACATTGAAAGGTGGAAAGGAAAAGTGAATGAAGCCCCCACCCCCTTGGCTGTTCTTTTTTCTTTTTAAAGGATGTTTTTCCTCCTGCAAATAAAATAGAAGGAAGATGCTTCTGTAATGCACCCAGTTAAATTCCGCATGTAGAGAAGCCCAATGAGTTACGAACAGTTAATTAGGCATGTACCAGCTAGGCATGCTAAAGGAACACATCTCTGTGCTTTTTAAAGTGTCAGTTTGATCTGTGTGGATAACACTGATCCAATAGTTTTTATGAGTTACAAAAAGGGAACCATAGATTTACTCTTTAAATAGACTCCCTCGTGCAATTTCATCCTGAATGGCCTTTTAAAAAATTCCTGATAATTTTCCATCTTCCAAACTCTCTCCCTGGTTAAACAACAAAAAAGCAAGAAAATACACTCACAAATGCAATTTTATTGCAAACAAAATTATGACATTTGTTGAATAAGGCAACTAATTTGCTTTGATTCTTTTTTAATTTTGTGTCCATTGGAAAATGCATTTTCTTTCAACATATTTTATCCTCAAATACACATTTTATATGATTTTTGTATGTTACAAAATTCAGAGACGTGCCAGATCTGAAAGAACCAGTCCCTTGTAGTCCAGTCCCTGTTTTGCTCCAAGAGGTACAGACTAGGTCACTTCAGTTCACTTCAAAATGCAGATTCAGTTCCTTGTTAAGACATACCTGGGAAGCCAGGAAGCACCTCTTTCCTCAGTTCACTGAAGGGTCTTGCAGAATTTGCCCTCTTGTATCCACTCATATCCTGTTGAGGCTCTGAGGCCAACTCCTCAAAGGAAGCTTGGGTTACAAATATGATGACTTTTTTCATACGTTCTGACTCCATCCCAGTCCTGATTATTTGAAAAACCATGGAAAGCTTCAGCAAGCCATGGCAAGCATTTAATCCAGAGCTGCAATAATAATGAAACGTGGAAGAGACACTAAGGGTGCAATCCTATGGCCTGTAGAAGTTCTTTAGACAGCCACAGCACAATTTACTAATCTTACCATCACTGACCTTAGAGTGTACACACCTTCCATCTGCCCTTATTCTGTATCCATTCTTCTCTATTGTTCTGGGCTACGGACAATCACATTGGATAGTGCTCAACGGATTTAATCTTTGCTTTTTTTGATAGTCAAAGGGTCTATGGCTCTTAGTATTCCCTAGCCAGCCATGCTGCCTTCCAAAAGCAACTTATACTATATTTGTGCTAATCATATATGACAGCATCCTTACGGGCGCAACCAAGTACCACCAAGAAGTTCAGCTGTTATTTGTGAGTTATGTCTCATACAGATTGACGCAAGGATCTTCATTTGCCCCAGAACACTGCCTAAGCAGGAGTTTAGGATAACTTAGAGCAAGAGTCATCTAGTTCACCGCTAACTTCATTGGACTGCCAGGAGCAAGCTTTTCAAGTCTATGAAGGATGGGAATTCTGGATCCTGAAAATGCTTTCTGCTAGACAACCACCTAAACTCTCCATTGGCCAATAAAGAACCCTGGCAGAAAAACTGCACAATTCACAAAACACCAGAGCAACCAGTGTACAAATTAGTAGCTGATTATGACCAATAGAACCCTCCGCTCAGTGGCACATGCTGGAACCTATTTTGCACATGGGACTCCCAGTGCACATGCAGCATGGGGCAATCTTGGCTTAAATGCCTATTTGGTTTGGCACACTGCACCAAATCTCTAAGCCAACCTGAAATCTTTTGTTCACAGTTAGCAAACCTTCCACAATAACCCAAGATTTAAAAAAGAGTGGCTCATCCTGAAACTGGTCTGTTCACTGCTCAAGTTATTTCTGGTCAGTTCACATTGAAGTAAGTAGCAAGTAACTTCCATTTTTAGCTTACTTAGGATGGTCTGAGTGGAGCTCAACATTTTTGTTTTATTTTCTGCACCATGAAAAACTCAAAGGAACATAGTAAAGCATCCCTGCCTTCAAAAGTGTAGATTATTTTCATAGAAGCAGTGGGATTTGTTTCCATCATCACTTTATCAACTGCTGTCTTGTAAGTTGGGCTTCCAATCATCTTTGATGGATTCCCTGCTTACAGTGAATCTTTGCGAAAGTTTCTCCCTCGCACCCCTTTCCATCCCAAACAGAAAAATGCAAGAGCCTCATTCTTCTGTTGTACTTTTCTCATTTCCCCTTTACCATTCCATTCTGCTCCTCATATTGCCCAATCCTATATCATTTACCTTTAATGTTGTCCCCATGTTTGCTGTCATGCCACTTGTCAAATCCATATTCCCAGTTCATACCCTGCTCCCTTAGTTGACAGCTGTAACTTCCCACCTCTGCAGGTTTTTCTCTGCCCACTTTTTGACTTCTGCCTAACTGGATTGAGCAGATAAGAAGAGCCCTGCTGGAACACAACGGCCAAGCGAGTCCCGCATTCCATTTACATAGTGGCCAGCCAAGTACCCATGAGAAGTTCACCACAGTGTATAAAAGCAATAGCACATGTAACAGCATATTCTTATTCAGGATGGATGGATGAATAGTTATCCAGACAGACTTTGAAGCACTGTGCATAATATAGTGGGCCCTGACAGCTTTCATAAATTTATTTAATCCTCCTTTCAATTCTTTCAAGTTGTTGACTAATTTGGGGTACAGAATTCCATATTTTAAACTGTGTGTTGTTTAAAAATGTGTGCAATGTCTATCCATTCAGCTTATTTGTCTTTTTATTAAGCTAAAACCCCATGAATCTTGGACCCCTTCCTTTTAGGGGAGTTGATGCAGCCACTTGGTCCCTTTAGTAGTTCATTTGTTTCATCTGTTTCATCTCTTGTAGTACCTGTTTCATCTCTACAATATTCTCTTGGAGCTGCACAGTGTTTCGACTGTGACTGTACCTCACATTTGCATAATGAGTTTTATTGTGACTCTTCCCTTAATGGTCCCTAACCCAGAGCTTGTCTTTTTCTCAGAAAAAGCTCAGGCCCCATCAATGTATTTCTGATATCAGCATTTTCACCCCATGACTAATTGAAACAATTTCTTTATTCTGTATTGGGGCCATATATTTGGAATTCTTATATGTCAGAATGCCTATGATATTGGATCCAGGAGCATATCTGTATTCAATAGCTAATATGCTTATGATATAAATATAATGTGAAACTCGAGGCCCAAGATCTTTATTCACATTTATCAGATAGCTATGCCAGCGTGAAAGGAGATATGCAGAAATAACTGGATCATGTGGAGAAAACAAACAAAACAGAGCCATCTTTTGTGTATACAACCATGCTAATGAGCTGTGATGGTCAAAAGATATTCTGAGAACCAGACAAGAGTATTCATTCTTTGAACAAATACACATTCCAATGATTAGAAACCATTTATTCATTCCAAAAGTAATGGGTATGAAGAATGACCTTTTTTTCAATAGCCAGTTAATACCTACTTCTCACTCCTTCGGGATTGCTGGGATTGTGCTTCTTCTGGTATCCACGATTTTATATTACTAAAATGCCTAAGATGCTGCATCATTCCAGGAAATTCTGGGGAAATAGAAGCTGCCATTGGAGGAAACCACTTCTCCCTCTCCCAGAATGCCCCACAACAGTGTGACCTGGGAAAAGAAAGAGACTGTCATCATACTGTTTCTCGCATCTGTTTTGGTACTACTGGTAGAGGAGGCCACAAGGATGCCCCATTAATGAAAGACAAGAACAATAACAAGCAGTAGGGGTGAGAAAATGAGCGTGGTTTTCATGAACGACCAAAAAAAACAACAAAGAGGCTGTAATAATAATTTTAAAAAACAGAGAAACAAAATAAAACAGCTAGTTATGCTTTGTCAATGGCCTCCGACAACTAAAATATGTTGCTTGAATGAGCACAGATGGCTGATCCCTACAACTCACCTCACATGCTGAGACCAAAGGAGAGAGAAAACTGACCTTGCTGCTGGCTGGAGGGGCCATGGCTCTGGAGGACTCTTTGGCTTTGGGAAACAGATGCTGATTTATGAACTAGCACAGACTTTTGGGATGCTTAGTCAACCAGTCATTCCCAACTGGAAACATATTTTAGTCTCTAGTAATTGGACAATGTACTCTTCAGAACTGTCAGCTCTAAAAGATTTGTTCTCCTTTCAGACAGTCCCCTACAGATATTTATATTATTTTATTTATTGTATTTATAACCCACATTTAGTCCTTTCAAGGGATAAAGAATCAATTAATGGATCGTTCCTCATTTGTCCCCAGTTATACTGCAAATGAGTCTCCATAGCTCTTACTATTTTTCCTCCCTAAAGACTGTTCTGTCAAAGATTGAGAGATTTAAAGATTTAGAGAATCTGCATGGACTTGTGGATGTTCCCAACAACAGAATGACATAGATAAGGTTTTAACTAAGGTATATTATATGGAGATTTGTTCATAACCACTTGGCCACCTATGAACATGGGCAGTAAGTGAATTACTTAAATATTTCTATATCATGTTTATATCTATATCATGCTTCTGAGAATTAAAAGAATTGTTTAGCTGGCAGTGATGGTGGGACTCTGTGGGTACAATCAAGATTAATTTTAAAATCTTCCAGGGCTAGTTGTTGGGTGGCCTAGTCTATGCGTCATTAGCAGATTACAGAGAAAGGTTCAAATCTCATTTTAAAAAATGCACAGTTCTTCATATGTGTGATTTTGACTACAATGCTATGTACACTTCCCAGAATTCACCAGCCCTCTCATTACTGGGTAACACTGGCTACATAGAATGTACCTTTTGGCTATACTGCACTAGCTCCTTATCATTTTGCATGCTTTTTGCATAGTAAACATGAAGCCATGAACCACCTGTGTTTACATACCTTGTGTTGTAAGGCTTATGGAAACAGCTTTTGCCAGACCATTTTTCTTCTTTGGTTTTTCACCATGAGAGCTTGATACTGTTTACCATCAATATGAAGGTAAGTGAAGGCCTTCTAAGATCTGGTGAGTGTGAATTCTGTTGTATTCTGCTTTACTAATTGGGGAGCTTTTATTTAAAATTGGTTTTTGTATGATTTTATTCCATGACCTTGACATACTTTGTGTATTGAAGTCAGTTAACAAATGTAATTATTTATTACAAGTGTATTCTGCTTTTTCCGCAAGCTTGCTTGCTTGCTTGCTTGCTTATTTATTTATTTAGGGGCCTTCTATGCCGCCCCATTCGCCGAAGCCTCGGGGCGGCTCACAACCATAAATAAATAGAATTCAATAAAACAATATAAATTAACAATATAAATTCAGTTGCCCTGGCCAAAAGATAAAATGAATAAATAATATTAACAATTAAAATAACATTTGAATAAAAAGGTCTTCGCCTGACTCCGAAAAACAAATAACGACGGCACCAGGTGGACCTCTCTGGAAAGCTCATTCCATAGATTGGGCGCCACCGCAGAGAAAGCCCTCCTCCAAGTACTTACCCTCCTAATTTCCTTCATGGAGTGTTCCTGGAGAAGAGCCTCTCCCGCTGATCTCAAGGGGCGGGTGGGCATATATGGACGTAAACGCTCCTTCAGGTAACCAGGACCCAAGCTGTTAAGGGCTTTATAGTTCATCACCAACACCTTGAATTGGGCCCGGACTTCAATGGGAAGCCAGTGAAGCTGACGGAGGACTGGAGTCATGTGAACATGACATTTAAGAGAAGAATGCATGCTTTCCCACTTTTTCGTATTCCAACCCTATCAGATTGATAAATTTTGTAATCTTAACCCCCCCACCCCTGTCTGAATGGGGTTAGGATAGGAAGGAAGGGTTTCTCTGCTGATGGGCTGGCTTATTTGCTATAGAAGCTAGCATTGCACTAACAGAAAGCTCCAGATTTATTGCAGGTGGTGTTTGTACTGGTGGAAAGGACCCAAATAAGGCATTCTGACAACAAAGGAGGCTTGGAGCTGCTGGATCCAAAGCCCCCTCTAGTTATGCCTCAAGGTCAGGCCCAGAAACTCTCAGCATGAATCAGCTGGAATAGTTATTTCCCTGCACTGGTTTCAGTGGAACAAAAAAAATGTGTTCAAAATCCAGAAAAAGGAAAAGGAAATACAGCAAGCCAGCAGGGCTTGGAAGAGGTGGAACATCTTTTACAGAACTTCACCTCCACCCTGTTTAGTTTGGGGGAGAGTGTCCGGGCCTCTGTCACCCACTGGGTCCAGAAATATGCGGCATGGCACACCTGCTCTCTCTAAATGCTGCAACCAAATGAACATGAACAGCAAAGGATGTGTGTGTGTGTGTGTGTGTGTGTGTGTTTGTGTTGGACATGCAATGACTTGTCACGTCCTTAATTTTCCTGTGATTAGTTGCATAGTTTTTACTGAGAGACTGCTAATGTCATGTGCCCTCTTTTCCTACTTTCCTCTCTGCCAGATGATGATGAGCATCATCATTATTAGTACAGCTGTCTGTGAAATATAATCCCTGGGATTAAAGAAGATGTTTCAATCTATAACAATGGTTGTATCGGTTAGTAAAATATGAGGGAAGCGGCATCTTTTTATTGGGGCTGACATGCTAGATTGAGCTAGCAAGGAAATCTGTCTCTTCTGGAGACAGATGGGGGAGCTCTGGGACTCTTAGTGGAAGGATGCTCGGCTTTTGCTGATGCTCTCCTTGCATCCCGACAATAGCTACATTCTGCAAAGCAAGAGTTTACATGCCTGAAATAAATTGTTTTGATTAGAACCTTTAGGAGAGAAAGTCATAAGGTACAGTTTTATTGACTACTTGCCAAACAACAGAGACCTCTGTTCAGTAAGCTTGTTTTGCTCTTATAAGTCAAGCAGGCAACTGGGCCCTGGTTTTTCTAAGGTTAGGGACTTCATACCATCGTACATTATAATTTGCTCTGAATTATTACACAGGGTGTATATTCAGAGATAAAGTACAGTTGGATTCTAAGAATAGTTTATCCTAAGAAAAAGCCCAGGTACTATAACATTTTCTATAATGCATGTGCTTGGATAGATGGAAGCGATGGAAGCTGGAGGCTTGTTTTTATTTTATTTTATTTTATTTTATTTTATTTTATTTTTTGGAAAGAAATTAAAGTCTTGTATAAAAGCTGGATGGCATGACCAGGAGAAATTACCAAGGTATCTAGTTACTGGTAGAAAGCTTTTCTAAGGGTGTAAGGGAGACACAGTATGTGCTTTTGTTTTAGGATAATTTTATGTGCAGCTTGAAGTTTTTGTATTTATTAGTAATTAGCAACATGCTAAAGAGTATGGAGCCATTGACATGAATATGGAGGAACATAAGTGATCTAAACAGAAGACAATGGAGGGACAGGAAGGAAGGCAAAGGCTAGAATAATGGGATTGAAATTTCCAACAGCAACTATCATGTCCTTTGCTTCTGAACAGGTTTGAATAGGGGAAAGTGACTGGATTTGAAAGAAGTGAGAATTTGTGGCAGCATATGGATATATTTTTAGCAGGCAGTTCCTGGCCTAAGAGCACTGAGAGGAAATGGTTGGGGTTATCAAAAAGAATAGCAGATCTCCTTGTCCAGATGAAGGCCAAACTATATAGTAGTTGAACTGCAAAGCTTTGGCACTGAGTGCAGGCTTTTTTGTTTTTTTGTTTTAAATTCCTTATAAGTGTAGGACCCCTTGATCTGGATTGGGAAGCTAATTTAGAGGATGGGTTTTTAAAAATCCTTTGACCCATCCCTTTGCCTCTGCTGCAGTCCTGATCCATATTAGTTATCCTACACCTGCACTTTGCATGGTAAAAAGGATCCTTTTTAGGTGACACATATTCAAAGTGTGAAGAATCCAGTTCCAGAGAAGAACACAGTGGGGACAAAGGGTTAAGATGCCCCCATCCCCTATACTACAGTGCCAAAATGAGAGAGAGAGAGAGAGAGAGAGAGAGAGAGAGAGGGAGAGATAGATGCTGGAGGAGAGATTATAGCTAGAATATAACAGATTTGAGAGCAGAGACATAACATGGATAAGGACATATTAGTAGGTAAGCTAACATAAGCCCCATTCTCACCTGATGGCTAGAGATCAGGGCTGCACTCCTGATTCTGCCCCACTCCCCTTGCAGGATTGCTGTTGCCCTGCACCAAGGTGTCCATGAATTAGTGTGGACACTTGCAGCAATGAAGTCCCTCCATGTAATGCTGCCGGGTTCCACCTAGTCAAAACTCCTAGTTCACTTGTGCAGGGAAACTGGGCTGGGTAGAATGCAGTGTGGGAAGTTTGGAGGGGGTATCCAATGAACTGAAGGACAAGTAAATGAATCAGGGTGCAGTTGGGCTTCAGCGGATGCTGTCAGCCTTCAGTGTTTGAATGCTATTCAGTGGTTTTTCAAGACTACTACAGTGGATTGGAAGTCCATTGTGATATATATGGAATGTTGGACATGGGCGAAGGAGCAAATAGGCATGACTCTCTCTTCCTTAACTCTCAGTAGAATGGCTTAAATGTCTTATGATATGAAGGGTAACTTCTTCTCATGCTGTTCTGCTAGTGCAGTAAAAATTTCAGAGGAGGTCTTCTCTGAATACCATCCGTGAGAATCATAAACTGCTCAAGCCTTCTCTCTGGATGCACCCTGATTTTGGAATGCCCTCCTAAAGAAAGATGATTGGTGCCAACTTTTTCTTTTTGGTGCCAAATTAAAACATTTATTTTTGTCAGAGCATTTAATACAATAGAGGTTTAGAATTTATACAGGGTTTGATTTGCTAATTGAAGAGTTGGAAGTGTATGGTTTTTCTATTAGATTTGTTTTAGACATTGTGTGTGCCAACTTGGGATCTCTTGTGGATGAACAATGGTTTATAAATTTTAAAACAGATCAATAAATAGACCTCTCTGAATTGTACTCCCTCTCTGTTTATCCTTCTTGAAAGGTTTATCCTAAGGGTAAAATGGCAGGCTGAACCTCTTGGGGAAAGCTGTGTATAAAAATGGATAGAACACTTTGGAAGGTGGATTCAAATAACAGAACGGCAAATTCCATGCAGCCAATCCTGTGAGGCTTAACCTATTTAAAAATCATTTGCTTCTTAATTTTGTTCATTATCCAGACTTCTGACATGGAGGTCACATGTTTTTCCTGAATTAAGATTGCAAGCTTCTTAGGTCATACTAAAACTGAGTTTCAGATTAAGTCAAGTCTGCTGCTTACATTTTAGGGGCAATGGAATAGGGATGCGACCACAACATTGGATGGAAACTGGGCTACATTTTGTAAATAACTAATCCAAATCTGCAGCAGCAAAACTGATAGCATGAGGTGCTATCTTACTTGGGGCAGGTCAAGCAAAGCACCTATGAGCAATTAGGGTCATAAACCCTGCCTCCAGATAGAAGTCTATCAGCATTTCCCGATTATTGCCTCCCAGTGCCACAGAAATTGGAGCAGGTTAGCCACAAAATCCAGCCATGCATAACACCAGTCTGCACAGTCCAGAGCAATAAGTGGTCCTGAGCTAATCCTTTCCCTCCTTCCCATGTGTTCCAAAACTGAAGACAAACTTTTGAAATGCAGTTCTATATTGAAACTCCACAGTGGCAAAACACCTACCTCTACATAGCCTTTTACAAAGCTGCAATGGGAAGCCTCTGCTCATGTAAAGAGTTGACTCCAAACTGGATACTTGCCTGCAGTCGCTCCCTTTTTTTATGGGTTTCTGTATGGCTGGTGAGTGCCCCCCATGGGGGATATGTTCCCATTGAAGAGCAAGGCAGTGACAGCAGTAAAGCCCCTTCAGTTGAGCAGCTCATCTTTTTCTTCAGCTCCTGCTTCTCCTCCTCCTCCTTCACCTCAAACCTGATGATGATGACTCCCACTGCACAGCCAGCAATGAGTGAGAGACTGATCCACCCTACCCAAGTCTCAGAGATGGCCAGGGAGGACTTCTTCAGTAGAGATCTCACCACCAGTTCTTTCAGAAGCCATGAGACACTTTCTTTCAAGGAGGCATTGATCACAGTTCTCTCCTTTTTATTAGCCAAGAAGGCAAGAATCCAGTATGGAGATGGTTGTACAAACCAGTCCAAGCAACTTGTCAACGTCCTCAAGTTTCACCAGCTGGAACTCATCAATTAAACTGGACCATGCTGTGCTCTGTGTTTGTCAGCTGATCTAACTGCTGCGACACTGGACCCTGAGTCCTGGCAAACCCCAGAGATTTGTGAGTGCCTAGCAAGTATGTTTCATTCTGGATTGTTTCATCTTCAGTTCATCTGCCAGGCCTCATGTTTCACTCAGTATGGGTGTGAAAGCTGGACAGTGAGGAAAGCTGACAGGAAGAATATCGATGTATTCAAAGCATGGTGCTGGAGGAGAGAATTGTGAATACCCTGGGCTGACAGAAAGATGAATAAATGGGTCCTAGATCAAATCAGGCCAGAGCTTTCCCTAGAAGCAGAAATGAAATAAGTGAGGCTGTCATACTTTGGGTACATCATGAGAATTCAAACTCTCCAGAGAGGACAATCATGCTAGGGACAGTCAAAAGCAGGAGAAGAAAAGGAAGGCCAAATTTGAGATGGACGGACTCCATAAAGGAAGCCTCAACCCTGAAGTTACAAGAGTTGAGCAGGGCTGTCATGGGCAGGACACTTTGGAAGGCATTTATTCACAGGGTCACCATAAGCTAGTGATAACTTGATGGCATGTAACAACAACAAGGAAGTTACAGCTGGCCTCAGATTGGTCTACCCTCTCCTTAGGCCCCAGAAGATCCTAAAAACTTCATTGGGTGACCCATTGAAAACCGGCTAGAGACAGTGAGATGTTATTTCTCTGTCACCCTCATTGCCCCTAAGTGTACCTGATTATAGGCCCAGAGATGACTTAAATGCATCTACTAGGAGCTTTTCTTCGTCTGCACTCAAGCCACCCCCTATTTTGCTTCCAGGATATACAATGGAGCCATAAGAGCTCTACTGCAGAGAGGTATCTTGGGAGTGATCATGTCCACTGTCATTGATCAGCCAGGGATTCAACAGGACTGTCAGCCATATCAGCCAGGAAACTCCTCTGGGCCTCCTGGAAACCATCTGGATCCATTAGCCTCAGTGGGTGGAACATTTTAATAAATGTCTCTCCCCCGTGGCTTCGCAGCAAAACAGGGACTATGGAGGCCCCCAGAGAACTGTTGCGGTCGTGGGTGCTCTTCCTCAGAATACTCTATTCTGTTCTTGCTCCAGCCCAGTTTTGCTTCTCTTTCCTGCAACAGCATCCATGACCAGCATCCCTGGGCTGTCTTTAGATGCTTCCCTCCTAAAAGACTTCTTCAAACCTTGAGCTTTCCTTGAGGTCTCAGATCTTGCCTTCCTTCTTGTGCATGGATGACATCACTGGGGCTTCATAATGAGTGGTCCTCATAAAGAGAGATTTTGGTACATGCCAGAGATGGGCAGCCTGCGGCCCGGTGGATATTGCTGGCATCTTGCCAACCTTGCAATGGGGTGATTCCCAGACCTGCTATCTGATGGACAAAGCAAGAGATGTCCCTGTTAATTGCTTTCAGTATCTCCCAATCAAGTCCTGCTTATGTTGCTTTGGTTCTGGGGTTACCTTTATAAGCAATGCGGCATTATTCCTTTCCTCTTCTCAGCATAAAGAGGAATTGTTCACATAGCATATTATTCATGTGGTTCGGAAAACAAAAAACAAACACTGCAGCATTGTAAAAGTGCACCAAGCAGAGTTACATATTTCATAAGCCATGCACCAATGCTTGCTCATGTACTTCACTTCAGATTTCAGTCCCTTGCGTGCAAATTTTCCTTTGCAAGTATTTCCCCCCATTGCAGAAATAGTTTCTGTCAGTGTGTAGTAACGAGAAACACTTTGTCTCACATCACACACGAGAACTGCTTCAATAATGGAGCTAAGCAATGTTGGTGAAGGCCATCTGGGGACCCAACTCTTTCTGTGAGAGAGAAGGCATTGATTTCCCTCTGTTTTGTCAGGGTAATGAGACTTCTTGTTTGTTTGGTTTGTTTTAAAACTAAGAAAATCAAAGAAGAAAAATGGAGCTCCCATTCTTTGAGAGTACAGTTAGATACCGCATATAGCACAACATGTAAATTTAGTTTTCTGTTTTCCTTGTTTAACTGAGGTCATGTTCAGTGCCAGATCTCAGTCTGGGAAACTGCCTTACTGTCAATCATCTGAAAAACTGGGGAAGGCCCAGTTTGAAAAGAAGATGCAACTGCTGAGTAAGGAATTCTGAACCCTTGTTTGGCTAATGAGTTGTCTCTTGCCCTTCCACTCCCTAAACTAAGGGTATGCAACTTCTGGCCCATGGGCTGCACGTGACCTGCACTCTGCCCATCCCTATTGCCTTCAAATTGTAAATCACAACAAAACCAAACAAAATGGCCTCGCAAATGGTCATTGCTATATGGTTTGGACCCATTAAGTACTTCACAGAACTACAGATCTTCACTGGGATCACTGAATTGAAGAAATCATTAGAAGTTAGCATGAACTCTTTGCCATGGCCTGCCCAGGCCACAAAACAATAGACGTTGGTTAAGCTTCACTGTTTTGAGATGCTTGCATGGTAGAAAGGGGCTACAGTTTGGAACTACCACCTGTGAACTCCTTGCCTCATCCTTCAGCCCAAGATGTATAAACATCCTTCTACTGAAGTTAACTGGATTCCTGGGACTTCTCTTCCCCTCCCACTGCCAGGTTTTAGCACCTTTTTGCACCTTCCAGAATTTAGGGAGACATGTATATAAACTTTAATTTCTGATTTAACTTTTGGACTGACAAGTGGCCAGGCAACCTAAAGCCCTGGAGCAACTTTCATTGCATTAGGAATCCTCATGACCAGAGCATCATGTGTACATTTGCTTTGCCTGTTATTGAAAACGTCCATCCCCATTCCAACTTTGTATGAGATAAACTGTGCATCCTGACTATCCAGGGATCTAAATATACAGCTTATAGAAATTACCCCTATTGAACTAATAACATGAAACTTGTTAACTTGAAACTATGCAACATTTCAAACTAAGCTGATAAAATCTGCCTCAGGTCCGGCAAGTTAAAAGTACTGAAAACTGACAGATTTGTACCTTGTATTCTAAGCTGCAGCTTAGCAAGCCATCTATTTCTTTCAAATCAATGCGCAAAGTAAAGCTGTTCATTATTTTGCCTTGTCAAGGGGCTGCATGTTTCATTGGTCGGACAAATTCCTGAGCAGTAGTTCAAAGTTAGTAAGGCTCTTCAGTCCCGTCAAAGCTTATTGTCACAACTGCTGGCAAAGTTTTGACCAGCGTGCTCAGTTTGACTGCGAAATTGTAAAGCTGCTAGTTCTTTCTTTAAGGTAATTTTGCTGTATTCTCTGAGAAAGGCCTAGTCTTTACTTTCTGAAATATGACTTTTCTACTGCAGGACCCTAGCATTGGGGGAAGTGGCTCAAGAGAGTTTAATCCTTCCCTCCCTCACCATGTTGGGAACCTATTCTATATTTGGTTACATAGAAACAGAGCGAGTCAGAAGGGACTTCCTGGGCCATCTAGTCTGACCCCCAGCTCCAGCCAGCTCTGCTCATGACATGTTCACCATGTACATGTCTAGCCTGTCTTTGAACACCCTCTCCAAGCAGGGTTCAGCAGAAACAGGCATCAGAGAATTTAGTTATGAGGCTGTTGCTTGCACCTGAATCTATTAGAATCCATCTTGAGGCTTACAAAAGTTGTTTTTTAAGTTTATTTGCTTACAAACAATTCATATATTTGACATGTATGAAGAAGATACATTGGCATGTTCATGCAGGACAACTTGTTTCAGAAGGAAGGTCCATTGTTAGACCATGAGCTTAGATGCAGGAGAGAAGAACTTACTTCTTCTCTCAAGGCAAGGTGTAGGGGCAGCAAAATGTTACCCTTTTGCCTTTCCAGGTAAGGTAGGAGGACTCATGGGACAGTCAAGCCACAGCTCAAGAAGAGAGGTCAGTCTCATCTTGTCTATGGCATTAACCCTTTTCCCCCCACTCTGGTTAGTGGATAGGCCCATGCAGTGTTGAGGCAGCCCCCATTTAAATCATCCCCCCTTGCACACACTTCCAGGATTTCCAACAGGATTAGAGCCCAAAATATCAAGGAAGGTGTGGATCCATAGCTGGTAAGTTGTAAGCAAGCAGAGTTGACACTGCACATCATAATCACTGATGATGGGGCACATCAGTTAGGGCAATCAAGCTTAGCTTCCAATTTCCTGGCTTTGTGGATTTTGAGCCAGCAAGTGATGGCCTCAGCTGGTCAGAAAGAGGCAGGGTTGTTAAACACTGAATCAGACTGTGAGCTTCGTTATTTTTTAAAAATAAAAAATATGTGACCTGCACATATTTTCATGGCTATTTTCCCAAATGTATGCACCGTGCACATCTTTGAAATGGATTTTGCTCCCATTGATTAAAGTGCATTTCTGCCCCCTTTCCTACACAGTTTCAACAGATTTTTCTTCTTCTGTGAACTTCTTCCTTTGTGAACTGCATCACAGGTGTCAAAATATATGGGCTTTGGCTGCCATTTGTGTTCGGTTCTCGGAAGTCTGAACTGGGTAAATTCTGGTCAAAAGCAAGTAAACAATTTTCTCATACATTCTTTGTATGGTTGACTTGGCTGCAATGCAAGTGGCTGGCAGAAGTAATATCATGCCTAACAGTGGAATGTTATCATGTCACATTTCCACATTTAATTGTCTGTGAAATGTATGAATCAACACCACTTGCGTAAACTGACAGCTCTCCCTCCAATCCATAGCCAATTCAACACCGAGACCAAGAATTCTCTATCTGGACTTGGTTATTCCCATTAATGTTATATATGTCCCAATGCACATTGCATGTCTTATAACAGCTGTTTCAGAGAAAAACATTGGCATGCCAGAGTCCCATTTCTGACACAAACAGAGAAGAACTGGCATCAGAACCATATTAATTCATAGTATGTTATAAAACAATATGGAAGTGAGAGAGGACCAGAAAGATTTCTTTCCTTTCTTTCAAAGCCGTTACAACTAGAGTTGTGGGAGAAATTCATTCTACCAGGATTTTTATGTAAATTTACCACATGTCCACTCCTCTCCAGAAGCCAATAAGCAAACAGAGAGAGAAAGCTTCTTGCCAGAATTTGAGCTGGATGAATTTTGAGCCTATTCATGAAGTTTAAATGGAAAAAATGCACACCAAGTGTGCACAGGCATAGAAAGTGGGCAGAAACTATATTTATTAGGAAAAAGTGCATACAAATCTGTATTATATCAATGGAAGACTATTTGGAAAATGTGTGTACTTGAAATGTATGAATATTTCCTTGTGGATTAAATGCAATTATATAACGATCTTAAACCTGCAAAACTGGAATTTGACTTTGATTGATCTTTTGGTTTTTGTTTGTTTAGTTTTATGCATGGAATAAAAATCAGGATCAGGGAATTCTGGCCATTTGCTAAACAAGAGCAAGGAAATGACATCACATGGCACTAGATGGTCTGTATAATTAAATTTATTCTGTAACTCATGACAAAACCATATCTTAATGGAAGGACATTTAAAGTCAATGTATTAAAACCATGTAATTTTGAACAATACTGTTGAAAGAACCAGCCTATCACATGAATGGTCTCCTTCATTTCTTTCTTGCCTTCACCACATCTTGGTTATTTGTTGATTTATTATATTTATATCCGACCTTTTTTCCTTCAAAGAGGCTTGCAGAACTCTCTTCCTTTCTCAATCTGACCTTCACAAAAACAACCCTGCAAGGTAGGTTGGACTGAGAGGAAGACAGCCTTTGAGGTAACCTGATGCAGAGCTGTTCAGCGTTGTTTTTGAAGCATGCTGCATGACTTTGGGCCAGTCACAAAATCTCAGCCCAACCTACCTCACAGGGTTGTTGTTGTGAGGATAAAACCGAGCTATGGAATTAGAGATGAACCGAAGCTAAGCAGAGCTGATCCCTCTGGTGTTCACATGTGCTTGGCTCTGCCTTGGAAAGTGAGCTGAGCCCAGGCAAAGTGCATGGACACTTGTGGAACCCAGCGGTGAGACCAGCATCCCTCTTTCGCCTCACATGAGCAATGCAAAGGCTGCCGCACATCCCACGGAAGGGGGACGCTGCCTGTGCAGCATTTGTGCAGGGCTCCATTCCTGACCAGAGCTCCATGAGCAACCTTCTTCCATGCCTTGTGCAGTGCCACAAAAAAGAGCATGCATGTGGCGTGGGGGGGGGGGGCTTGTGCAGTGCGCACGTGGGGCCGGATTTCTGGTGAGAGCTGCACAAATGCTAGGGGCATTTGCCAGGGAGTGGACTCAAGGTCGTGCCAGAGTGGACTGGAGTCCATGGTGCTGAGCCAGGGGATCGAATGGATTCCTAGCAGCAAAATTTATTCCTCAGGCATCCCTACATGGAACAATATGTACATTCCCTGGGTTCCTCACAAGGGGAAAAAAGAGCCAGACATAAATACACTGTGATGCTGCTGCTGCTGCTGCTGCTGATGATGATGATGAAAATGTTTATAAAGAGGAAGGCAGCTTTTGAGATGACCTGATCCAGAGCTTTTCAGATGTTCATTAAAAAAAAAAAATCCTTGAGCATGGCTCATCAGCTTATAGGTAGCTCATCAAGTGCCAGTGTACCAGGCATCTGGTAAGTCCATCCACTTGCTCCCAGGCCACCGCATTTTGCAGGGGCTGCAGAAGCCACACCATCCCCGAGTATAGATCCACACAGTGCCCAATGCAGGAGTAAAATGGTCTCTCCCTTTCAACTGAGATGCCTTGTCAAAAGCAAAAAACAACAAAGCACCCCCACCGCTTATATTATATTCATCAGACCCTCTTTTTCTACAAGCTGCTTGACACTTTGAAAGTTTATGAAAGTTTCAGGAGCCTCGTCTTCCCTCTGCATAACCTGTAATGATTGTATCTCTGCAAGGTTGTTATCCTAAAGGGTTTGGCTAATCTCCTAACACTTGGCACCCATTAACTAAGGACACAAGGATGGAGT
The DNA here is from genome assembly GCF_004798865.1 of Varanus komodoensis. Classification (NCBI taxonomy): domain Eukaryota; kingdom Metazoa; phylum Chordata; class Lepidosauria; order Squamata; family Varanidae; genus Varanus; species Varanus komodoensis. The sequence goes on from NW_025336598.1 coordinate 15,007,504, forward strand.
GATGTTATGCACACTAGAAATACATCTCTTAAAATACTAAAGAGGCATAAGCAAGAGATGTTTAGCAATATTTTAACGGCCTTCAAACATTAACAAAAGGAAGCTGAATATAATGAGAAAAATATTCTGCCACCAGACTGTCAGTGTTGGTTTTGAAGCACTTGATGGGTGTATGTATAATCTAATCGATGAATTATGCATTTGTATCTGGGTGGCTGGTTAAGCGGTGGGCAGCCTGCATCACAACGGAAATCTTGCATTAGTTCCTTTGCTATTTCACAAATGACTCATATCACTGTCCTTTTCTGCAAAGAATTTGCGGAAGAGAACGTATTTCCAAAGCTCTTCAGTTGCAGCCATCAGCTGAGTTGTAGCCGTCTGTATGGTGAAAGCATGTGGCATGTTTATTCGGCTGAACTGCAGCAAGCAAGAAAATGGGTGTTCGCTTTCTCATACGTTGGAGAAGGGGGGCCCTACACTGGAGCACGATCGCAGGATCCCTGGAGAAAAGCATTAGCATGTTGGGTCACATGCCAATGGGTGCTGTGCAGTCGCCACTGTGCTGGAAACATAATCTTCTGTTGCAGCCTCAATGCAACTGAGGCTGAAGTAGGAGTTGAAAAGGTGATGCATGCAGGGAAATGGCCTTTTGGGGGAGAAATGGGTTTTGATCTGCTGGCAAGGGGAAAAAAAAATCCCAGCCCCTTCCACCCAGTTGAACTTTTCAGGAGTACAATCCAGGGCAAGAAATGTGATTTACTTCTGAGTAGACCTCCTGCACATTGGGAAGTTTACAGCCAGTTGTTCCTTATAGTCCCATCAGATCTGGACTTTTGGAAGGAATAAGGACCATTGAAGGCCATGAACAGTAGAAGACTTTCAGATCGTTGTTCCTTACCTGGTGCTTGGAGCAATGTGAGAGCTTTGTGCACAGATTCGCATCTCTGTCTGTGCACATCAGCAAGTCCAGTGAGATACTTCTTCTGCAGCATCACTCCTGACCACCCCTCCTGCAGCTGGAGCAGTCCTGGTTCACTGCACACTGAAACATGCACTGGAGGAATGGAGGAAAAAGAACATCTAAAAAAGGCATGATAAAACTGGCCCTAAGAACTCCAGAATGGAATGGCAAAACTAGCATGAGGAGGTCACTTTGGCACATCTGTTATGCGACATGCCAGTGAGTCGGGCATTCCAGTGCCACGAAAAAGCAGAATACATAAATAAATGCTCTATTGCAGAGTCCAGCATGGTAGAAGAAGAGGTTCTCAGAGTTGTAAAGAAGGGGTATGTGTGTGTTTGTGTGAACAGAATAAGGTGATAAATTAAATATAGTTAGAAACATTGAACCAGCATATTGCAATTTCCATTCTCTCCACCCAAGTACTCTATTATGGCACAGGAGAAGCCAAGAGACCAAAAACCCAAATGAATTTGATTATTATTATTTTGATTATTAAGGAAGATATTGCAACTTACATAAGTATACTTAAAGTAGCTCATCTAAATTCTGTACACATTTTATAGCTCTCTTCCAAGTCTCCTTCTTGCTTAGGATTTTTATTTTCTTAATAGAAGTGTCTGACCATTTTCAATGAGGTCATAGATGGTCCCAGGCAGGTTCTTTTCAATCATATGTTCAGACCACCCCTCCTTTTTGTGTGCCAGATAAACTGCATGACTGGGATTTATTGCTGGACATTCTGCTTTACGTATGTTAACTTTCATTCAGGGTAAATGTTCTCTGTGTCGGGACGGAACAATAAAAACCCAAGGTTCATTTGTGTGTTCTGCAGCATATACAGATATGTGCCACTCGTCTATGATTCCACCTGTCTTTATACATTTGTATGTGCATTATCGATAACTTGCCCCTTTCCCATCCTTGTCCTCGTCGTTGTCGTCATCATCATCCTTTCCTGTAACTCTTCTTCCACCAAAGCCACCACTTCCATCACTTCCACCACCACCAAGATGGGAAGTTGTTTGACTCATATTTTAATAAGAATGGATAATTTGCAGTTCCCAAACCAGATTGCAGAGAGTGTAAACATTTGCAAGAATTTCATTTTGCTTCATTTTTTACCCATTCTGGTCTTGTTCATACCTTCAAACATGAACATTTCCTGCCTGGGAACTTGCATCTGCATTCAAAAATCACACGTTAATTTTTTAAAATATGCATCTTTTTTTTGCAGTACTTTTTAATTAAATTTTAAAACAGTACTAAAAGCATCTATCATCACAAACATCGGAACTACTGAGTCAGCCCCTTACTACATATCTTTGAACATTCTGTAATCATATTCAGATCCATTTATGGAATCTTATGGAATAGATCTAAAAAAACATTTTTAGATCTAAACCAAGTCCCATTTCTCCAGCCAATAAAAAAAAAAGTTCCAAATTTGATAGAAGATTGACTTTTATCAAATTTGGAGAGTCTTTCTTTTAATAGCCAGTGTGGTATAGTGGTTAAGAGCATGGGACTGGGACTCAGGCGATCTGGGTTCTAGTCCCCGCTCAGCCATGGAGTCAACTGGGTGACTTTGGGCCAGTCACAGACTCTCAGCCCAGCCTACCTCACAGGGTTGTTGTTGTGGGGATAAGATGGAGGAGGAGAATGATGTAAGCTGCCTTGAACCCTTTGTAGGAAAAGGGCAGGATATAAATAGAAAAAATAATATTGGTCAAGGAAAATGGGACTCTGTAAGAAAGGGATGGACTGATCTTACCACAGAAGGAGAAAGAAGATAGTGACTTCTAAAACATGCATCTTTGAGGGACAAGTGCACATTTGACAACAAGCTTTCAAACAAATGGAACTGCACAGAAACAAAAACAAACAAATAAAACAGATTATAATCAAAAAGTGAAACAGGTTGAGCTTTGAAGTGAAAGTCAAACCTTGCTAATTCTCCTATTGCTACAATTATCCTCGCTCTGTCTCATTTCTCTGAATATTGCAATTCAGTTCGGATAAGGTATGGTGAAAATGCATGTACATGAGAGAAAATTGTTTGAAAAGTATTAGTGAAACAAACTTTTGTGCAGACTTTTAATAATACTTTTTGCAAACTTACTTGCAAACAGGAAGGAACACATATGTGCTTGGAATGATGTGAATATTATAGGAAATAAAATAGATATTTTATTCATATCTTCTCTCTCACCATTTTAAAAACATTAATTATTGTTTCTTGTTTTGATTTCTCTTCCTTTTTAAGAGTGTTTATAACCTCAAAATCTGTAGTGTGTTTCAATGCAGCCCATCTTAATTAAAGCTTCTGATGTATGGTATCAGAAGCTTTAATTAAGGAAGATGTGTGTTTCCAGAAAATTTTGTATTGGACATTTTTCCAGATTTTTTTCCAATTCAAATTAAGTGAATTTCCATGGGGTCATTTGCATAAGAAAATAGATGGCATTGGAAAAATCTCCACTGCAAATTAAGATCATTTGCAAAGAGCATTGGAAAACGTGCTGATGCCCTACAAGTTGTCAACCACAGCTCTAGGTTAATACATCTGGAGGACCACAAGCTGCTCACCCTTCTTCTAGAGAGATCGAATTTAGCATGTTTATTTTACTTGCATTCAGGAAGCAAGGCTAAAATAAAGTGGCACATGCTGGGTTTTGTCCCAATACGCCACAAATATTTGACCTAAGTACTTGAGGAGGAACTATTAAAGCACATTAGAGCTCAGTACTATGCATGTTTAGGCAGAAGAATGTCCAACTGCTGCCAGCAAGCTGGGAGATACAGGATTGCTTTCTGTCTTATCATGTACAGAATTGTGCCCACAATGTGGTTTATGTATTATACGGTGTAGACAATTTATTGGAATATTGGTAAACATTTCATTACAACAGCATGTACTTCCCTTACATTGTTTTGATTTAAGAAAAAAGCAAAGATACTGAAAAGTGTTGACACCCTAATTAATTTTAGCAACCCAAAGAACAATGTATGATATGCTGACAACCATGCATTCATCTCTGTTCCGCTTAGGTTGCTGAGACACCTGCGGTTTCGGCATCATTATTTATTAGCTCTGAGACATATATGTAGTCTCTCACTTATTTGCTAAGTATAATCACCTAGAAAATATTAATGACAACTTTGAAATGACCAAACTTGTCTACTATTACATCTGCAACTGGCATGCATTCCTTGCTGATGATGAACTTAAAATTAAACTTAGAAATAAAAATTTCCAGGGAAAAATAAAGCACTGGAAAATATTTCACGCTCCATCACTAAAGCTCTGTGGAGTTGAGCCTAGTGTTGCTGTTGCATTGTTGGAGTCCCATCCAACACTGCTTTAGGGCTTGTAAGGTTTTGAGGATGCATGGTAGAGATCTCATAGAAGAAATGTAATCAAATATAGTGCTTCAATCACAAAATTCTTGTTGCCATCTCGTTTTTCTCTTAAAAGGGCCTGCCCTTGAAGAGACAGGGATGTCAAATTCACCTGAGGTCGTAAGCACTGCTGTAATGGCTGTAGAGTTTCTGAAAACACAGGGATGTGACAGGTGTGTACTAGATGTTGATCTGGCTGTGAATAAAGGTTGCTCTATTGACTGTACTACTTAAAGGTGCTCACTATCCTCCTGAAACCAGGATAATGCTGATTGATTTGGTATGGGATGAAAATGACAGGGAACAGTTGTGTAGGTAGCAGAATTAGTAACTTTATTCACAGCCAGTATTTACACTTCTATCTGCCAAGTTTCCCTTGCCAGCTAATTCTAATGTTACCCTTTAAGGGTTTATAGGTCTGAAACCCATTATTAGCAGTATATAAAGGTTTTTATTAACTGGGAACTTAAGCTTTCTAATAATAGTTTTAAATTACAGTGGTTAGCACTCATGCCACTTCAGTAAGTAAATGAAACACCAGCTGAATGAAACGTTCCATTGTAAAGTGAAAGACTCAATCCTACCACTTTAGGGAGATGGAACAACAGTGACAATAACAAACCTGTGGCTTTGCTGATAACTGTGACTCATATCTGCCACTGAATGGGATCTTGGGATGGATCCCGAGTTCCTCCAATGTTCTAGTGCTCCTCTGCTTTGGAGGTTCGCTCTTCACTGGCTCTTAAGCAGGGACAGCAGCTTCCTAATGAAGCCTGGGTCAAGCACTCCTGTTGTGATGGATGCCCCTGGCGGCCATGAGCTGGCATCTCTTTCCTGCATTGCAAGGCCAGGAATGGTTCTATTGTGCTGATGCAAGTGTTGGAGGCTCTTTACTAATGGTGAGAATGAATGTCCAGGACCGGCAGGGAAGATTGAATCCCCTTGAATCCCAGCATTTTTATTGGTAGATCACCCAGGCCCCCTGCACTTACTTACAAAACATGCTACTAGGCAGTGGTCTTCACTACCAACTACACACTTTTAGAACATATGCAGAGTGTTTTATTGATTCTGAGTCACATGGACCCAGCAGCTGGGCAGTTGATGATGAAATAAGGTGATCACAGTCAGAAGAAGGTGAGAGGTCTGCAGAGGGGGCTCAGTCCAACCGCATTCCATTCGATTGCAGGAGATTAACATAACAATCACTGAGGCACAGGGATCGCTGTGGGTCTTGGCAGGCAAATGACGGTGACTGCAATGCTGTTAACGTGGCTGCCTTATCAGCCCTTACTGATCAGCAAAAACAACAGCCCTAGCAGCTTCTTGGGGAAGCCATCAGGTCTCACTTCTTAAAGTAGCAGCAAATGCTAAACAGTAACCTGGCTTGGAATTTTGGGTGTTTTCTGAGAAAGGGGTGCAGGCATGTTTATAATACAAAGGCACATAAGCAACCCTTTCTGCCAGGATTTATCTGAATTTTCCCAACACGAGCAAATACCTGTTTTGGAGTGCTGCATGGATGCTCTCATTAAGGCAAGGGTGGGTGAGGTGGTAGTGCTTCGTGGTGAAGATTTCTGTCCTGCTCTCTAGGTCATGGTTCAGTGGCTGCAAGGAAGCAGCTGACACACGAGCCTGGTATGTAGCCAGGGGCAGCTTGCCACCATGAGCATAATTACTACCCTTTTCTGTAGCACAGCAGTATTTATTTCTTAGATGTATTTTATTTCTTAGATTTATATCCTACCTTTTTCTTTTTTAAATAACTCATGGCAGCTTGCATCGTTCTCTTCTTCCTGCTGTCAGTCTAATCCCCACAACAACAACCCTGTGAGGTAGGTTGGGCTGAGAGTCTGTGACTGGCCCAAAGCCACCCAGTTGGCTCCATGGCTGAGCGGGGACTAGAAGCCAGATTGCCTGAGTCCCAGTCCTGTGCTCTTAACCACACCGGCTATCAGTTGTAACACCGTTGTGCTTGTTTTGTAACTGGATTTTTCATTCCTGCATTCCCCCCATTAATAGCTGGAGTATGACTACAAACTGTGCATGAGGTCAGTAGGTTCAGTGAATGGTTTTCCAGATGATCCACTGGAATGTTCTACCATGTTCAAGTATGTTGGCATGAGGTCTAACCTACAAGATATCATAATCAAATTGCAGGAATAGTGGCCCTACAAAGGGATCCTCTGCCAAACAACACTGTATTCTCACTGAAGTGATGCCCTCCTTCCTGACAGTCCCATGCTTCTGGGGAAGACCCATAACTCAGTGGTAGAACACACTTTGCATGCAATTGTTTCCATGTTCAGCCTCTGACCTCTCTAGGGGCAGTACCACGAATGTGAAACATGCCAGCATATCCTAGGAAAGCGCTTTCTGCCACTGAGGAAGCCTTAAGACAGAAGCTTCCGAAGGGACCGGATCAAACCAAGCCCCCTGTGCAAATCTGGGAAACCAGCAAATGATCAGTGACTGGGGAAAAGGGGGTAGGGAAAGGAGGTGTGACTGTTTGAGGGACACTGGAGGACTGGATTTGGCCATAAGGCCTGTGGTTCTGCAACCCTTAATCCCGTGGTTATAGGTCAGATGTGCACAATTTATGAGTCTCCAAGTCAAACACGGCCCTGCATTTTGCAGCTGCTCAGATAATGGACAACCCCCCTCCACTTTTCTATACAGCTGCAAAGAAGCCTCTTTAAGGCAGGCAATAAAAGCTGGACTTTTCCTGAATTGCCGCACTATGCTTTTGGCTGCCTGTTGGCACAGTGGGTTGCTGAACTCCAAGCTGAATGGTGCTAAGGCAATGAGCCTGTAAAACCCAGCAAGAGCCTTCAGCATCAGACTTCCTGTGCTTCTTTCAGAAAGTAATTTATGTATTAATAATGTAAAAGCAATTCTGATAGTTATTTCAAATGGCTTGGCATACTACCTTGACATGTTGAAGAATTAAGCTTGATTAAGCCCATTGTTTGCATCAAGCAACATCAATTTTAGTTCCCGCTGCATTATTGGAAAATCCTCTAGGTTGGCCTACAGCAGTCACTAAATGTTGTGAACTATGCTGACCAGCTGACTGTTTGTGCCAATATTACAATAAGGCCCATAATTATTGGGCATTTTCTTCATGAAACATTTTCCAGTTGCTTGCACGGTACTAGCAAAAGTTTACATTTACTGGAAAAATAGGCTTGCTAGTCTGTAGGGATATCTGGCTTAGTGGGATCCAGACTACTCCCCATCCTCTTTTATGGCTTTGTAAAGGTTGTGGGGATCTCACTGACCTTCAGGAGGCAAATTTGTAGGACCTTCCAGGGCTTACCTTTAATGAGAACATGGACCAGAGTTTTTTCTTTTTGACATTTTTTAAAAGAGTCTTGCCACAATTTTAAGTGGTCTGACAGGTTTTCCCTTCTAATTTAAAAAGAGCACCTTTAGCTGCAGAACAATGCTATGGGCCTTGGGCACAGAAGGGGGAGTATGGATGTACTGGGACCCTTCAGTGCAGACTCTGCTAAGGTTCAGTGGGAATCTCATATGGCTCACATCAAAGTTGAGACACCAGAATAAGAGGCATCCACCATCTTCAGGAGCAATGGTCAAAAGAGCAGAAAAGAATGGATATCTCTAATGGTGATGGGGTGAAGAAAACCCTGAAGGGCAGCTACTAGGCAGCAGTGGTAGTTCAAGACAACACTGATGAAGGATCTTTCACAGACAATGGCAGAGACACTCAAGTTAGTTCAGGTTTGTACTGGGCTTAGGGAGGCAGTGGTAAACCACTTCTCAATTTACTTACCTTGTAAATCACATGATGAAATTATCAAACACTAGACAAGAGAGAGAGGCAGAAGAGGTGACTCCCAGACAAGGTGCTGCTCATCCAGCTATTGGGGAGAAGTGAAGGACAGGTCTTAGTTGCCACTAATGATGCCACTAGATCAAAGCCGAAAGGAAGCGTAGTGGCTGACATGCACAGAGGTGAAAGGAAAATCCAGTGTTGCACAGAAGGTACCATTGGTGCATGGGATGTGAGAAGTATGAATCAAGGCAAACTGGAAACCGTGAAGCAAGAAATGGAACAGTCACGCATTGCAGTACTTGGAGTGAGTGAACTGAAGTGGACTGGAAAGGGAAGGGACATTTTCAGTCAGACCAATGCCAAGTGTCTTCCTTGAGAAATGATAAACTCAGAAGAAAGAGAGTTGCTCTAATACTGAGTGTTAGAAACACCCTTTACTTCGGAAGAGAAAACATATTTGAGGTTCTTTTTGAAACTTTATTGCAACAAAGGGAGTTGCAGAGTTTCCTTCCCCTGGCCAGCTCAGCTCAGCACATGTTCACATCCCATTTTTATGCCATGCCCCTGGCTGCTTCTTCCCTCCAATTTTCCCCTTCATTGTCCAGGGTACTGGGAGGTTACAAATCCTTTTTGTCCACCCATCCTGTGCCATTCTGTTACCTGTTCTCCCCTCCCACTTTGTCCCTTCTAGGTGAATTATAATGAGCTTATTTCCTATGCAGGGTGTGTTAGTTAATAGTCATGAGGTCATTGAGCAAGGGTCCTGCTATCTTATCTACCTGGCAATTCCCTCCTGTTATCTTATCTCAGCCCCCTCCTCCTTTGGCTAAGGAATTTTCTGTTACATTTTTCACTGTTCCTGTTTCCTTGTTTCAAATCTTCCTTTCATCCCTATCACTGAGGCAAGATGTAGCACAGACACTAAGAGGCTATAATGCAAAATCTGACCAAATTGTATCAGTTAAAAATTCTTGCAAAGCCTATCAACATAACTATCATTCATGCTCGTACAACAGTCATGGAAGAGGATGAAACTGAAAACTTGTATGGGAACTGAAAACTTTTTCACCAAGAGGGAAGGGTTAACACATCAAAACAAGATGTGCTGGTAAACATAGGTGACTGGAACATGAAAGCAGGAAACAAGACATAATCCACTGCTGTGAGGGATCAGGCACAATGCAGGACAACAACTCCTAGAATTTTGTAAAGGCCACTATCTGTCTGTTGTAAATAGACATTTCAGGTGACCAATAAAATGACATGGACATCACCAGATAACCAATATAAAAATAAAATAGACTATGTAATCAGAAGTAGAAGATGAAAAAGCTATGTTCTCAGTGCCAAAATGAGACCAGGTGCAGAGTTAGTGGCCATTAATATAAAATATCAAACTGAAAAAGATCACTAACAGAAGCATGGTGCCAAAACACAACTTAAATAATATTCACAAGGAATTTAAGTCCACATAAAGAACAGATTTGCATTACTGAGCTCAACTGACCATGAACCAGAAGAAATGTGGACTGTTAGGGCGAAATGTAAAAAGACAATTCCTGTAGCAAAAGGAAAGAGAAGGCCTAGATGACAGAAGAAACAGAATTGCTAAGGGCAGACAAGAAGCAAAAGCAGAATGTGACAGAAATATGGTCAAAATCCTGAATGCAACTTTTCAGTGACTATCATGTAGAGACAAAAAGAATTATTACAAGGGTTGGTGCAAAGAAATAGAAAAAAGCAACAAAATTGGAAAAACAAGAGACTTCTTCCAGAAGAAGCAAACACTCAAAGGGGAATTCAAACCTAGATCAGGAATGCTGAAAGACCAACAGAGGAACATATTATCTGAACAGGGGAAAATAAAGAGAATGTGGAAAGAATACACCCAGAAAACTACAGAGAAGAGACAAAATGGGGCGAATGGGGTGGCATAAAAATGTTTTAATAAAATAAATAAATAAATAAATAAATAAATAAATAAATAAATAAAAGATGGCAGAGTACTTTGAAGAGGAATTTCTAATAACCTGCAATATTAGAAATTTAAGTATAAGCTGCACTGAAAGCAACTGTAAGGAATAAAGCAGCCAGCACACACGGTAAAAGTATTCCAAGCTTCAGAGACTGAATTGGTCCAAATTCTAACAAGAATAGGCTAACAAATATAGGAAGCAAAACAATGGTCCATGGAATAATAATGTTCAATATGTATTCCGGTCCCAAGAAAGGAGATGCTAAGGAGTGCAGCCAATATAGGGCCATTGCACTAATTTCAATGCAAACAAAATGCATGCTCAACATATTACAACCAAGAGTATGGAGCAACAAATGCCTGATGTTCAAGTTGGATTCCGAAAAGTAAAAGGCACTCAAGATATATTTTGGCTACTGGAGTACACTGAAGAATTTCAGAAGCCAATCATTCTATTCTTTATAGACTACAGCAAAGCCTTGGATTGCGTGAGTTGTGAGAAGCTTGGGATGGTTTGAAAAGAAATAGGGGTGCCTTGGTATCTGACTGTGCTGATCAATAACCTGTGCCATGGACAAGAAGATACGTTAGGAAAGAATCTTGAGAAACAGAATGGTTTTCTATAGCCAAAGGTGTCAGGCAAGGGTGTATTTTATCTCCCCATATATTCAATATGTATGCACAATGTATCCGAAGAAAAGTTGGTTTAGGAAGAGGAAGAGTGACTGAAAGTTGGCAGAAGATTCATGTGTAATTTAAAATATGCCAGATGATACCGTATTGCTGGCAGAAAGCAGCAATGAATTGAAATGACTTCTGATGGAGCTGAAAAAGATGAGCATTATGAAAGAAAAAAATCATGTCTAGGGAAGAATTAGAGAACTGAAGAAATGGAAAGTGCAAAAGACTGTGCATACCTTGGCTCGGTCATCAATTCACAGGGAGACTGCAGCCAAGATGACTGAGACCGAGACTCAGAGGGGAAGCTATCAAGGAACTAGGAAAGTTCATCAAATGTAAGGACATTTCACTGGAGACCAAGGCCAAGATCATCCACACTATTATATTCCCCATAACTATATGTGTGTGAGAGCAAGACAGTGAATTAAGCTGACAGAAAGAAAATGGATGCATTCGAATCATGTTGCTGGAGGAGAGTTTTGCAAATACTGCAGATGGAAAGAAGATGAACAAGTGAGTCATAGATCAAATCAAGCCAGAACTTTCCCTGGAAGCAAATGTGATGAAACTGAGGCTGTCATACTTTGGGCATATTGTGATAAAGAAAGTTTCACTGGAGAAGACAATAACACTAGGGAATGTTGAAGGTGGAAGATGAAAAAAGTGATCAAATATGAGATAGATTTACTCCGTGAAGAAAACCACAGCCTTGAATTTACAAGATCTGTGCAGAGTTGTTAAGGGCAGGACTCTTTGGCAGGCATTTATACATAGGGATGCCATAAGTAGAAAACAACGGCAGCTCAGATAAATTACTTTAAATTAATCAAATATTGTAAGAGTGAAGTGAGACTCAGATTTGAAAACAAACAAACAACGTGTGTGCTGGATATCTACTGTTGGGTAAACACTAAAACAAGCAGATAACTTGCTGGCATGACAGGATTAGTTTCTCTGATGCATGCCTTGTTTTTCTTTTGAAGTTACACTTTGGAATAATGAAAACTTCTGTACAAGCTTACGTCGGAGGCTAGTTGCACCCTGTGTGCATTCTATTTATTTTTGTAACTAGAGGTGGAAATTTGTGGGAGGCAAACTTACAGCGTTAGCATTTAAGTAGCTTGCACTTGGCTTTGAAGTGAGTATGCCATTAAGATGAATAAAGGCAGTTGGTGCAGTTCTGCCAGCGTTGTTATTCCTGTCCATCTGGGAGCAAAACAAACAATGCAAGAATACTCTGATTTATAGAAAGTAAGCTTGCTTTGAAACTTTATTTTATTTAATGAAGCCTGCAAATCCGTCGTGTAGAACCAAAGGGAATCCACCTTTTCCCTTGATGTGCAGTGAATTCATGCTATAATTCACGTTAACTCTTGACATATTGCAACATCAGAGAGAGTATAGTACCTTACATCAAGAGAAGGCAGGACGTTTTCCAGGAAGCTGAATATTTATGGATGAGTGGGAAGGGACATAGGGTGGAAGAACTCGGAGTATTGCTTCTGTTCCAGACTGCTCATGCTAGCCTAGGTGGGGAGGACTAAGCAGGAACAGCAGGGGACAGGGAAATGAAGAGAATTGTACAGTTTCTGGCAAGCATATAACATCTTGAAGGCTGCAATCCTGTGCACTCTTACCTGGGAGAATATCCCACTGAACTCTTCTGGAGGGACAGCTGGGGCTTTCTAGCACCTCCAAAATCCCAGGGATTCTGCTTGGAAATGGGAGAAAAATTGAGAGGGTATAGCTCAAGATACTCTTTGCACAGGTATTTAGGTTTTTTAAGGGGGCTCTGTGTTATCCATACTGGGGAGAGTAAAGGCAGGCCAGGGCTGCATGAAAATCCCTCCCAAACACAAGGATTCTGCAGCAAGTGGTGCATTCCTTGTCCCTGAACTTGTTTTAATCTAAAAGAAAAAAGCAGTAGTTACAGAGTTGCACTTTGGTATCGACACATTTCAGAATGGTCAGTATACATATGCCATATAGCGCTGGTCCGTGAAGTTGTCGACTATTTTAAACTTTTTAAAAAACTATTAAGCATTTGGAAACATCCCGTTGCTCTTGCAGTGTCCCTGGGATTTTAACTACAGTTAATGGCTGCGCAGCAGCAACATGTTGGCTGGGTTCAACTGACATGGTCAGCAGCCCTGCACTGTTTCTATAGCACTCATTTTTTCTTTTTCTTTCTTTTTTTTTTGGTGCCCAAACTTACTGGTCTGATGATCACTTGGTTACTGGGTCAGTGTGGTTTAGTATACTTCCTGCTCTGTCTTCCTGACCTTGCCACACTTCCCAGCTGCCTCCATGAATAGAATCCCCTTCCTTTCCTCCTTCTGGATGGACTTCAGTAGCGCCTTCCTAGTGAATCCACTGCAGTCCTAACCCTTCCCCATCCAGGCGTATCTGCATGTCTGCAGCACTTCCCAGTTGCTCTAAGATGCCACAGAGATGTTTATTAAATGACAATGAACTACAATTCCCCCATTCTCCCTCTTTATATTTTTGTGCTTTCTCCTTGTTTCAAAAATTAAACAGGGAGATGAAAACAGTGCTTGTCCGACAGGAATAAAGTGAGCAATGATTCATCTGTTGCTAAGGAGCTAGGAGAAGTAGAAATGGAAGGCTAGAAGTGGCCACTCTTGTCAGGACACTCTATGGTATTTCCATATCAGCAATGATAAAATAGTATTCTTGGATATGGATCACTGGGAGAAGTCATAGTGAAGTATGGAAACCTTGTTGATTCTCTCTGTGGTTTCAGAAAACTAACCCTGCCACTCAGGAGCTCCAGAACTAGGTCCAAATGTCACAATAGACCCACAGTGGTAAGTTTTCACCATGACATCTCATGTCATGTAGTTCTGCCCATTGTATCATAAAAAAGTAGAATTGGAAGGGGCCAGCCCCCTGTTCAATGCAGGACTCCACGATAAACTATCCCTTTCAGATGACTGTCCAGTTGTATCTTGAATGCCTTCACAGTTGGAGAGTCCACAACATCCCCAGGTAATTCTGTTGCCAGGAAGCCAGGCCATTCTTCCTGATGTTCAGATAGAATCTGGCTTCCTGTAACTTAAGCCCATTATTTCCATGTTACACACTCTGACATAATCGTGAAGTGATCCTGTACTTCTCTGTGAAAGCCTTTCAAGTATTTGTAGAGTGCTAACCTATCTCTCTCTTCTCAAGGCTAATCATGCCCAATTATTTCAATTTCTCCTCATATGGCTTCACTTACAATCCCTGGATCATCCTTGTTGCCCTTTGTATGAACCCAGCCACTGTTTACTTATGCTTCAAAAAGGCTTTTGACAAATTCCCTCACCAAAGACTCCTGAGCAAACTTATGAGTCATGGAATAACAGGAGAGGTCTTTTAGGGTGCAGTCCTTTTGGTCCCAAACTTGTGTGCATCCCATGCCTGGTATGAAGTATGGTGGCGGCCGTTCTCTAGATGGCTGGTTTAAACCAGTGAAGGGAGGAAGCTGTCAACTGCCATATGTCTGTGGCTCCAGCCTCTCCTTCCTTCTTCCTTCCTTCCCTGCCCAGAGCATTCCCCTTTCCCCACTCCAAGACCCAGTTATGACCTCATGAGGAGAAGCAGCATGAGTCTTCCTGGGACAACAATGATGGAGATGGAGTAGGGTCTTTGCCCTCAGAGTTCTAGGTCTGAGTTTGCAAGACCTCGGAGCTGGGAGTATGAAAAATCCTATGGCCTCCCAGATACTGTCCAGAGACCATAACATTACATGCTTATGGATCAGTAACTGGTAAAGAACAGAGAAAAGAGAATGGTCAGTTCCTGCAATGCAGTGATTAAATGGAGATACCTCAAGGAGATACCTCAAGGAGTTGGAGATGCTGCCATTTACTGTTCATAGGGATCCGAAACTGGGGTGAGTAGTGAAGTGACCAGGTTCTTTATCCCATGAACAAACCCAGAACCACTATCAAGCTCATTCTGAATGTCATTACTTGGTCCTCGTTCAGCAAAATATTTGTAAAATACTGATCTCCACATTTGCCTTGATTACATATGCTGATGTTTTTCTCTGGTATGCTGTCAATTTATTTTTAAGGTCTTTATTGGGAGCAAGACAAGAAAGGTGTGAATATGAGATCTCTCTTCTACTTGCATTCCTCAGTAGCCTAGAGCAAGCTTCTGGATATTTTGTCAATTGGGATGGTATGCCATTGCTCCCTATTGGGATTTCCATCTGTCATACATATTTATCTAGGAAAAAATGGAAGACGGCAAATAGCTCCTTCTTGTAAGTGTGGGAGATGACCTAGGTGAAATTTCTACCAGTATGCAATGCCATGTTTATTTTTTAAGTCTGTCATGTTTGAAACAGCCATGGCAGGGGAGGCGAGGAATGTTTTAGTCTCACTCCCATCCATGCCAGAGCTCAGTGGGGACCACCAAGAGTGGAGCACTTTAATGGGAAAAGTCATCAAATTAATCGCTGCCATAATCATCACACACTTGAGTGGTTGAGTTCTAATCAGCTTGGAAGCAAAGGAAGGTCAACCAAGAATATGGTAATGATTTCTACATACTTGGACTCTTTGTTTGCAGAAGCACATGCATTTGTAAATATCCCTTTTGGATATTTACAGAATATCCCCTTTGGACTGCAGTGGGGATATTCTGCTATTCAGTCTTAATTGTGCTAAAATAATAGATTTTTGGAATATTTTCTGTGGACAGCTCATATTTCCACCCCAGGTGTTTAACAGGTTCTGTGAATGACAAACTTTGTATGATTGGATTATTTACTTCAATGTAGACATGAGCAGCTCCAGTTCGGATCAGGACAGTGGTGGTCCAGGAGAAGAGCATTTATGGCTTCCCCCTTCCTTTTTTCATTCTCAAAAAGAAAACAAAAAATCCATTGGAATCTCTGGAGCCATGTTTAACAAAAGCATGAGAGGGGATCTAAATCTGGGCTGTGTGTGCTTGCACAGAAGTAAGTGATCTATTCATGTATAGCAGGGCTTTGACAAACATTTAGGTTGGTACTTTGCTGAATATTTAATTTTGCCCTTAGTCTGGGGTTGAGAGCAATTCAGACACAGAATATTCTGGGTGTCAGTTGAAAACGAAAATACTTGGATCATATGGGAGAAGGAACATGGCCTGCTCAAGCCATACCAATTAATGATAAATTTACTGGAGGGAGATGATAGAGATTGCAGGGGACGGGGTATGCGTGTTCTGAAGCCCCTGTGTTGTATGGAGGAGTTTAAAGGTTAAGAAAAGGTAAAGCTTGTGGGCTATGTTTATGCCACTCACTCATTCTCAGTCTAACACATTTGGGAGAGGAGAAGGACCACCACCTTGGACCCTTGGAGGGAAGGAGTGATATAAATGAAATGAATACCCATGAAACCTGCCCCACTCTCCAGTGCATCCACTCCATTCTACATAGGAAGAAAATGGAGCTCAGTTTTGGGATGGACAGCCAATTCCAGAATGGTAAGCAGGGGATGACTTGTGTGTGTGTGTGTGTGTGTGGGTGGGGGGCAGCTCTTTCCTCCATCTTTAGTTTATTTCCTAAGAGGCCTGAACAGTCTCCTATTTCAGACTGGCTAGAATCACGAATTGTGGCATTTTCATGCATTTGTCCTATTTTTGTAATGCCACGTTATATTACTTGCCAGATTGACACAAGGTCAGACTCTTACGTATCTCAACTCAGCAGTGGAGTGAAGAGAGAGTCCACCCATAGTGACTGCAAGGGACAGCAATGCCAGTATCCCAGTTGCTCAGACCCATGGGAAAGCCTGAGAAGAAGCCTTTACAGCTGTGATCTTCATCATTTTTTAAGCACAGGCACTTGGGCTCCAAGGGCCACCAATGGAGCCTCTGAGGATCATCTTCATGGGATCATTCTGTGATCAAGCAACAATCTGTATACTGGACCCAGACAGAGGCCATTTCTTATCACCTCCATATCTAAGTTATTCCCTGAGTCACCAGACAGGCAAATTCCAACAGGATGGTCTTGCACAGTACTTCGAGTGGAATGCATTTTTTCTCTTCTATGAGAGTGTGCAGCGACTGCAACAAGACCGAGCGAGGGTGCAGTTCTTTGGCTTCCTGACATTGCACAAGGGGCTGCAGCATCTTTTGGAGCCCCAGCTCTGAAGTCCTAGCATGAGCTAGCATGGAAAGGACCACAAGAGTTGTCACCCCAGAGGATGAAACTGGTCCTTGAAGAAAAAGAAAAGGAGTATGCCAGGGAGGGAAGAAGGCTTGGACTGGCAGCTAATGTTGTTTCTTAACAACACAACAGCATCCTTTTCTTCCAGGCACTATTTTATTTTATTTTTCAAATAAATGTTATTTTAATTATAAAACTGCATCCAACAGTACCAAAAGGGACTTATTAGGTGGTGTACATCTATTAACAATCTATAAAATTATACTTTAAATAGAAATTTAAACTATTTTTAAGAATGATTAAGGACATAAACTGATACCAAGAAGATTGCTACATAGCATTTTAACAGAATTCATCCTCAGTCAAAATATGGGTAATTCATCAAACAAATTGTTTTATTTAATCAATCAGCTAAAATTTAGAATTAAGTCAATGCTAGTTAGTTATTAAAACACCGGGAAAATAAAGCTGTTTTTACCTGGTGCCAACATGATTTTAAGGAAGGTGCCATAGGAGCCTCTCTGGAGAGCTGATTCCTAAGACAGGGTGCAACCACCAAGAAGGCCCTTCTATCCTCCATCCCCTTCACCTCCCCAGGGATGACATTTCAAGACTTACCTAGGTGGTACTTCCACTCACTTCATCTCAATGGGTGGAAATGATGATCAAGATGAAGCAGAGCACTGCAGTGACAGCACTCACTGCTGCCAGGGCTCATTCACTGCATGCGTTGAATGCATGCAAGCCTTACATTCAGAGGAGCGCATGCATCTGCAGCACAGGGCTTTGGATCCCACCTTGAGTGATGCAGAGGGATGCATCTGCCGTGAAGAACACTGCTTTCCAGGGGTCAGGTGTTACTGGGAATTCAGGAGTCCTCTCTGACCTGCATGGACTATCATTGCCTGCCTGACTTTATCCTATCATTGCCTGCTTCACTTGCATGAGAGGCCTCTGTGCAGTTCTCATCTTTGACCAGAACTGGGTGCTGGTGGACAAGACAAATTTTTTTCTGATTGGATCCAGACTAACAGCATGCTAAAAATCCGAGTAGTTGAGTCCCCTAGCCATTTACACGCACACCTTCTGTCACATTGACAGGCAGGTAGTTAATGTTAGGTAAATCCAGCATGGCACAAAAATATAGACATTGTATGATTTGGCACTGTGTGAGCTTAAAACAAATATTTTACTATGGTTTCACCAGTGAACACAAAACCTCTGTTTTTTCTTCACTCATAGGCTGTGCTATCCTTTTGTGATCTGCCTTGAAATTTGCCATCACACATGCAATTATTTAAATGTCAAGATCAACTTCAGCAAGGTTCTTTCTTAAACTGATCATGTAATTTGCTGTTTTCACCCAAACACTTCCCAGAAGCAAACATGGGAATATATTTGCTATTCTATCTGAATTATTTATGTCCCATAAATAATACGTATGTGTATACAAACAATTAAGAACTGTAAATAGACTACAAAGCATTCATTGAGGCTTGCAATTATAAGCCTTTTATATGTGTTTCAGTGCTTAAAATATATTAAGAAGTTGCTGAAGATTTGAGGACACAATCCTCTTCTCCTCACCCTAGAGGCAAGTAAGGCTCCAAGTGTGGTGGCGTACGGTCATCCAAGAGCAGGAGCAAGGCATGGGGGTGGCATGCCTCACCCTATAGATTTGATCTCGATGGGCCTTTTCAGCTGGAGCACCTAAAGCAATGGTCATAGGCAGACAGCTCCAACCTCCTTTCCTTCCTGCACCCTGGTAAAGGTTGCACACTTACTTTGAGAAATGATTGTGTAGGCACAAGTGCTTTCTTCTAATTAAGAATACTCTGCTCTGTACTTGGCTTTGTTCCAGCTCATACAGTGTCCACAGTATAGCAGCTGTTCTGTATCTTAATAGATTGCTGGCGGCCCCGTAGTGTTTGGTATCATGTCACTTAGGTCTAGACATTTCTCTTGAAACTCCTTACGATCCTTCTCATGCTCTCGGTTCTATATGAAAATATATCATCAGTCTTCTTGATCTTCTCCATTCTTCTCCCAGTGCTTAGAACAGCCTTTCCTTTTCTAGATAAGTTAAGGCTCATCTCTGCTAAAAAGTCTTTCTTCAGGACTAGGCTCCCCTTAACTCCTATCTATTGCCTACTCCAACCATGTCTCCACCACCAGTGGAGGTTCCTGAACTTTTCCATATCCCTGTTGATTGATGTACACCAGAAGCAACTTCATTTACTGAGCAAAGTTTTTAATTATGTCCATCAACTCTAGACCATCTGTAAGGGCAAAAGCCCTGATATGAGTGTTGCTACCCAGACTCATAATTAGTCTATGCAATGTGGATGCACTCCCCAATTTTCTTGTGAGGTTTCTTTGCTTGCATAGCATCAACTTACCACAGTATATCAAAATTCATACTTTCAGGGAAACTATTGCCCGTGTGTTTCTCAAGTTTGTTCTGCAGAACACAATTAGTTCACACAAGAAATTGCTTTGCCTTTTGGGCTTTGATGTTGCTCTGGGTAAATTGACAGTGTACCCAAAATGCACCAAATGCAGTCCCGTGGCTACGTATGCAGCTGATGCCGGTCAAGGCATCTTTTGTGGAAGATTGCTTACTCTTACTGAAAGTTGTGAAGCAAGTGATACCACAGAATAGTATGAAAATCACTGATTTAATAAGTGGGACAGCCAGGTAATTTTAGACCCTGGATTTAATCATCTTCTGCTCCCTTTTAATACGTTATGTCCATTATTTCAGTTATAAATATTTCCCCCCACTACCATTCTATAACTTACAATTGCTTCTACATCTATTTGGAAATAAAAGGTAAAGGTAAAGGTTTCCCCTTGACATTAAGTCCAGTCATGTCTGACACTCAGGGGTGGTGCTCATCTCCGTTTCCTAGCTGAGGGAGCCAGCGTTTGTCCGCAGACAGTCTCCATGGTCATGTGGCCGGCATGACTAAACACCAAAGTGCACGGAACGCTGTTACCTTCCCACTGAAGTGGTACCTTTTTATCTGCTTGTATTTGCATGCTTTTGAACTACAAGGTTGGCAGGAGCTGGGACAGAGCAACGGGAACTCACCCTGTTGTGCCGATTCGAACCGGCAACCTTTCGATCTACCAGCCCAGCAGCACAGTGGTTTAAACCACTGCGTCACCTGCAGTTATTTGGAAATAAGCACCATTTAATTTTAGGAAACACAACATATTTAAAAAGTACAAATAAGAACGTGAGCATCTGTGCATAGTACATGCTTGGCCAGACACTATAAAATGTTTGATAAAAATAACAGGCAAGAAAGGATGTTACGAGGCGCAGAGTCAGGAATGAGTTGCTCCACCTGCCTGCTCTGGGTCCAGGGTCTAACAACAGAAGCATTTGCCTTGGTTCTCACTGCCTGGCACTCTCCAAGCTTTGGCATTCATCCCTAACTACAAGCCTGTATCTAATAGTTGTCCTCTTTTCATTTGTACATGGGAAACATTTAATATGACTGTGTACAAGACTCCGTTCACCTCCACATTGAGACCTGAAATTTGCTCTGCCTTAGAAATCAGACGTTCTCCGGGAGATGGGGACATTTCTCAACTCAGTAAGAAGTAGTTCTCCACATAGAAAAAGAAAGATAAGATTCACTTTCCAGTTACTTGGTTAGGCAAATAGGAGGCATAAAGAGGGTCTGAAACTCTTGCTGGGCAAAGGTCTGTAAGTAAACGTGACCCAGGATGGATACAAGATAGGTCAGCCAAGCAAATAAAAATCACCCATTTATTAATTTGTGCCCTTAAATGGCAGCCCCGCTGATTAAAAATGCTTCCCCATCCAGATTATGCAGCTCAGACTGCTAGCTGATGAATCCTTACTTGAGACTGGAGCAATTCTATTTCGCTCACTGGAACTTCAGCAAACATGTAAGTAAACATCTGGGTATAAATCTTTGTTTCATTTACTGATTAAAGCATAACATTGCAATGCAAACTTTTGTGTCAATATTTGCTTCCCTTCTAAAAGTGTGCTTGGTTTTTTTGTCCCCTGAAAGTGACCTTAAGACAGCAGAACAGAAAAATGATTACTATGAGGGAGAAAAAGGCATATTGGAAGGATTTACAGTATCAACAAATTGATCATACTAAACCTATTTTGTTGTTGTTGTTGTTGCTGCTATGTGGAGCTTGAACTAGATTGTTTCTCCAGTGGCTTCACCTTAACAGTTCAATCTAGCATTAGGTAAGGCATCATGAAATACTGATAGGATAAGGGAAGGCACAAGGCCTTCCCAACTTAAGGACACAGTTCAAACCTTTACACATGCTAAGAAATCAGATGGCTTGCTGAATATGCATTGTGTCTTGATATCCTCTTGGTAGATTACAAAGTAAATTGTGCATTTCTGTGACTGGATGCTTTCCAAGTACGGAGATCAGGCTGGAGTGTGTTCTCTGTCAGTGATAGATAGAAGCACTTAGAGATAGGAAAACTACACAAGGTGCAGCTTAGTGGTTTTCAGACAATTAGCTGGTTCCAGGGATTATTGAAATGAGACTGACATTGGTAAATGACATTTCTGTGCTGCCGGCTTTCTCTCTGTGGAGAGCAGTTCTCCATATAGTAATCTTCTGTTGCTATTTTTATATGGCATACTTGATGACGTAGCTTATTCATCAGACAGTTTCTAATGTTTTTACTCCCAAGCAAATAGCTACTGAAGTGGAAAAACAACATGCTGATGTTCTAAAGTTCCAGCTGGAAATATCTGGATACTCAGAGATGCGCAAAAACATCCCATTTCTTTTCACAGATAATTTCACCTTTCCAAACAGTGTTGATGCATGTCTGTAATGTGCTATGTTTGCACTGATAGATACAATATTCACAGTTCTCAGAGTTTCTGAGAGAGCTGCATTCCGTTCAAAAATAATGCACCGCCCTGACTTGGTTATTCAACATTTTCCATCCAAAAGCACAGACTTGGAATTATGAAGCTTTGTTCCCCACTCAAAAGCACTGGCTCTATCTTTATCTTATATCGTTTCCCAGAATAGACCCGGCCATTTCACATAGCTTACCATAAACGCCACTTGCAACTCTCTTGCTTGCTTGGGAGTCGTATTCTCCACAGCAAAGCCACACTTCTTGTTTAAGGAGAAGAAAATCATTTGTGACATCCCTCATTTGTACATCTTGACAGTACTGAAGGCCACTCCATGACAGAAAGCCAGATTTGAACGCTTAGTGTGCAACACGCGTAAGTGCTCGCACCACAGTAGAGGAGTCATCTGATTTGTCTATCATGCCGTCAGCTCCATTTTCATCATGCAAGGGTGATGTGAGTGGTATAATATTTGTCACCTTATGATGCACTGAAAATCATTTTTGAATGAAAGGCCATTAAGGGTAGTTATTTCACTGAGAATGGAGTAGAAGATGCCCTATATGCAAGTATTGTGTTATGGGAATAAGGAGGACACTACTACATATTATGAGATCACCTTCCTTGGCTGATGGCTGGTTGCGGGTTCAATTCCTGGAAAAAGCAAACTCAACTGGGATCAGTTTTCTGGCCTGGGGCTGCATCATGCAAAGTATGTGCTCTCACAATATGTACCAATGCCAGGATCCCCTTTTGAAATGCCATTCCAGGAACTGCTCCAGGGAACAGAGCCAGGCAGCTCAAGCATCCCCCACTGCCCATGAAATCCAGATGCAATGATGTGGCAGCTTCAAACTTTTCACTGCACCTCAAAACCTTCTGAGGAAAGTTCACCCTAAGCGCAAGATTAAGGTGGCCAACCAGTTCCTGAAAGATTCAGAGAGTGAACTTTCATAAATGGATGGTCTGTTAGACTCTAACTTGGAGTGGCTTTCTATTTATTTCCAGGAAACCTGCAACATTGATTAATGGAACAAATCTCAAGTCTGAGGAGGGGGGGAAACACACACACACACACACACACACCTGGTAGAAGGTCTTTTGTTTTTTCTTTTTTCTGAGCAAGAGGAACCCCCAGCTCCTTAGAAAGAGACTGAAATTCAAAATCTGCAGGAATGGCAAACAGAATATTGTCCGAATACTGGACAACGTAGCCTGGTTCTGTATCTCAAGGTCCACTCCAAAAAGCTACTGTACTGCTTGAAAGCAGCACAAGAAACTGAGCCTTCTGTACAGAGGGTTCTATCTACAGAATACTGACCTTGGAAAGACAATTCTAACAAATCAAAATCCATGGGATGCACTGGCAGAAGCCAAGATGCCAGGTTTATATCTCATAATTGTCTTGCAGTACCCCACAATTGTACCATGGAAACTGCAGATTCAAAAGATGCATAACAACCAAACAAAGGGAGGTAATGAATTCTTCCCTGGGAAAAGACAGGTTGTGATTAAGCCTGAATTCTCCAGAGCCCTTTTGAATAGAATACTTAAGAGGGAGACACCTGCAGGTCTGGTAAAGGAGGAATGGGAAAAAACCCAGGAACGTGACCTGCCAGTTCATTTCCCCCAATTTTTCTTTACTGCTTCCTCTTTACTGCTTGAATGGATTTTTGATTTCTAGCCATAACAGGAATGTAAGGACCCTTATATAAGGTGTTCTAAATCCAACAGAAAATTCTAAATCCAACAGAAAGGTGCCCTCCTTCTGGAGATGAAGCCTTTCAGTGCATCCAATTTAATAGGAATGGACCCCTTTTGGAGATGGTTGCTGACCTCCCCCCTCCCACCTTTTTGACTACCCAGTTTATCTCTTTGGAACTCCCTGAACCTCATGGTCTTAGGAGAGCATGTGTACAAGTGCTGACTCCTGCACTCCGTGCGCTCAGGCTGAAATTTACGAGGCATGCAGAAGAACCAGCCCTGGAACTGAATTCCGAGCATAGGAGCCGGCATTGAACTGACGGAGTGCTTCCAGCACGGGGAGAGGGGACTGAAGGCTGTTTTACCAGCATCTCACTGTTATCAGTCTGATCCCTGACCACCAGCTTTGAGATGCTTATAAACTGCAGCCATAGTCCTAATCCTTGGATCCCACCATGATGATAGGTTGAATGCTTATTTGAAAGCTTTTGTCATATGTGAACAAAGTCCCACTCAACGTACACCCTGTGGGGAATTCCTAAATATATGGTTAGAATATAGCCTCTCCCTGGGAATTTCTCTTGAATGGCTCCCATATCAATCAGTGAACCGGGTAACCTATTGGCCCCTGATTTCGAAATTCTTTTCTTTATGATCCTCTCCTGCTTTCCTACATCTTTCTTGTCTTTGTCCCTTTGGTCCTGGTTGCTGAACTAGAAATCAGGGAATGAAGATGGTGCTTTTCAATCTCACAAACCTTCCAGACAAGCCTAATCACCACAAGCCCTAGTAGACCACTAATTTAACCCAGAGAAAACACTTTGTCGTACAGATCCAAAGAATGAAAGTCCAAATGACTGGGCTACTCAGGCACAACACAGGAAAGGCAGGATGGATCCAAAGCTCGTCCATGTGTTTGGCATGGTTCTAAACAAGGCCAAGTCACCAGGCTACATGCAGCATAAGACCCAACAACCCAATACTACAGAAGGGCCAATGATGGCACTCCCATTATCAGGCAACAGTTCAATGGTCCCCTGCAAGCTGAAACTACAAACAACCTGGACAGCTTTTAGCCATGTGGTTCATGAAATGACCCAGATACACCGGCTGCCACTGTGAAGGTTCTTGTGGCCGAAGAGACCTGGCACTTGTGGTGTTTCTGCAGTCATGCCAGTGCTGACATTGCCCTCTGAAACTGCAGAGCGAACCAGTCCTTGGCACATTGGCCCTCAGCCCCAATGCCCTGGCTGCTGAATCAACCTCCTTATTAAGTATTCCTACTAAAAAAGCTTCAGGCTTTCAGATCTGCCTACAGACCAGATTTCTCTGGACTGCACCCCAAGCACTTCCTCAAGAGGGAACAGGTATTGTACATGTTCCTCCCATGCCTCTGGTTTCCTGCTTCTTCTGGATTCCAGATGTTTCAGGACTTCCAAGTGAATGGTTATGACCAGACATAATATCCGGACATAAATTATGATATATTGCATGGTTTGCTCAGAAATAGTGCTTGGTATGCTTAATTTAAAAGCAAAAATTAATCAGACAATAATTACAAATTTACTAGCTTTTTACTTCAAAATATGTTTCATTTTCATGATGGTAGATGTCGGTGATACTGTTTGGCTTCAGTAGGGAAGGCATTTGGAGAAGTGAGATCATGATCAGTATATAGAATATAAGCAGAGCTAGAAACTGAGAGATATGAATTATTTGCCTACTTTCAGACTAAAGTAGTGTACCCCAGGAACAGCTTTACCATCCCTTCAGAGGACAACTTTCAAGAGCTGATGAAGAGTTGGATAGAAGAGACAGATTGAAGAGTTAATGAAGTATGAGAGAGATTTGTTTCCTGCAGTGTACAGCTATCTTTTTATTTCTTTTGGTCACACTATCATTGCTGGCTGAACCAGTTTTGCAGAATAAAACCTTTTTTAAAGGATCAGAACTGTTTGATTAGGAATCTCTCTCCATGCTATGGAGAATGGTGAGTTTGTTATATTACTAGAAGGGTGAAAAGACACTATTTTCTTGCCTTCAGCCCGAGTTAGAAGACATTCAATATATATGGCGCTGCTCTGCTGAACACATATAAGAGATGCTTAAAAACAGAACTAAAAGCATTTGTTCCTTGATGCACTTCAGATAGCTACTTGGGTGACCCTAGTATGCCTCTCTGTTAATGGTTTATGGGCTCTTTGATACTTTTAGACATCATATCCATGTAGTTCTTGATCTTGGCCAGATACCTAAGTTTAAGAATCTGGAAAATGGAATCACTCTGTCTGAAAGGTGGAAAGCTAACATTTAAACTAATAATACCACTGATGTATATTGGTAACTGACAGTTCTCTCTGGGTTTCATTAAATTGTCTCCTGACAGCTAAATCAATGCCAGGCAACATCAAATGCCTGCTTTTGGCCAAGGCAATACCTGGAAACACTTCACATGTGCAAACACTGTATAGAATCAGAACTGCAGTTGGGTGTGCAGACAGAGGGGGTAACAAAACCAAAGCAAACCTGGTAAATAGAACAAGGGAAACTTTCAATATTATTATTTAATCCTTAAAAAAGAAGGAGGATCCATTTAGCAATGGACTGGTGTACAAGTCTTTATATTGTTGAGGTATTCCATCACCAGTTTGTTCTGTCCTGGTTCCATCAAGCCTGCCTCTCTACCCTGAAAAATTCATATGTACTTTGGAAGATGTGCTCAAAATGTGCAACATTTTTGCCTGCATTTTTCAAGTGCATGTATTTTTCTGCACATGTCGCCATGGACTAGAGCATATGGATAAACGTATTGCCTTCTTTTCTGGACTCCGCTGAAAGCCTTTCTCTCCATGGTCAACCCAGTGCTGAAATTTATATGCTAAACCCCCTGGGGGAAAAGACCCTTCTTTTCTGTTTGCAGCCTATTAATTGTAGCATCTGTGCCCCTCTTTTCCTTCGAAAAGGAACAGCTAGAAGCAACATAAAACAAAAAGGAAACAATTATATCGAGTCGTATTGATCAATAAAGTGCCACATTCACTGAAGGCTCTATAAGGGTATTCTCAACATATATGTAGAGAGAATGAAGTGTGTGCAGGATGATGACAGCATGCAACATTTCAGATCTATACCCTTTCAGTTGAATGCCTGCATTGAATTGACATTTGCACAACTGCACCTGTGTAGGTTGTTCTCTCTGTGATTAGGAAAGTGACTTTTCTACAGCTCCCAACTGCAAGGAGAGAAGCCTCCATGCCCACAGTTAAATTAAAGGAGATCCCATGCATATTTTCAACTGGATGTGCATAGATCAGGAACAGCCTCTTGACTCAATTCTGTGGATGCTCATTTGCTTGGGTGTGCCACAAGAATCTGAATTAGGCACAGATAAAATGAAACTTACAAAGTAGGTGCACTGGCTTCACAGAGATCCCTGGATTCTAAGATGAGGCAGTCCTTTTCCTTCTCCATCAAAAGAATATCTTTCCATGCATGTTTTATAATAAAATTAAAAATACAGACAATAAAAAGGGCACACACAGAAGAACACAGTATGATCTTTAAACAAGCAGGCAAGTGAACAAAGAAAAAAACTCACTGATTGTAATTCTTAGTGGATACAGATATGCTTCTGTTCAGCTGAAAATAATATAATAAAGAATGGATGCATTTTAAAGTAAATGGAAAAAATGTGTGCCTTTCCTTATTTTTATTCCTTATTTTTTGAACAATACATTGCTGTTTGGTCAAAGTCCTAATCTCAACAGTCTCTGTTGCCACCATCAGCGGAACCCTAGTTTTAACAAAAACCTTATTAGACATTTTTGCTTGTTTCTTCTCTTCATGTTACTTTTCACATTCAGAAGACGGTGCAGCGCAATGAAGTGTTCATGCTGGCATGCTGGAGAGATGCCCACAGTGAGACACTAATATGGGATGAACTCAAGAGTACAAATGCTATTCCTTAGCTACAGGCAACTTCAGTTGGACTGCACCTCCTTCCACAGAGCCAAACTGGAGATGCTGAGAACCACATATGCCCCCCTCTCTTGGGCCATTCTCTCACATACGACTCAGCCTGCCTCTCTGACATCTTGCATACTGCACAGTGTGTTCTGGTCCTCAGTCTGCTAGTACTCCAGATTCTCTTACAACTGAAAACCTGCCATACTCACGCTGTTTGATTTTTTAATCCAAGAACATCAAACTCCTCTCCCCAAAGAGGCAGGTGCCACTACACACCTCGTCCTTCCTTTACTCTCTCTCTCTCACTTCCATAGAAGGACATCTGTGGGCACCAATGGCGGAATCTCCCATTTCTGAATTCAATTGCTTTGCTATCTTTTAGACTTGTTCCATTCACTGTGGTGGCAATTGTGCAAGTGTGTGATGGATGGATGTGCTCACATTGGGTGAGTGGATGGATGAGCTCACGTTGGGTGTTTGCAAGTTGATTGTTCTTCTGGACAAAATTTGTGGTGTTGGTTTCAAACTGTCTTAATGGCTGAGGACACAAACCAAAGTTGCATTCAGAGCCAGTCCGTTGCTTTGTGTAATGCCCACCTGCCTGCCAAAGTCCCCATCTATTGTCCCACATCTCTTGCATGTTGCTTCTCTTTTCTCAGGGCAGTACAGTAACCCTAGCTGTGTGCTGGCAGTCTCTTGCTGGATGCATGGGGTTGGATCCAGATTAACCTGAGTTAGTAATGAATTGCTCAAGTTGCACTGATTCCATTTGGTTTTGTTGAAGTATGACTAAATCTGGATCATATCCATTCTCTCTCCTTCTCCAGCATGGTCGGTGCCTGTCCTGCCTTGAGTGAAGCAGACTCAGTTATGGGGCGAGGTCAAAGAGCAAGGTCACAAAACAAGTGGACTGTCAAGCTTCAGGGGGTTGGGCCAGTAAAGGAGCAGACAGGGATGGTCAAAGTGCAAGCAGAGTTAAGCAGTCAAATAGATTATTCAGTCCAGAAGCAGAGTCAAGCAGGAGTCTAAGGGTCAACAGCACAGAACATTAACAATCAAGGCAAGGTGTAGGAAACAGGCAGAAAGCAGTGGAGCTAAAGAACAATATGGTTTCTAGCACTGGCTAGCAAGACACTGAACGTTCTCAACACCAGAATCTGCGGAGTCCTACCCAAAGCTCAGATGAACATATTAGAGCTCTCTGGTCAGTACCTGCTCATGCGGATTGTTCCTGAGCAGTCTTTTTCTTCAGGCAAGCATTCCTTCTCACAGAAAGTTGACTGGCCTGCTGCCTGAGGTAATGACATATGCAGGTTGTTCCATCTCAGCCTCTGAGGCATAGCATCCTCCTCTTGATAGGGATGGACCTGCAGTATCTCTGCCAAGGGCCCAGGCTCTTCCTGGTCTTCTGACCTGGCTGGTTCCAAGATATCCATCTCTGAGAGTTCAAGTTCCTTCTCCATAGAGGACTCCTCTGGCAGAGGCATGGCAGTGCATTCCAAGGAGATGAAGCATCCAGGAGAAGCAGGTACACCCAGGTCAAGACTCTGCTTGCTAACTCAGAGGCACTGAGGTCAGTTGCTGGGCTGCAAGTTTGAGCTGGCCTGGGCTCTGGGCTCTGGGAGGGTGGAGCTGGAGACATAGCAAGGGCCTGAAGAGCTGCAAAGGACATGTACTTCTGACCAGATCTGGCCAGTTCAGACTTGTTATTTCCTGCCATTCACAAGGGCCATCTTCACAGTTTATGTATTTAGTTAATTTCATTTAAATAGCTGAAGCTTTCTGGATTGTTCACAACAATGGACCAAGACAGAAGCTACAGCTAGAGTAAAATTTCAGCATACCAATGAAATTCTAGACAAGTGAAAGCCAGCTGATGCATGCGCTTTATATACTACTCAATGCCTGGAAATATTGGGGTCAGGTGGGCTTCAGGGAGGAGTTGCTTGGTTCATTTGTATCCCTGGCAGAAATGCTATTCTGAGAGCCAGAAGATTCAGATATACTGCAATCTTTCTCAATGGCTTTGCTTCTAAGTAAATATGTTTGGGATTGCACAGTTTATCTCCTGCAAGTGAAGGATCACAATCCCAGAATGAGAAGTCGGAATCAAGGTAGTAGACTTATCCTTTTCTCTGGCATGAGAGCACTGGCACCATCATCATCCAAATGTCACTCAAGTGAAAAGGGAAAGCCAAGCTTTGCCTCCCCAGGTTCCTTCTGCTTATTCCACTATCCTGCTCCACTAGGATACATCCCATCATGCCAAGTTCTTCTTCCTTGGCTGCAAATCACCATCACTTACTCCCAGGCTGATGCCCAGGCATCTGAGCCTCAGGAGATTGGGCATCCCCAGTCCCCAAAGGATATTCTGACACCTGAGAATGCACAGGTTGAGGTAGCTTAGGTCCAAGCCTCAGATCTGATTCAAACCCTGACATATGACCATTCTTCCTTCAGCTCTGTTTTTGGTCCCTCTCCCTTCACTTTTCTGAGATCCTGAGTGGATGACGGCATCTTAGAACCCAGGGAGCTGATCTGCAGCCAAACCTCTCATCTGCCATGTACAAGCAAATCATTCTGTCTCTCCCTCTGTGCTCTGCTTTCCCAGCCAGTACAATTAGTATAATTATCTTTGTTCACACCTCAGTTGACAGCGTAGACACTTCCAGTTTAATGGCCCGAGACACAGATGAACTCTGAAAAAAGTTCACGTTATTGTTCTCTTTTTCTAACGGCTCTGCATTTTCTTTTTCTTTTTTCAAACTCACCACTACTGTTTCTGAGCCAAAAGAGGGAGAGTACAGGATGTGGAAAAGAGACATCGGTAGCACTTTCCTTGACTTTTGTGTAGAACTGGAGTTGGAAGGAGGCAAAGGGCACTAATTTTAAATTTCCCCTTTTATGGTTAATTTCTACACCAGCTTACCTCCCCCCACACACACACTCTCCACATACATGTGCTTAATGATACCACATCTATTCCATGTAAGCTGAGTCTTCACACTAAGCCCCTTCCTCAATCTTTGTAGGGAAGCTTGTGAATCCTGGTTTGAACTGTCTCAACTCTGCCAGATCAATATGCAGGTTGGAATTCGCTTTTTTTTTGACTGGTGAATTCATCTGGTTCCAATATACTGTTCAGCTGAAAACAACCTCATCTGTGCATTTGGAGATGAAATGCACCTCAGGTGCAATCCTATGCATGTTTAGGTAACTTGTAACATAGCCCAGCCTTAGATGTCAATCTTATGAGATTGCAGTGCTATAGACAAGGGGATCCAAAATTGGAGTCTTCCATCTATCCTAAACCTTGACAGGCAGGACCGGATGAAAGGTGGTGGATCTATTTTCACCACTTCTCCCTGTTCTAGCATGCTAGATGGACCTTGAGGACTTTCCTTTCAGTGGGTAGGGAGAGCAATGGAGAGATTCCCCTTGCTGCTGCCAAGCTTCTCCAAGTGCCTGGGAGGGGTGGAGAGATCCCCCCCCCAGTTGTAGTTCTGCTGGGTGATAGGGTCTGTGCCATCCTATGGTCCATAGGCTTGCTCTCTAACAAATGTGCATATGAGACAAAACCCATTTGATAAGCATGTTTAAATGTGACTTTTCATGCCATATTTTCAAGTCTAAAGCAGAAATAGTTCAGAAGGGACTTTTGGATGATTTGTACATCTCTTAACCTAGATGGACATGTTTGAAGGGATTCCAGAGACATGATGAAGATATGAAGGGACAGGAAGAGCTTAACTCCAGTGATCAGAACCAAAGTAGACATGACAATGGCAAAACCATACACAGAATCTGATCTCCTGCTGGATATATCCTTTAGCTCTTAGACCAAATGAAGGAATGGCAGCTAAGGTCATCATCATATGACCTGGAAAAAAGGCACCCAGCTCCCAGCATGCCCCAGCCAGTGTGGTTTGGAAGGAGCAGGGGCATGCAACATCTCCCCCTTCCTGTTTAGCCATGCTACACTTTTGGTTTTCCTGCTCCAGCTTTATATGGAACTACCATTACTTCACTCAGGTTTGGCTGATATCAATGTAGTTGTAACCTTAATACTTCTAGCTTAACTGTCTCCATGGGTAAAAGGTTCCACGGCATATGAATCTGTGAAAAAAGAAGCAGTGGAAACTGCCAGAACTAGCATGGGTGGTCTCAGTGTGGGTATGCAGAACTGGGCTTATTTTATCCCAGCTTAGCCAGTGCAGATGTGGATAGCAGTGGAAGATGAGACTCTTCTTCAGCAGAGAAAGTGCAGGAGAATTTGACAGATGTAATAGGCATGATCTAGGAGATGCTCCTTGGACCATCTCAAAGGCATGTCTTCTGAAAACAAGTTCAATATTTTCAATACATTATTTGTTCATCTATCATTAAAGCAAGTCATTTCAGAACCGCATAAAACATATTTATCAACTGAAAAGTGATGCAGAGTGATGACTGAATTTTTGTTCTCAAAGGGACCAGAAAAAGATCACGGGGAGATAAATAAAAGATAGGCCTCCTGTGAAGGGTCAGTTGGTATTTTAGCAATAAAATGACTGCTCATCTTTCTTTCCCTTGTGACATCCTGTGCCAAGCTTGAAAAGAAGCCACACTGCCTAACAGCATCAAGAGAGCAAACAGCTCAGTTACATCCTAGAAGTGAGCCAAGCCAGTAGTTTTTGGACCCGATTCAAGGTGCTGGTTTTGACCTGACATTTAAAACCTTAAATAGTCTGAATTCTGAATATCAATTCTGAATATCAAATCTGAATAGAGGAGTGGCTCCTCTACTATGCCTCATTCCCCGCCCTATTCCCCTCTGCAGTCAGATCATTGAGCAAATCACTGTTTGAAATCCCTCTTCCATTAGAGAACAGATGGTTGATCTTAGATGGGGGAAAAGAAAAAAAACAGGCCTACAACTTCCAGACATGTTCTAAGGTGGCATCCTCTTAATGGATGGGACCTCTTGAGAAGGCTACTGAGCTTTTTAGGGCAAAAGGACACATTGCACTTATTGTGTAGCATGGAGGTGTTTTAAAAGATTAATTCCCAGAGGGTAGTGTTTAGGTTAATTACTGTCACACTGGTGGTGGTGGAGGGAAGATTCTTGCATTATAAGCAGTGCAGTCTTCACTCCCTAGTTGTGTTCTGCTTGACAATCTTGCACACACATGCCATGTACCTGGGGCTTTTAGGAACAAACATTCTCCTTGCTGCCAATGGAATTTCCTTTCTAAATCTTCTAAGCACCGAAAGCAGTTTTCAGGTGGAATGCAGTGGGGTGTGCAAAGAGATAGGTTTCTGCTGTCCCCCCACCCCATATGACTGAATCCAATACTTGAGGTCATGCAACAAATATTTGGTGTACTCCATATGTTTCGGACCACAACTCTGAACATTCTTGACTTTTGCCATGCTGTACAGAGAGGGGTTGAAGTCCACAAGGTTGGAAGAAAATGCATAATAATGAGTTAAGATACCTAAGGAAGGTTCAATCTGCATTTGGAAGGTCTGCCATGAGCCATAGGGATGAAAGGACCTTTTCGGTATCCATCCCCGACTTTATCTCATGCTCTGTCCAGTTCTGCAAACTGAGCTGAACGAAGGGAAGGTCCATGAATTATATGAAGCCCCAGTTGCTCATGAAGCCGCAGTTGCACAACTGGCAACCTTCACCATCAGATCCAGCTGCCCAAAGCGTGGGCGAAAGACATAGAATAGGGGCACTAGTAGTGGGGCATCATTCCTGGTGGCCGCAGTGACCAGCCTTCGTCTGCATCTGGTGCTGCTGGCAGCAGTGCACTGGGTGTGGAAGAGGGGCATTGTTAGTGGTTGTGCAGGGAACCATTCCTGGTGGCCCTGTCAACCAAACTTCTTGCATGTTGGGTGCAGTTGATGGTGGCTGCAATGGGAGTAGAAGAGGGGTGTTGCTTGTGCATTGCGTGGGAATCCATTTGTGGTGGGTACCCCATGGACACCAGGTGCATGTGCAGGGACTCAGATGCTGGGTGACTGCAAAGCAGTCTGGGAGCTGAGCTCAGTGAATTTGGATTGCCACCCCAAAATGGATTTCTTGTACATCCCTAATCGCGACCATTCTTTTCTTGGATAATTTGCTTCCGTGCTTTCATCAACGTTTCAGCTTTTATCATGTAGGAACAAAAAGAACTACTACAATTACCAAAAAAGAACATTGAAAGAGGCTAAGAGACAAAATACCTCTTCTAGAAAAACCAAGAAATCAAAAGGAAATTCATTCCTAGATTAGGAATACTGAAAGATCAACAAGGGAACACACCATCTGACCAGGATAAAATAAAGAGAAGCTGAAAACTATATACAGAAAAACTACAGAGAAGAGATAAAAAGATGAGAGAGCCCTTTGAAGAGCAATCCTAAGAGGAGCAACCACCTACATTAGAAAGTGAACTGAAAGCTGCTTTGAAAGTCCTTGAAGTAATAAACCATCCAGAATAGACATGATATCAATAGAACTATTCCAAGCTGCAGAGACTGAATCAGTCCAAATCTGAAAAAGAATATGCCAGAAAATATGGAAAACAAACAGGAAACACTGCATTCCAGTCACCAAGAGGATGCTAAGGTGTGCAGCAACTGTAGGACTATTGCACTAATTTTTCATGCAAGCGAAGTGATGCCCAAGGTGTTGTGACCAAGACTTTCACTGTATATGGAGTGGGGAATGCCTGATATTCAAGATATATTCCAAAAAGGAAGAGGCACTTGAGATCATATTACAAAACATTTCACATGGGCACACCAAAGAATTTCAGAAGGAGATCAGTGTATGGTTTATAGACTACAGCAAAGGCTTTGACTGTGTGGATCCCAAGAAGCTAGGTCAGAAGGAAATGGGCATGTCTCAACATTTGAGTATCCTTATAAGTGACCTGCATTGCCAACAAAGAACTACTGTTAGGACAGAATATGGAGAAACAGGATGGTTTCCTATAAGCAAAGGTGGTAGACAAGGCTGTATTTTGTCTCCTTATCTGTTCAATCTGTATGACGAATGTAGCATACAAAAAACTGGATTAGAGACAGAGGAAGAAGGTGTGAAAGTCAGTGGAAAATCTGTAAACAATTTAAGATGTACAGATATATTACTGGCAGAAAGCGGCAATTAATTGAAATGACCCCTGATGGTAATAAAAGGTTTAAAAAAGTCAAAAGCAGGACTACAGCTGAACATTATGAAAGCAAAAACTTGAATACTGATGAATAACACAACCTTCATGTCAACAAAGAAGAAACTGACATTGTGATTGGTTTTGCATATCTTGGCTTAGTTATCAATTCACAGAGAGACTGCAGCCAGGAAATTAGAAGAAGACTGGGGTTGCATTCACACAAAACACTAAACCATGCTATGTGGTTTCCATAGAGGAGTCTGCCAGACAATCACAAGGTTTCCATGCTTGCATGGTTTCCATGTTCCTCCTTCATCCTTCCTTCTGGCAGGAGATACCCCACAGCTCCCCACCCCATGTGAGCATGCATCCAGCTGCTGGGTGCAGGTGCCCTACTTCTCCCATTCACTACTCCTGGCATTGTCTGCTCCCTCAATGCACAGACATCATATGCCTACACATCTGTGTTCATAGCTAGCTTCCAGGGCCAATTAGAGCTGTTTGTGGGACTGTGGCAGGAGGACACGGCATAATCAATTCAAGTTGCGACAACCCAGATTCAGGCTGGACATCAGGAAAAGGTTCCTCACTGTCAGAGCAATACAACAGTGGAACCAGCTGACTAAAGAGCTGGCGGGCTCTCCCACACTGGAGACATTCAAAAAGAAACTGGAGAGCCATCTGAGTGGAATGATGTAAACTGGTGTCCTGCAACAGCAGGGGTTGGACCTGATGCCCTTCATGGCCTTCCAACTCTACTATTCTATGAAATATCTGCCCTATGGACCCATCCACACTCCCATGTTTCCATAGGATGGGCAGAGAGATCTGAAGAGCACTCTGCTGTGGCCGCTGCCAGGAAATAGGCTGGCATTCATGCTGGGACAATGGGACTTTCTGACATCCCCAAGTGATGCAAGGGACAAAATAAGAGTGGACGGAAAGGTAAAAGCCAAAGCAGGGGACATGCACTTTTCAGGGTGATGTCCTGCACATAGCCATGTGTCCTCCTTGCCTAGGGGTGATTTAGCAGAGAGGGAGAGATGCTTCTGCTAGAAAAGTAATGGCACAGCCTGTCATGGGTGGTGTTTGTGTGAACTACAGTGATCAGATAGGAGACACTGTTGCCTCCAGGAATACTTCTGGAAACAACTCTCAAACACTACAAGTGGACAACTGGAGGGCAGGAGAAGGCAGAGGCAGGAAGGCGCATGGAGCAGTCAATCAGTGCATAGTTAGAGCACATCTGAAGCTGATGCATTCATTGCTAGGTGGATCTGAATAGCCAAAGACACAGGAAGGAACATCTTTTCCTGCAGCGAACATTGATGCATTCAAAACATGGTGCTGGAGGAGAGCTTTGTGAATTCCCTGGGCCAACAGAAAGATGAGCAAGTGTATACTAGATCAAATCACATTAGAACTTTCCTCAGAAGCATAAATGCAAAGTTGAGGTGAGTGTACTGCAGGTGCATTGTGAGAAATCAAGGCTTACTGGAGAAGACACTCATGCTAGGGAAAGTCAAATGCATAAAAGTAAGGGGAAACAACTACGAGCTGGCTTGATTCCATAAGGGAAGCTGCGGCCTTGAGTTTGCAGGGCTGAGCAGAGCAGGTGGTCAAGGCCATGGCATTCTGGGGGTCATTCATTCATAGAGATGACTTCACAACACAGAACAACAACTAAGAAATTTTTAGAAATACATTTGCAAATGTATATCTTCAAAAAGAAGTAGCTCCAGAAGTCTGTCCTTTAAAAAAGAGAGAGAGAGAGAGACCAATTTTGTTGTACTACACCTACTGGAAATGAAATAACAAAATGAACAGCAAAATTTTGATACATGAAAATGCTCACTGAGAAATCTCCCAGTAAAGGCAACAACCATTCCCTGCCCCCTCCCCCAGCCCAAATGCTGCAAGGTCTGAAAATCAGAGATTACTGTGGTGGTTCTTTGTAGTACTGTGGTGTCTCAGAGCACGTTAATAGATTATCCACATTGTGAAAAAATATGGACAAAGTAGGAGAAAAAGCACAGAGTGGCTGATGAAGTACAGACAGTTTGCAAAATCTCCCAAGCAAGAAGCACAATAAAAGACTCATCTGCTCAGACTGATGATCACCATTCTGGGAAAGATTGTTAGCATATGTTTTCAGTAGGTCCCAAAAGGTTTTCCAATTTGATGGGTAATTTGAAAAGTTCTCAGAAATGCATGCAAGATGGTGCCTGTATAATTTGAATGGACTGGAGCTCCAAAGAGGAGGTGTTGAAAGATCCATTCTATACTATGAAGGGCTGGATCTTCAAACTAAGCACTGCCAGGTGGATCTCTCACCAGGAAATGAGCAAGCAGGGGACCAGGAGGCCTCTTTGCTATGTTAAAAATATTGTTATCTTAAACTGCTGTACTCAGTATTTTGTGCATAGTACAAAATTCTTTGCACAAATTATGCATCGTACGCAAGTCTTGTGAGTGGAAGCAGAACTCCACTGGCACAGTGGGCCTGCAGGGAGTGTGTGTGCAAGCTGGGCTCACTTCCTGCCGGATGAACACTTGGCACAAGGCTGACTTAGGGCAGACGGAAAGCTGGCCAGGGAACTGAACCAAGGAAATCCAATAGATTCCCACCCCCAAAGCGGATTCACCACATGTTGCTATGGGAGGTGTAGGATCATTTGGAGCTCCAGCTGTGAGGTCCTGTAATCTCAGAACCAGGGTACCGTAACCCATCTAGATCAGTCTTTCTCAACATCACTACCTTGGAGGAACCTTTGGATAGATTTTCATGTCTCAGGAAACAGCTGCATAACAAATATTATAAAGGTAGGCCCAGGATTTAATGTAAATAAAGACGGTAAATTGACCCCAATTAGTGCTATTTACAGCATGAACATGTATTTAGAGTGTACAATGTTTACAACAACAGCAAACTTGAAAAAAAAATTTGAACGAGGAGGGCATTCAACAAGCCACTTGCCAGGCCAATAAAATATGTCTATAGCACAGCTCAGCAGAACATGTGGTATTACTCCATTTATGCCTGCTTCCCTACACTCCACCCACCCAAAAATTGAAAGTGACTACAAGAGATAGCAACTAGAATGATCCCAAAGAAAAAGAAATGCAAGAAAGCAAAATGGCTGTCTGAGGAAGCTTTACAAATATCTGAGGAAAGAAGGGAAGCAAAAGGTAAGGGAGAAAGGGAAAGATACAAACAATTAAATGCAGAATTCCAGAGAATAGCTGGAAGAGATGAGAATGCCTTCATAAATGAACAGTACAAAGAAATAGAAGAAAACAATAGAACAGGGAGGACCAGAGATCTCTTTAAGAAAATTGGAGATAGGAAGGGAATGTTTCATGCAAAGATGGGCATGATAAAGGACCAAAATGGCAGGGACCTAACAGAGGCAGAAGAGATTAAGAAGAGGTGGCAAGATTACACAGAAGAACTACACAAGAAAGAGCTTAACATCCCTGATAACCACGATGGGGTGGTCGCTGACCTCGAGCCAGACATCCTGGACTGTGAAGTCAAATGGGCCTTAGGAAGTCTGAGCAACAACAAAGCTAGTGGAGGCGACAGCATTCCAGCTGCGCTATTCAAAATCCTAAAAGACAATGCAGTAAAAGTCCTACACGCAATATGCCAGCAAACTTGGAAAACCCAACAGTGGCCACAGGATTGGAAAAGGTCAGTTTACATTCCCATCCCAAAGAAGGGCAATGCCAAAGAATGTTCAAACTACCGCACCATTGCACTCATTTCACATGCTAGCAAAGTTATGCTCAAAATCCTACAAGCTAGGCTTCAGCAGTATGTGGACTGAGAACTACCAGAAGTACAGGCAGGATTTCGAAGAGGGAGAGGAACTAGAGATCAAATTGCCAACATACGCTGCATCATGGAGAAAGCTAGAGAGTTCCAGAAAACATCTACTTCTGCTTCATTGACTATGCTAAAGCCTTTGATTGTGTGGATCACAACAAATTGTGGCAAGTTCTTAAAGTGAGGGGATTACCAGACCATCTTATTTGTCTCCTGAGAAACCTGTATGCGGGTCAAGAAGCAACAGTGTGAACTGGACACGGAACCACTGATTGGTTCAAAATTGAGAAAGGAGTTGGGCAAGGCAGTATACTGTTGCCCTACCTATTGAACTTTTGGAGTAACTTTTCCTCGAACCCTGGTGGAAAAAGGCTCATCTAGATAAAATGCATGGAGCTTAAGCTCTTTTCTGGCCCTCCGAATAGGTTAGACCACAACCCCTCCCACTGACTGTCAACATGGGTTCTCACTGCACTTGCAAGGAATGATGGAAGTTGTAGTCCAACATGTCTAGATACCACCAGGCTGGCAAAGAACAAATTCCTTCCTGATCTCTTGTCATTTTCTTTTCCTTGCTTCTGATTTCAGTTTGGTGCTTTTGAAATGTGAATGTGCTGCAATTATTTTTATTATTTTATTGGCATTATTTCTATACTGCTTCATATCCAAACAGATTTGGCAGCAGCATTGACTTTGCCATATCAATCTCCAAAGTTGCAGATGCTTAGAGAAAAAAGGAAGTGCTATTCTGTCCCTATTCAGATGTACTGAGAAGTTTGTTATGATGAATTCTGACTTAATCACAGCTATGTATGGTAACCTAATCTACATCTGAAACAGGTTTTGATACTCCTGTATGAATTTAAAATAATCTGCAAGGATTAGCCCTACAGAAATATATGGTCAAATTGGGTATCTGTATGACATTATTTTTTACATTATTCAGAGATACGAAAATGACATTTGAATTGCATGAGAAATGCTTTAAAATGCACTCAAACACATGTATTAACTAATATAA
Organism: Varanus komodoensis; assembly: GCF_004798865.1. Classification (NCBI taxonomy): domain Eukaryota; kingdom Metazoa; phylum Chordata; class Lepidosauria; order Squamata; family Varanidae; genus Varanus; species Varanus komodoensis. Next base: position 15,047,042 of record NW_025336598.1, read on the forward strand.
GGAACGGGGTGGGAAAAGCAAATATCTTGAATAATGTTTTTTTAAACAAACTTGTTTTTCAAATTTCATGTATCATAAGATATCACATGATTACATAAGATATTACCTTAAATTTATTTTGACCTTTAATAGACTGTGGCACTGATGATTCTTTCTTTCTGAATCTCATGTGCTGATGTGGGGGGAAAACCAATTTAGAAAGGGAGCTGCTCTAATTTGTCTGAGATTTGCCATTATGTGTTGCATAACTCAAGGGTACAAATCCTGATTACCTGGCAAGAATAGAAGAATTAAAAAGAAAAGGAAGTGCCACTGATACGGAAGTTATTTCAGCATAATTGAGTTTTGGAATATTTTCAGATACGCAATGTATTGTGAGAGCCCAGACTGCCCTCTTATTCAGTCTTAGTTTAGCTTTACCGTAGCTACATTGCTATGAGTGCTGACTTCATAAGTTGTCAAGATATATCCTCTCTGGAAGTTGATTAGCTGGTGATGTGTCACACCCACAGGCTGGTGTGGGAATTGAGAGGAGGGGGAGTCAGTTTTGAAGATAATCAGAAAAGGTCCAACAGTTTTGAGAGCTGGTTGCCACGAAAAAATCTTCAGAACATCAGAGCAGCCCTACTGGATGAGCTTATCCCAAAGCTTATCTCATATAGTATCTCATTTCTCACAATGGCTATTTGAAGCCCATGAGAAGCCCACAAGCAAGATATCAGGAAAATAGCCTGACCTTGCTGTCATTCTTCAACAACGAGTATTTAGGAGCAGTATATAGCTGTAATGCCCAGTAGTCACTGATGGTCTTCTATTCCATTCATATACCTAATCCTTAAAAAGTAGGCAAACGAAGCATAGCTAAGATGATGTCCTTCACCAAACCTTGTGGTAATGAGTGCTCCATCATTACCTAGGTGCTGTGTCATGTATTGTGGAAGCGCATGAGTGTGTTGTTGCTTTGGGCAGGGTGGGGTTTATTATTGCTTTAGGGGAGGGGAGGGGGATGGAGGGAGATAATTTCATAGCCATTCAAGCAGAGATTTTCATACCCTTTTTAGGATCCTTGAAAAAGCCAAGCTTCTGGCGTGGCTTCTGAGATCAGCAATGGACTCAGCACTTCTGGTATGATCTCCTCTGCTTAGCGGGGCTGGGCCAAGACATTTGGCTGTCTAAGGCAACTGACAGGACCCCAGCCATCCACTCCCTTTTCAGGATTGGCCTGCCAGGGGACTGTTCTGTCCCTAGGGATGATCCATGTGGGCTACCTAGCTCTGTCCTCCTCACCTGGCTGCCACTTCCTGATACCTTAGCATTAGCCACTTCAGGTAGCTGTCTCACTCTGCCTAATGGTAGGTCCAGCTCTCCGTAATAGGGTACTTGAGGGGGTTATCTTTTACAACTTACTAGTAATGCCATTTTAAATCTGCTGAATAATAAACACTCTCTGGGCAGATTGCAAAGAGTTAAAAGAATAAAATACATTGCAAACTAATGAATAGCATAAAAATAGATAAGTATCAAGTTGTATACAAATGACCACCAAGTCTAAAAAACTAAGTATCTTTTATCTCAGACGGAACAATCCTTTAGTGACTGAATGGCATTTAGATGGCCATGATATTTTTCAGAGATCTGGGTATGAGGTTGAAAATCATTCTCACCTCATAGCTGGTCTCCATACCTGCCCCCTGCCCCAGGTGACACTCTCCTCCTGCCCTCCAGAGATGGCTTGCAATCCTCCAGATGGCTTGGGACATTCAGAATGGACTTGCGCAAGCACCTCTCTTTCTTTAAAAGATACATGAAAACAGTCAGAAATGGGGTGCCACAGCTCTCTCTCAGAAAATGAACCCTACCACCCAGAAACTCTGGAGCTGGGTCTAGATGACACAACAGACCCACAATGGTAAAATTTTGACATGGCACGCAAACCATCTTCAAAGGTAATCCCATGTACGCTGCATTGCAATGCTATAACTGGGAGGTTATATGAGCAGGGATAACTGTCATTATCCTCTGTCATGATAGGATTCCACTTGGTGTATCAGCTGAAGGTGCTCCCAGTTGCTTAGATTCATAGATCCATAGAATAGTAGGGTTGGAAGGGGACAGGAAGGCCATCAGGTCCAATCTCCTGCTGGTGCAGGATGTCAGGTGACTGTCCAGTTTCACCTTGACTGTCTCTAGTTTGGGAGAATCCATGACTTTTCTTGGCAACTGGTTCCACTGTCATGTTTCTCTGACAGTTCCTGGGATCTAGCCTGAATCTGATGTACTGCAGTTTCAGTTTGTTGTTCCACGTCCTACACTCAGAGATGACTTAATTTTCTTCTTTGTGACAGCCTTTCAATTTATCATATCATATATCACCTTGTAGTCTTCTTTTGTTGATGCTGAAAATGCCCAGATCAATCAGTCTCTCATCATAGAGCTTAATTTCCAGACCCTGAATCATTTTTGTTGCTCTCTTCTGAAACCTTTCTAGTTTTTCTGCATCTTTTTAAAAACCTGGGTGAACATAGTATTCCAGGTGAAGTCTGACTAGTGCAGAGTAAAGAACAAGTACCTCTCTTTTTCTAGAAGTGAATGCTCCTATTTATGCATCCCAAAATAGTGTTTGCCCTTTTTGCAGCTGCATCACATTGTTGGTTCATATTTGATGATGAATCTAAGAACTAGGAATGTCCAGATTTTGTTAATTTCATCTGCAGTGAATTGTCAGGTGTCTCTTGTTCTGTCATCCACTCATTGATGGATTTGGATCATTTTTAGTAATGAAAAAGAATTCTGTTCCATGAATTATCATGAAAGCAAATGTGTTCATTTCACCCCTAAAATGCAATGAACAAAACAAAGCGAGTGAGTGAGTGAGTGAGAAGATAAACAATTCATGCAATCCATGTGACTCAGAAAACCCAGTTTGCTGAGAATTTGCAGTACAGAATCTGAACTCCATTCGAGTCCATAGTGGTTTTCTCTGAAATCCTACCAAAAACAACGCCAAACTGTGCATCTGATTGTTTATATGGAGCATCACTCCATCCAAAATAGGGAAATAGGGTTTTAGCACCTACTAAAAACCTCTGTCTTGATTGGATTGAATTCTAGTTTATTGGTGCTTATCCAGTCCATTGCCATTTTGGGCACTGATTTAGCACTTCCACTTTTTAACCTGCCTTAGATGAAAAGGAGAAATTTAGCCGGGTGTCACCTGAGAGCCAGTGTGGTGTAATGACTTAGCGGTTGACATGGGACTTGAAGATCCAGGTTTTAGTCCCACTTGGTCATGACATCCACTGGGGGATGTTGGGCCAGTCACTGACTGTCAGCCTAACCTACTTTACAAGGTTGCTTTGAAGATAAAGCGGAGAGGAGGAAGATTATGGAAGTGACTTTGGGTTCCTTGCATTAAAAAGGTAGGATATGGGTGTAATAACTAAATAACAGGTGAAGACCTTTTTATTTTTCCGGTATTTCAACAATTAATTGGTTTTATCCTTGTTTTTATCACTATTTTTAGATGCAGTGTGCTGTATGTTGTTGTTGTTGTTGTTCTTGTTAGTTTTTGTTCTTTGGTTTGTTGTTCTTTGTAAGCCATCCAGAGACTTTTGTAGTAATGGGATTGCATAGAAAAACTTTAAATTAAATATATAAATAGACCCACATATTGATGACTTTTCAGCCTGTATCCTTGCATGGCTGCCTTCAGTGATTTTGTGTAAATGTTAAGTAGCATGGCGGTCATAGCAGAATCCTGTGATATTATTGTCACATGACAGAGCAATAAACCCCCTTGCACCACCTTCTGAAAACAGCCCTCTAAAGAGGAACAGCACTACTATAACGCAGTGTTTCCAACTCCTTACTCTGTTTTACCCTTCCTTCCTTTACCTGTTCACTGTCCAGCCCAGAATCCCGGGCACCTGCTTACACACAGTCCCAGGTCACTCAGGTCCCTACCTGCTTACACACAATCCCAGGTCACTACCAGGCTAGTGCTAAGGAAGCTCTAAAAGTGCATGTCACATTCTGTGCACAGGTAGTTGGTTGCTACACATTTAATAAACTTGGTGCAGATCATAAGAGGATGTGAAAGCCTTATTTGATTACATGTATCAATTTTTGAAAAGAATTTATCGTAACCAAAGGAATCAGGGGTTTAGGCATTCAGAAATAATAAACAGCTATGAAGATTTGTGCAGTTCCTAAAAGCATTTGACATTTGCGGCAGACAGTAATGCAAAGGAAGAAAGATAGCTTTAACTTTAAATCCAATCTTTATGTTTATTCACTATGCGACTACATATTAAGAAAAGAATTCATGACTCCTTTATAAAATAAGCAAGTTAAGCTATAGTTTAGTAACTTTTGGAAGGTTATATGTGTATATATATGTGTGTGTGTGGGTATATAAAAAATGAAAAGTACAGCTATTTGTACCAGGAACTGCCATTTGGGAGAAAAACACACTCTAAAACTGAAGATGAAAACTGAGCAAGTTCAAATGGAGATACTTCACCATATGTTACTGTGAACATATGGTGAAGCATATTGTTATTGTATAACAATAATTATATTGTTTTTATATGTTTAATATGTATTTATTTATTGTTGTAAGCTGCCCCGAGGCTTCGGCGAATGGGGCGGCATAGAAGTTTACTAAATAAATAAATAAATAAAATATGTTATTGTATCCCAGTGGATGCATTTATGGAGGATAGGACTATTAAAACATCTATGGTGTATAGCACATTGCTGAGCACATAGGCTAAGTATGGCTCTTAATTTTCTGCTTGTAAACTTCTTAGAAGCACCTAAACAACCACATTTGGAATGTTGCAGCAGATAGTAGACCTGGATCCAGAAACAAAATGATTGGATCACCCATTGTAATGCTGTTGTCCATCTCAAATCTGTGCAGGATCTCTCTTCCCTTTGATGAGCACTCGCCAGAGTTTTGTTTTGTGGAACAGAGACCCTCAGTTCAGGATCAGGGAAGCTCTGGCTGCCAGCTGCTGGGATTTGCAAAATGGAATTCATAACCCCGTTCTCATGGCCTTTCATTTTCAGAGTGCTGCTGAAACGTATTCAGATGGTGTCATATGATATGGGAGACGAGTAACAAAGTCATGAATCAGTGGGGATTCTGGGAAATTCTGTGAGCAGCATATGCACTGTTCATCGATCCACTGGATCTTATGTTTTGATTTATTTTTAATGTGAGTTTCAACAGAACAAAACCATAAATGGGGGGGAGGACAATCTATATTGATATTTGAATTTATCAATTATACATAAGCTTCAACAAAGACCGACAAAATATCCATGTATGCATCCATTTGATCTATAGGGATCTATATGTCAGGTTCTCAAATGCTGGAAGTGTAACTACAGCATCAACCAATTGCATGATAGGAGGAGAACATTTAATCCTTCCAAAGTTTTAATACTGGTCTTAGCTCTCAAAAAGGCATGGAAAATCTATTTACATTGATCATGTGTTAACTTCTCCTTCCAACAGGGGCCCCAGTGCTTTTGGTCCCATGGACACTTTGGGGATTTGAGAAACTTCCATGGGAGCCATCACAAAATGCCTACTCAGTGGATTAGTGCTTTGTGCCTGCTGGCTGGATTTATGGATCTTGGGCTGGGTCTTATGTGACAAAACCCAAAAACCCAACCAAACCAAACCAAACCACAACTTGTTTTGTGGCATCTGGACATGACAATATCTTTTAATAAAGAATTGTCCAAATCCAGTGATTGCAGGTGGCACAATTCAGGTAATGATTCTTTTAAATGTAGGTTTTGGCAGTGCCCAGTAGTTGCTTCATTTTTGGAGGAGTCTATTGCGCAGGCAATTTCATCATGAAATACTCTTTAATATTCACCTGCTTCATAAAAATTAACAAAATGGAATGGGGATTGGATTGCCTGTACCCTTATAATAGCTAAAAGCCTGATATTACAAAATTGGAAAGATAGCAACACGCCTCATATAATGCAATGACTTGGAGGACCTTACACCACTTTTGATAGATGAATAGTGGCATATGGACACTGACTTCAAATGGATAGTTTGCATTTTTGGTTTGCTTATGTAAAAGCCTGTGTATATTTGCTAGGATGCTGTGTGCATTTTATACAAATTCATGCATGCATATAACAAGGGTTTAAAAATTTTTGCTTTTTAATTATAAAAATATATCATGAGGGGATTCCCTTTGCAGGTGCGATTAATGAGCCCTGTGCATGCTGAATTGGGAGCCCTGATTTAAAAGAATGTGTGCACCATTAAATAAAGAGTTCTAATATAAAGTCTATCGCTATTATAACCCATTATAACCCAAATATGATCAAAAGAAACATTAGCAGTAAAATATCTCCAGCAGCTAGCCAACTTGGGTAAATAGGCAACTTATTAAAGAGGCAAAATGGTACCCGGTGTCGGCCAAAACAAAACCTGAGAACCACAGAAGCTCCTGATATGGACGTCAAAGCAACAGAATGGGCACCCTATTTGTTCCCTAGTTGGAGAGAAAGTGTGGTGTGATGGTTACGGTGTTGGACTGGAGATCTGGGAGAACTGGACTGGGTGACTGTGCAGCAGTCACTTACTCTCAGCATAACCTACCCCAGAAGGTTGTTGCGAGCATAGAATGAAATGGAGAGGATTATGTCAACTGCCTTGGGTTCTTCACAAGGTGGGATTTAAATGCAATGCAATAATAATAACATCCCATTTTCACTTAAGATCTATAACATGCTCATTCACTGATCATAAATAGTTGTAAACATGGATTGAGGGACTTCATTAAGCTGGTGCCTTCTCTATCAAGTTTGGGAGGACAAAGCTGCTCAGTCCTGCTCAGTCTCTGCGCCTCCTACTCCTCACAGGGTTTGTGTGTGAAAACCATTGTTTGTTTGGATAGCAAAACTATGGAAAACTATACATTACTGTCCACCACACTCAGTAGCTTCTCCTTTGTAGACTTGGCCAGTTTACAGAAGAATAACAATACAGGTGCTTTCTTTGTTGTTAGCTTATGCATTACTGTGTCACAGCATCTGAGAAGAGGATTTCTGTCTTGCGTAACACACTAGGAGATGTTTCTTTTAAGAGAATGCTTTGCAGCACCTGTAATTTTCTTTTAAATGGCCTCTTTTTAGTCAATTATAATTTTTAATCAATTAAACTAACAATTCATCAATTAAACCCTGTGGACCCTCCCTCATATTATGATATGTTTACATTGAACTTGTATGTAAGAAAATATTTAGTATTTCTTCGAGAAGTATGTGCATGCATACCTGTATGTTTGTGTGTAGGAATGTGTGAATCATATTCATATCAGATTATGGGCTTTATTTTTTCTTGTTACAGGAAGAAAGGAATTTTCACAGGAAAATTCATGTGTATTCACTTCCATTATTCCAAGTTTACACACCAACTGTATGTGTTTTTAAAATGCATATGTTCTTTTCCATTGCTTAAAGCTTGTTTGCACATTGCAAAAGTATGAATTTTTGCATGCATGTTTTTCAAATGTATACATTTAAAAATACATTTTCGTTGCTGAATGCTTGGAAATATAGTGATACCAGCTGCAGATAGCACTACAGTCAATTTTTGACTTGAAGAGCAGCAAAATTAAATACTGTTCAAACACAGACACATGTTTCTGTCTTTCTTTCTCCCTCCCTGTGTGTGTCCTTAAATTTCCCAGATACAAATAATACTGTGAAAGCATTAAGACCAATAAATAAAATAATAAAATAAAATAAATAATGAAATATGCTATTATGTCAGAGAAGAACTCTTTTCTTTCAGTCCTAAGAAAGAAGGCAAAAATCTGAAGTAGATACTCTCACAGTAATCATAGCTTTCCCATGCACTGACACATATCTGGAATCTATTGGATGTCTTATTAAAATTCAACCCAAATGGTATATTTTATAATGCCTAAGACAATGTGTTCTGCCCTCTGGATTGCACACATGACTGGTTTCAAATGGAGTTGCAGGAATGCATCTCAGAAGATGCTAAGAATACTAATTCTTTGCATTTATTCCCATCATATGACACACAAACACATACACAGTGCAGAGTTCATGCTGGATTAATTGAAAGTTTGTACTTGAAAAATGTATTGCACTTGATGGTGTGTGTGCCTGTGTATATACAAATTCTATATATGAGTACTCAAATATAAATACCAATGAAATTAGTGAAAGCATGTGAGGTGCACAACTGAACATTTAATGCAGGGTAAAAATGGTTTTAAAAGGAAAAATATCGAATCAATGGAACCTAGACATAATTTAAGGTAACTCATGCCACATCCTAAAGACTTAAAGACTGTTCAAAAATACTGCTAAACTTAATGTTTAGTGGTATACATATTTATTTATTTTGTATTTTTAATACTTATATTCTGCTAAGTATAATAACATTTCTAAGGGGTCAACTCCTAAACATATGAGCTGCTGTGGGTCTTGAGCTCACATGCTCCCACCTGCCGTTTCTCTCAACCTTGTTCATCAAAATCAAAAGATTCCGATTGCATTTAGCAGCAAAGGCTGTTTACCACTGCACTGAAACCCAGTAAAAATGGTTTGTATGAACCATAGTAAGCTATGAAGCCAGGATTGAAAGCGACCTTGATTTGCAATGCTAGTTTCAAATGGAAATCTGAAAATCATAGTTTACTGGATTTGGAAACTACAGTAAACTCTACTGCTAATCTCAACCAGAAGCTTCTGATCATGGTGCACAGGGAAGAGGGAGAATATGCAAGGCCAGGCTTACAGCTGCTCATACACATAATGCTAAGCCACATTTATGCCTGAACAGAGACTAAGGATCAAAGGCCCATTCCTGTGCAGTCCTCCATATGTTTTGTCCTACAACAAGATGCATGCCTCTCCCTTGGAAATTATAGGCCAGAACATCTGGAGGGCTGTAAGGCACACCTTGAAGCTACTTTTGCCCTTTTTACTCAGAAGTAAGCACATAACTGAAGATGAAACTCAAATACTTTGGCCACCTAATGAGAAGGAAGGACTCCCTGGCGAAGAGCCTAAAGCTGGGAACAATAGATGGCAAAAGAAGAAGGGGACGGCAGAGGATGAGGTGGCTAGATGGAGTCACTGAAGGAGTCGGCGTGGGGTCATGGGGTCCATGGGGTCATGATGGGTCAGACATGACTTTGTGACTAACAACAACAAGCACATAACATCCATTCTAGATCAGGATCTGAGCATGGGAGGTAGGAAAACCATTGGCCATTGTTGTGGCCCCAGTCTGATCAGGGAGCTCAAACCTACTGTAACATGATTGTAGGCTTCAGATATTGGATGATATAGAATCATCATCATCATCATCATCAACAACAACAACAACAACTGCAACTTATTTTTGGACACAAGTGCCACACTAGAACTAGATCTAATCTCTTGGTCTATATTTCTGCCCAGTCTGATGTGCTTGGGAAAGGGAATAATTCATTGCTGTCTCATGAAAATCAGAGGAACAGAATTCAACATAATCCAGCTTCTCTGGCTTGTGGTTCCAGCTATCTGTTCAGCACAGAAACAATCATGTGGATAATTTCTTGTGTTTGATTTGAGATATTGAGTCCAAATAATTGGCAACACCAGACATTATATCCAAGTACATCTCCCCCTTTATTCTTCCAATTCAATTATTGTTTTATTCTTTTGAAGGTAGAAGACTTTTTATATGAAGTCCAGAAGATCAGCTGAGGGAGTTTTGCATTTTTCTGGGAATCTCTGAGGAAGGGCAGGATCCACTTTGGTTTGCTTAAGTCTGGCATACAGCGATATGGTGGTGCTGTGCAAAGAGAGTTGGAGGATGAGGTACTGCATACTTCACTGAAAGTGGATGACTAAGCCCCATTTGGTGCTGAAGCCAAAGGGAGAAGCCATATAATGAGAAAGTGAAATGACCAGAGGCGCAGTTCCATGAAAAGATGAAAGAAGCAGGTAGGAAAATGTTGGTGGATTTAAAAACAAAAAACAGCTACGGGAGTGGAATCAATCCAAAGGAGAGGTTTTAAAGTGACTGGATAAACTAGCAAAACAAAACAAACAAAAACAGGATGGATTTCAGCAGTTTGGCTTCTCAGTTGGAAAGCAGAAGCAAATTATACTGCATACTGGTCTTTATTTAGCACTATTTTGATACTGCTAAACATTAAGAAAAATCCCTAAGTAGTTTCCATTAAACTTGAAATACAATGTATTTGAAATACCATTTTAGAAACAGCAGCAACAACAATAAAGAACAGTGCATGGGCAATAACGTGAGAAAACATGGCTAATTGAATTTTGGACCAACAAAAACCTGGGTGAACTGGGGCATTTTGAGGAGGCTTTTGAAAGATGTCAGATTTTCTGCCTCCCAAACTGTTGAATTGGTTCTGGATCAATAAAAGTTTGATTTGTTTGCCTTTCCCTGGGCAGTAGCATAAAGTGAATCTAGGCTTCTGATCAGATTTGTTTTCTGTGAGAACTTCTTGACTGAATGTATCTAGTTTTCTGATTGCATGTAGAAACTTGAGACCCATATTATTATATGGCTGGATAAAATGAAGGTGAGCCACTCAGAAGACACACTGAATTAGGCATCCATCTTGTCAGGTCTAATTTGGCAAATGTGCTTGACCAGCAGGCTTGTTTAAATGTGAAGGAGCTATTATGGGAACATGTAGAATATCTCCGGGAAAGCTGATCCAGCTGTGTGAATTGGCACTTCTGTGTTTCTAATACATACTTGATTCACTTGATTTTCAGAAAGAGATCTGGGAAATGTGTGATGCACTGGATGTTGCTGGAATATGACTCACTCCATCTTAGCCAGAATATTCAGCAGTGAAGGATGATAGGAGCTGCAGTTCAGCAATATCCGTAGGACCACTAATCCCTTGTACTTGTTCTTAAGGCACTAATCATGGTTTAGATTTGAGCAAGGACATTTCTATTTTATCTCAACAATGAATTCATAGATGGCCCACTTGGTTTTAGCCTGAAAGCAGCTTCTCCTGCCCTGTGAAATGACCATGCCATCTTCTAAGACTGCTTTGGAGATCTTCAAGCATTTAGGAAAACAACAATTCCAAACATGAATGGTTTGGTTGTTCCTTCTTTTTCCAGAAACAGTTACAGTTGCACCATATCAAAGAAAGATGGCTTTGAAAGGTTTGGAGGTTATTCAGCATTCATCCAAGAAAACTATAGTGAAAAATCTGCCCACTGCATCAAGGTTTAAAGGTAAGTCACCTCAATCTTTGCTCCCACTTTAACCGCTGCCATCTTTGTAATGCCAGTTCATAACATTTAACTTTTGATTTATTGATCTGAAGCTTAGTATGCTGGGAATCAAAGACTTGGACCTGAAGATGCTTTTTGCCTTTTGATCTCTACTGGTGTTTTACTGCTATTCTCTATCATTTTGAGTTAAGCGATGCTCTTGTAGCTTCTAGCTCTTGTCAGTCTATTTAGTGTATAAAAGGCTGAATGTTTCTTCCCTAAGGTGCATCAAAGAACGATCAAATCTCATAATGCCATTTGCTATACATAATTTATAGTCCAGGCTTAAGATGAACATACAAGAAGAAGTTATAGCGATTTAGCAAAATGGATGAAAGCAATAAAGGTCAAAGCCATCCATTCAGTAGATGGGAAGATATCTCAAGAAGATACTGGCATTTAATCTTGATGATTAAACCTGACTCAAATTCGGAAATGTTTGCATTCTGAAGAATATGTCTAGACTCAGGTACATGGCATCTGTGGAGTGATTTCTGAACAGTTTAATCCTGGGGATTTCAAAAAACCTGATTACCCAAAAGGTTATGGGAAGAGGTAGTTCCTTCATTTAGAAAATGAGTAAGAATGCTTATTTAAAAATCCCCATGATTTCAGTGTTTATAAATAAGGCATTTAAACTTAATTTCTAGGAAAATCCACAGTCAATAATCAATTTACTCTATTTGGAATAGAGTATTTGGAACTTGGATTATGTTTCATAAGGTCATAGACAACTAAAGGTTTCTGTGTACAGCATATCATCAATGCCTGTTATCAGAGGAACCAAAAGGTTGGGATGAGAAATGAAACACCTAGAAAAATAAAGCAGGCTTCCCCAAAACTATGTCCTACAGATACTGTGGACTAACACCCTAAGCATTGCCTGTGCTGGCTGGGGATTGTAGTCAAAAACAGGGGCACTAGTTTGGAAAAGGGGTAAACACAGTAATGGGTATGGTGGGGGAATAAGTTTCGGGGTTGTTTTTAATGAAATGACACTAGGACTATCATTGCAATCATGCTTCATCTATTTATTTGCAACATTTATACAGTGCTCCACATCTAACATATTCTGGAACAGTGGACAATAAAAAAGAAACAAAAAGAATCCCAACCCTATTAAAGCAAATACATCCTGAGAAGGCAAGGAGACTTGGAAATCCCTAGCCCACAGAGCTTCCATCTTGCCAGGATTTGGCTTCCATTTATTTGCCTTAACCTGGTCCATCACCGAGTCTAGGCACTCATCTAGGCCTTGCATGGCCTCTCCTGATTCAGTCATTCCAGGGAGAGAGCTGTGCATCATTAGCATACTTTGCTCCAAATCCCCTAATAATGGCTTCCAGCAGCTTCATTTAGGCATTGAACAACACTGGGGACAAAATGGTACCCAGCAGCACACCCTAGCTCAATTGTCAAGGAATCAACAAATAGTCACCTAATGTTACTCTCAGAAATCAGCTCCCCAGGCAAGTGGGCAATGCTGCTGGACCTATGCAGCATCCTGACATAGCATCATTCACACCAGGGCAGTCAAGAAAATGATTCGCCAGGTTCCTGACATGGCTGTAAGCAGCCAGCATTGCTCTTTAAAGAAAGCATCCAAATAAAAAGCTGCTACTACCATTGCTCCCTTTCCTGGTAGGCCCCTAAATATTTGTTTTTCCATTTCTCCCACCTTCTCTCATATGATTTACTTTCACCCTTCCTCTCTTTGCATTGCCTTTCTCATTCCCTGAAAAGAGGAGGAGGCGAATTATGCAAGCTGCCTTGAGGTGCTTGCAAGAAAAAAGCTGTGATATAAATATAATAAATAAATTAAACAAGGATGCTTCTTATGCAAGTGTGTTAAGGACTGATTAACAGCTGCAATGTAGGCCAAAATACTATGCACAATTAGAGTAAGCCTTACTTAATGTAATGGGGCTTATGCACAAGTAGTGATGCATAGGATTGCATGGTTAGACTGTACTTTTGTATGTATCTGCCTTGATGTAAGTTGCATTATACTGAGTGGGTTTCCTTTTGATCGGCCCATATAATATGGCTTTATCAGGCATTTTGTACCAGATAATTAGGCTTTATTTAGCTTTGAAGGATCAACTGCCCTTTATGAATGTAAGCTCAATTACCCGTTTGCAGTGGGGTGACTCTGACTGGAAAAACAATAGAGGATTATTTAACCATTCACCAACCATATTTCCATAATTAGTAAATGATTTACATAATATGCAGATTCAGCTCTTTGAATCTGGGGGAACTGGAATGTGTCAACTTGAACTCATTGGAGCTTAGGTCATTTCAAATATGATTTCGACTGTGTAAATCTTTTTTTAAGGTCCGTGTATGTCTAATAATGTTATTTTTCATGGTTGGCCAAACCTGGAAATGTACTCTCTCAAAGGGAGCATAAAAGCTGCTTTGCAAATAGAAATTTGCTGGTAATACAGGAGCAGCATTGTTAGTTATTCCACAAATGCATTGAATTGGAAGTGAATGAAACCAGCAAATATATCACCGTTCTAAATGCCAGCTTACTGCTGTGCATGGGCATTGTAACTATCTGGCCTTGAGCGAGGCAATTCAAGCAACAATATAAAAAAGAGAGACTTTAACATGTCTGGCTCCATATAAGCCAGGAGGACAGAAAGTATGACATATGAAAGCAATATACAGTTTAGTGTGGCAATCAATTTTGTTATTTCTATAACAGATTCATCTGGCTTCCCCATTCTGTTTTTACCGTATCTTCTGCATTGCCCTGATATCATTTTGCATTTGCTTGCCTTGTAAAAATGGCCATAGAGTAACACTGTCATTATATTACCACTTCCCCTACCTTAGAGCCATCTCTCTTGACCTGCTGTGACAGGAATTTCTTTTCTCCTTACATTGTGGTGTCATCTACTGTGGACTTACATTCTTAAAAGAGAAAATAAAACATAATCTTGGCTGACTTTGATTGAAGCAATTCCTTTGTCGGGTTATATCACACAAACCAAATCTATTGTACTCACTTGATGGTTGTTTTATACGGGGAGTATGCATTCATTTCATAAGGAATGAAAAGCCAAACCCATCTGAGCCCATTGCATCTGATACCAAATGAAAGCCATGAGTAATGGATTTGTACCAATGAGTTTATTTTAATTTTCCTATTTGCTGGGAGAAATATTGACAACCGCAGATATGCAGATGAAACCACTCTAATGGCAGAAAGTGAAGAGGAACTAAAGAGCCTCTTGATGCGGGTGAAGGAGAAGAGCACAAAAGTTGGCTTGAAACCCAACATTAAGAAAACTAAGATCATGGCATCCGGTCCTCTCACTTCCTGGCAAATAGATGGGGAAGAAATGGAGGTAGTGACAGATTTTATTTTCCTGGGCTCCAAGATCACTGCAGATGGGGACTGCAGCCAAGAAATTAAAAGACGCTTGCTCCTGGGGAGGAAAGCTATGGCAAAGCTAGACAGCATACTAAAAAGCAGAGACATCACCCTGCTGACAAAAGCACGTATAGTCAAGGCTATGGTTTTCCCAGTTGCAATGTATGGCTGTGAAAGTTGGACCATAAGGAAGGCTGTCAGCCGAAGAATTGAGGCCTTTGAATTGTAATGCTGGAGGAGACTCCTTCGAGTCCCTTGGACTGCAAGGTGATCAAACCGGTCAGTCCTAGAGATCAATCCTGACTGTTCTTTAGAAGGCCAGATACTGAAGATGAAACTCAAATACTTTGGCCACCTAATGAGAAGGAAGGACTCACTGGAGAAGACCCTGATGCTGGGAATGATTGATGGCAAAAGAAGAAGGGGATGGCAGACGATGAGGTGGCTAGATGGAGTCACTGAAGCAGTCAGAGTGAGCTTAAGTGGAATGCGGGGGATGGTGGAGGACAGGAAGGCCTGGAGGAATGTTGTCCATGGGGTCATGAAGGGTCGGACATGACTTCGCAACTAACAACAAATTCACCTCTGGTTTGGGAATGGTGTAACTTTCAGCTGTAAGGGATGGATGCTTTGTGGATGGATGCTTCCTGATAATTGTCATTTTATTTTCACAGAATGCACTGAATGTTGCATGATTCTGGGCTATACTGGGGAAAAATATTTTTATGATGGCTCTCATTTGGCCCTTTCCCAAAATGCCACAATCTTTGGGGGCATTCTGGGTGCGTTAACATAGAGGCTGCAAGAACATCTCAACTGTTTCTAGCATCACAGGGCAGTGCAAAGGGATGGTGTTGGAAGGCAGTGATAATAGGTACACTTCAGGAGAACAGTCCTATAGTCCCAGGGTACCTGCCTAAGTGCTCTGACCAGAGAAAGGGAGAATTGGAGATCCAGGCCCTCACAGTTGGCACAGGGAGAGTTATGCTGGTTGCCTCTCTGAAGTTAGAAAGCCAACCTCAGGAATGGGGGAAATAAGCTGTTTATAGGAGGAGCTCAGGAGACTGGAAAGGACATGGTACAATCCTATACTCTGTGCAGTCTTCTTATCTTCCCCACTGAAGCTTTCTTGCTAGATGGACTGAAATGCCATTGGATGAAACAATCAGGCCAGTGGGAAGGCAAAGAAAACTGCTCTAATTCAAGCTGAGGGTTTGGCAATGCTATACAGGATAAAGTGTGCCAGTCTGCTTCCCTGAAATTAATAGGTCCTAAAACTGTACAACATCTCTGTGGATGCTGAGCCAACTGATGATTTGCTTGTGAAGTGTCATGTGATCCATAAAGATCCATGTCTCAGATCCATGTTTTTGCATCCAGGCAGTGCTAGGAAATCCCTCTACGTGTGATTTTTATGGTTTAATTCATGGTACCGATATGACTTGTGATGCGATGTAGTCTGGGAAAGAAGATTAATCCTATGTAAAAATCATCTAATTCCAGTTCCCTCTTTCAATTGACTCCACACTTGTATTGCAACATTCCTGAATCCAGTGCCCTCTAGAGGTATTGGGTTACAAATTCCATCAGCAGCAGCCTGTGTGGGGATGATGGAAGTTGTAGTTCAAGATATCGCAAAAGCACCAGGCTGGCGAAGTCTGCTACAGACTGAGTAGCATGTACAGTGTCTGGCCTGGCAAAAAAGGTGACATGCAGTATGCTTACCCTGCCCCCCAATTCTACTCTAGTAAATGCCAAACAGAAGATTCATGTACTGTTTTTTAGAATTTTACATATTCTTTGAAAATAACTCCCAACCTCAGCTTTAGACTCCCAGCATGGGAAATCTAACGGGATTAAAAACCGGTATGAGCTCAACATCTTGTGTCGGAGCAGGAGACTAAAGAGAAAAAATGTGTTGTTGTTTTTTCTATTGAAGTATTGAAAGAGCACATCTCTCCAAGAAGGAGGAAGGCTTCTGATGCTAGTGATCTGGACTCTTTCATGTTTTTTCTCAAAAAAACTAAAGGCAAGTTCCCCTTTCATCGGCCTGAAAAGTGGGTGGTGGGGGGGAAACTTCCCATTTTAAATATTTAAAGAAGCTCTTATGAAACTTGAAAAGGGGCTGAGCAGTTTCTTTGTGAAAAGGATCCTTAAGGGTATACAAAGACCTATGCTGATATTTACCTGATATAAAATTTTACATAATAAGTGTCATGAGAATATGGATATTTTTGGTAGAGATTTGCCTTGCTCTTGTGTACTTTCAAAGGGCACAGACTTAAGAAATAGCTTGTTCAACATAGAGACTAACCCATCTTAAAATGTAATTCAAGAAGCCAAGTGTTTAGAAATAACATGGTCAGAATGAGACCAGGCCTTCACTTGGTGCAGTTATGACACTTATTTGAATAATATCCCATATCAAAAAATTGCCTAGATGCCCAAAGCTAGCCCCCGAGATGGAGACAAAGGTGTGATTAGTTTCCAAGCCTGATTCAAAGTTCTTGTCTTTAATCTTTGAAGCTCAATCTTGGGCCTAAAGAGCCTGAGCGCTTAGCATGGTGCCTCATGGCAATCACCGAGGCTCCCTTGTCATGGTCATTTTTCTTTTTTCTTAATGTACAGCCCTGAGCTGTAAAGCGATGAGCCTTGGGGCCAGCCCAACAGAGGTAGGTGCACGATCAAAGTCATTGTCTAGGCACTTGTTTTACTTGAAGAAAAGCCTCTCCCACCTGCGACCTTCCAGGACACTGTGATCCAGACCTGGGACATGCCTCTGATTGCCAGGACAGATTAGAGACCTTGCTGCCCAACAGCCTCCCTGCCTGAGCTAGTCTCTGACCTGGTGTTGAGCACCCCCAGGGTGTTGGCCCTGGTGAACCTCAACTTCCATGTGGAGGCTGCCTTATCTAGGGCGGCTCATGGAATTCATGGCAACTATGACTGCCATGGGATTGTCTCCATGTCACCAGCCCAACACATATAAGAGGTCACACTCTAGACCTGATTTTCTGAACTGGGAAGGAGGATGGTGACCGGAAAATTGGGAGGCTAACATCTACCCTCTGCCATGGTTAAATCATTTCCTCCTGGGGTTTAACTAATGGTCCCTTTTTCTCTCTACAGGGGTGTGAGACCCATTAAGTTGGTCCAACCCCAGAGGCTGATGGATTAAAGTGGATTCCAGGTGGCTTTGGGGAATTTTCTGACTGGCATTGTAGGTATTCCTGTTGACACTCAGGTTGCTCTCCAGAATATGGAGATAGCCTGGGCTATTGACACAATCACCCCCAAGCACCCTCTTCCCTCTCACAGAGGTTGACTGGCTCCTTGGTATACTCCAGTCCAAGGGTGATAAAGCAAGAGAGAAGATGGCTAGAGCTCAGGTAGAGGGGAACCCAAAAGGAATCTGACTAAGCATGGTTTAGTGCTCATTATTGAACCTATTCTGTAGCAGGGAAGGCAGTGAGGAAATGCTTTATCACTGCCAGCAACATGTTCTCATTGTGTCACCCAACTGAGCTTTTCTGGGTGGTTTGGAGCATTTTACATCCTTGCCCCAGGAAGATCTGAGGCCCACTGTAAGGAATTTGCACAAAACTTTGAAGATAAAATTGCTCAGATCCGTAGTGACTTGGACTCTGAAATTATTCAGGTTTCATCAGTTGAGGCATCCAGTGCTCCATCTTGAGTCTTAGTCCAGGAGGTTGTTAATGCCTCTTTTAGAGAGGGAGTGGTGTCCTCTGCTTTAAAAACTGCAGTTATTGCACCACTCCTTAAGAAACTTGCCCTGGACTCAGCCAATGTGAACAAATTCCAGTCAGTTGTCAATATCCCTTTTCTGGGCAAGGTGATCAAGCAAGTTGTGGCTCTGCTGGAGGAAACTGATTATCTAGAACCATTTCAGTTGGGCTTTAGCCCTGGTTTTGCAAAGGAAACTGCCTTGGTTGCCCTTTGAGATGACCTCTGCCTGGAGAGAGACAGGGGAAGCACAACCCTGTTGATTCTCCTGAACCTCTCAGTGGCTTTCATACCATTGACTATGGTATCCTTCTGGAGAGGCTGGCTGGGATGGGAGTTGGAGGCATCTCTTTGCAGGGGTTCCAATCCTACCTGGCCAGCCATCTCCAGATGGTGGTACTCTGTGCCATAGCTTTTGCTCCATGGAGTCCTGCAGGGCTCTATTTTGTCCCCCATGCTCTTTAACATCTACTTGAAACTGCTGAGGGAGGTCACCAGGAGGTTTGGGCTGAAGTGTCATCAGTATAATGACATTCAGTTCTACCTCTAATTTTCATCATCTCTAGGTGAGGAAGTGACTGTGTTGAAGCAGTGGACTGGATGTGGGCCAATGAGCTGACACTCAGTCCAGATAAGACAGGTACTGTTGGTGGGGAGTCCAACTAGAGAGTTTTCAGCCTATCCTGGACGGGGTCATGCTCCTGCTAAAGGACAAGGTTTGCAGCCTTGGAGTACTCCTGGATGCTGAGTTGTCACTTGTTGCCCAGGTGAACTTTGTTTCTGGGAGTGTTTTTTATCAGCTTCAGCTGATTTATCAGCTGCATCTCTATTTGGATGAGCAGAGCCTTGCCATGGTCCTCCATGCACTGTTCATGGTCCTCCATGCACATGGTCATCCATGCACTTGTGCTTTGGTTACTGTGATGTGCTCTATGTGAGGCTGCCTTGGAAAACACTACAGATCCTTCAACTTGCTCTCAATCAAGCAGCACACCTGCTGACAGGGACCAGCATTTGTGAGCATATCACACTAGTCTTATGTGGTCCACACGGGCTACCAGTTGCCATCTGGGCCCAACTCAAAGTGCTCACAAGAACATACAAAGCCCTAAAGGGTTTGGGGCCAGGTTATCTGAGAAAATGCCTTTCTCCACATGTACCAGCCTATTCACTATGGTCTTTGTCTGAGGCCCTCCTCCAAGTTCCCTGCCCAATGAAGTGGGGGACGATTGCAAGGAAGAAGGCTTTTTCAAGTATAGCAGCTCTGGAATTCGATTCCACTGGCGGTCTGGTTGGCACCTACTCTTCCGCTTTTTGGACGCTAACACAAGAATGTTTTTGTTCCATTGTTATTTTAACAGGTGAATTTAACAGGCTTTTAATGATGTGTTTGAATGCTGATTCAAACTATTAAATGCTGCTGCCATCCTGATTTTAAAATGGTAGATATTGATATTAATTAATTTTAATTGATTTATGCTTTATTTTTGGAGCCTTATATAATATGTATTTTATTTATTTGTTTTATTGTTCTTGTCTTGCTTTATTTAGCTTTGGTGGTTTATTTCTGGATTTTACTGCTATTGGTCTCTTGTAATTGTGAGTTTGCTGTGCTGTATATTGTAGCATTTATTATGCAGTATATGGATTTTATCATGATGTAGGCCACCCAGAGAGCCTACGGCTAGTGAGGCGGCATATAGATCCAATAACTAACTAACTAACTAACTAACTAACTAACTAACTAACTAACTAACTAACTAACTAAAAATGATGATGCCACTTTTAAGCTGATAAAAACGTGTGTGTGTGTGTGTGTGTGTGTGTGTGTATCTTACAGGTATTGACTGTAACTGTTGATAACACATTGATTTCTTCCATTTAAGAGACATTCTCATTCTAGGTCTCACAGAAAAATCATTATTCCAGTGTTGCTGCTGCCTGTTAGCATTTAATATTCCTCTTCCCCTTTTTTTGTCCTAAAGGCCATTATGGTGGGACACAATGATTTAAAATAAAGAGAAAAATCATATAGCACAGGCCATTGCACACATTAAACAAATAAAGGATTTAAAAGGTTCAGTTAGAGAGATGTCTTCATACCCTTTCTGAAAGTCCATCGGAAAGCCAATTATGATCCTTGAAGAAGTACTTCTGACAGTTGGGGGGTCCTTTTTCCATCATTCCTGAAAAACAGTCTTTTGCAGAAAGACTCTCCCGTGGATCTTCATAGCCAATGAGGTTCATAATGTGAGAACTGAACTCTTAGATTCATTTGTGCTTTTAAATTCAATTTCTGGTAATTCAACGCACACTGACACACAAGTTCAGATGTTAAAAAATTGCCTGGGCCAGGCTGGGAGTTGTAGGCCTTTCTTTCTCTGTATGTGCTTGTATAGATGCTAGACTTTGCAGAGTTCTAAAGTATAGAGCCATCATTGCCATCAGGCGGTTAAGATACAATCATGTACCATTTTAATTAAGTGCATTGTGTGTGTGTGCGTGTGTGTGTGTAGGGTCCCCCCAGATTGAGATGCATGCAACTGGGCTGGTAGAAGCAGATTTCTCCTTAAATTCCTCCCCAGGACAGCTCCTCCAGTACTTCAGCCCATAGTTGGAGACCCTGCTGAAAGGGGGTAGGCTGTGGGTCTGGACACTAACTGTCCCTGTTTCTAAAGATCTGGCACAGTCACACATGCCTTGGAAACATCCCTTCTGGACTGATGTAATGCACTTGGGGGTGGGAGTTGCTTTGGTAAACCATTTAGAAACTTCAGCTGGGCCAGAGTGCTACAGCCAGACTGTTGAACATTGTTAAGTTCCCTGCTAGCCAGGTGACTTACAGACCCACTAAACCAAGTGCCAATGAGGTTCAGTCAGGCGGATATTCGTTCAGTTTCTTTATTCAGCTGAGCAAAGGAACCGGGTGTCCGCTCCCTACAGGCAGGCAGACAGCAACACACACACATTCCTCCTTTTCCTCTCTTTTCCCACTTAATCTCGCCCCCATTGTTCCCTCACCCAGTCCCCTCTCAGGGTCTGCCTGACCCTAACCCAATCCCCCTGCGGGGTCTGCATGTCCACTGCATGTCTGGCCTCGTACAGGTGCTTATCTATGTCCAATCCCCTCACAGGGGGAGCGTGATCACTGTGTGCCAGACCTTGAGTGGGGGCTCTTCTTTCACTCACTGCCTCTTTGTCTCACTTTTTCAACATTCTTTTTCCTTTCCATTTCCTCTCCGAAGCAAGCAGTTTTACAAAAATCAAATGGTGTTTGTTAAGCTAATCAGGCTCCTTCAACATGACTTTTCTGTTACAGAAGCTTTACTGGCTGCGGATCTATTCCAGGCCACAAAAGTGCTGCTTATAATCCAGAAGTCCTCTTGAGCTTGGGACTAGGCTATATGAAAGAGCATCTTCTCCCACATGAGGGACCTTAAGATCTTCCACAGAAGGCCTTCATTCGAGAGCACCACCTTGAGATGCATACTTAGCGGTGACCCAAGAGAGGGCCTTTGCAAAGGCCATTTCCAAGCTTTGTAACCCCCTTCCACAGGAGGTTAGCTTCTTTCCCTCTCTAATGTTCTTATGTTGGCAGGTGAGGACTGCTTGAGTCTAAAAGTCTTTGGCCTATAAGTGGGCCTATTTCCTTGGATGCTTTTTTTTAAAAAAAATCCTGTACTAGTTATACTTTTGCCGTATTTGAATGTATACTTTTATTGCTTAAATCAAATTCAGTTGTGCTTAGACACCATCTTGATTCTATTTTTAGGAGAAAGATGGGGGACCTCTTCAATCAATCAATCAATCAATCAATCAATCAATTAATAAACTTGGGTGGATGCACCTTCCATGAGTGAAGCTCCCACAAGGTTCTAAAGCACCCAGGGGCTTGCCTGAATGCACAGGCTTTTCCCTCTGGGCTTTCCCACCCTGGGGCTGATGCGGAGGCTGGAGATGCAGTGGCAACAGAGGGGGCAGCAGAAATAACCTTATTAACAATTCAGGAACAAGTAACATGGTTAGCAATGTTTAGTGCAGGGACTTTAACAAATAACAGTGTTTGCATGAGGCCTAAGCACTGCTGGAGCTACTAAGCGTGCTGTCCAATTGCCTCCATAGCAGATGCCTGCAAGTCTCCAAAATCAGAGTTGAGTTCCCAGTGCAGGGTGCAAGAGGAGACAGCAATATCTGCTCCTGCCTCATCTTTCACCCAGCATTTGATCTAGAGGGCTATTTTCTGCAGTCTAGTTTAGCATGAAGGACAGAGAGGAAAACTTCCCTCCCTTCCCTGCTTTCCCCTTTCTGAGGCCAAGTTGCAATCTTGCAGAAAGGGACTGGGAATATTTCTTTCCACACTGGCTGTGAGGGGGTGGAAGGGATGGGCTCAGCCGTCAGAGCCTGAGCAACGAGATCAGAGACCTTGGTGCTTGGACTCTGAAGAATCCTTTGGTTTCATAGACAGGGTCAGGATGTCATAGGAATGTGCCTTCATCTTAGGATGCTTTCTCATCTAAGGAATTTTCTACTGTCATCTGCAAAAGTCATAAAAGCTTGTCCACTTTGGGGACAGAAATATTGCATCCATTACAGAGTGTTTGAAATCACAACTAAGTCAAAGCCCAAAGGAGATCCAGTGCTATGTAGCATTAACACTAGGGCAAGAATGTCTACTGATGCTCCTTACTAGGATCTGTATGCATAGTACAGTCTCACCCTAAAGTCTTTAAGACATTCACATATTATGGAGATGGGAAGAGATTTGGAACATAAAAGTTTAAGGCTGTCCAGTAATTTAGCGTATTAATACTACCCAGTTGAGTCAAATTAAAAGTGAATCTATCAATCTGTCAGAACAGACCCTTAACTAGTTTTTCTCTTAATTACTTTAGAAGTTTCCAGGGATTTAAGAACCAATAATATTTCAGTTTTTGAGCTACTGAATAAACACATTGTAAAAGAAAGAACTACAAATCAGTTTTTCAATACATTTATGAGGCTGCATTAATAAATCTTTGACATATGCTCTAATTGCCCAAGTGTTTCCATAATGGAATTATGTTGTCCCCTGGATCAGTTCCTTCAAATGTTGCAGGAAAGGAAAGGAAAGGAAAGGAAAGGAAAAAGGAAAGGAAAGGAATACATACTGTTTTCTTCTACCTAGGCTTGAATGTTTATATGTATGTATGTAAACATGGAGTTTCATGGATGGTAAATTTAGGCCATGGTGTTCACTCAGTTTAGTTAGTGGGAGAAGGAAGAAGTCATGCAGATACATCCTCTGTAGATACTGTGTTTGATTTACAAAGGAGAATGTTCCCTTGCAAACTGAAAGATGCAAAAGGTAGTTTGAGACTTATGTTTTACTGCCCTGCCTATGAAGCTCCATCTTAGAAGCCAAAAATTATGTAAGCAAAATTCAAGCCATGTTCTTGCTAGTATTTAGAAACTGGACTTATTAGATATTCCAGGGAGATTGATGAAAGAAAAAATAGACATTTGGGGGCCATTGAATTGCAAGAATAGGAGAAGACCGCTGAACTGGGAGAAGGGAAGTGGGGAGAAAGTGTTACAACCCACCATGGGAGAATCTAGTCTAAACATAGGGGCTGTGTTGACTGCTTATGACAAAACAACTAATATTGTCCTCTAGTACTGAACTATTAACTAAGGAAAAATGTTGTTTTCCTGCTTAATGGAACCATGAAATGGAACTCAGAATGGAGCCCTGCAGGTATTGGGTCTTGGCTCTTCCAAGAAGAGCTGGCCTGATGCTTGGTGTCAACAAGGACATGGACCAGGGTTCCCCACAAGGCCAGCAGTTATATGCTGGGGATTATGGAGTATCTGGTGGTGCTTCCCTGTTGCAGCATGTATAGATTCTGGGACAGGTCTGTTGTAATGATGGAGTTGCTTTTCTTCAAATGCTTGTTGGGATTCTCCAAGGAAACAGAGGAGAAACTGTTCTGCTTCCAATAAAGATTGGCCCTCTTCTGCTAGATGTGGAGGCCATGGCAGCCAGCAGTACACCAAATGGGATTAAGTCCCACCCTTCCTGCCAAGCAGCTCCCAGCAAACCCACCCTCTGCTTTTTGATGCTTTTCTTGCATTAAAGTGCAGTTCAACCTATGAATGCAGTTCCACTTTCAAGAAGCTTATGGGGGATGCATTCCCGTGGGGACTGAGACAAAAGAGGTGAAGCAAAGACAAACATGCCCCATCCCACACTGCTAGGAACCTTCGGAAAAAGCTTCATCAGGATCACAGCAGAGGCAAAGTTAAATTTCTCCTGCTCGTAAAACTGCTTCAGCTGATTGGTAAAGAAAGGTTGATCAGTAGCAAAAAGGAGGCTGAAGTAGCTACAGTTTTAATTCATTTTTTACTGCAACCATACCACCTTTTCTCCCTAGCTCAGCAGTTGACTGCCTTATTTCTGGGGTTTCTTTCCTGATCGGCTGAGCAGGGCAATTTTGTAGCCTCCCCATATCTTTCCTGCTGCTCAGCTCTGTGCGCATAATTCGACGCATGTGTGAATACCCCACTCCACAGCCATCGTTAGCCACAGTTGCCCTAATAAAAGTTATAAGTTTTATCCTTTGGGGTATGGGAAACTTTTCCTGTTTCTCTTCACCTCCTCACACTCTGTAGAGAAAAGGAGCCAAGCCCCAGGATTTGCAATGATTCACCTGCTGGTAAATTGCATAGCAACATAGAAACATAGAAACAGAGCGAGTCAGAAGGGGCCTCCTGGGCCATCTAGTCGGCTCCGCTCACGACATGCCCACCATGTGGACGTCCAGCCTATCCTTGAACACCCGCACTGATGGGGCCTCAATGACCTCTCGTGGAAGCCCATTCCACACCCTCGGGGTCCTGACTGTCAGGAAGTGCTTCCTGGCATCTAAATTGAACCTTGACTCCCTGAGCTTGGATCCGTTGGAGTGCATCCTGCCTCCCTCAAATGCAGAGCACAGCCAGCAGGGAAATGATAGTATGCAACTAGTTTGAATATTCAAATACTGGGCCGGCTCTCTCATTGCCTGAAAGAAATTTCCTACCTCAGACTGTAAAAAGCAAACATTGAAACCTACCTAATTCTGTAACTCCAGATTGTTTTATTTGTTATCAGTTACTCAAGCTCTTGTTGCATCATGATGGTTTCTGGATGCATTTGATTGGAATTTTGTGCTTCTGTTGTTCTTGCACATCGCCCATTGCAGTTCCCCTTCCCTCTCCCTGCAAAAGCACATGACAAGTGTTGTAAGCCACCCCGAGGCTTCGGCGAATGGGGTGGCATAAAAATGTTTTAATAAATAAATAAATAAATGACACCAATGTCATAAAACACTCTGCCCATGCTCTGTTCTGTGTAGCCAGTCTTAGAGCACTACCCTTCAGCACTGTCGTAATTTGGGAATTTCCACTTGCTGTAAATAAACTGCTGAGTGCTTCACTGTGCACTTCCACTGAATTTGGAAATTCATTCCAAGCAGGTCCGGAATCCTGGCTGTGTGAGAAAGAGAGAGAAAACAACGCAGAAAGAATGTGAGGTGGGATCTGCTTCCCAGTTTTCTCTCCCTCCATCCCAAGCAGCCATTCATACGCCCTGTTTGTGAATGAACAGACAGGTTGTCCGGGGTATGTTAATAAACAAATAAGGTGAGATTAAATGTTCCAGTGACACAATCACCATGCTCATGCCATGTAAATCTGGCTGCTTTATGAGAGAGTGCCCTTGTTCCTTGCTGTAAAAAGGAATAAAATATAACAGGTATTGTGTTTCTGGATCCTGAATGCATGCATTCATTAGTGTTTGAATCTGCAAAGTCAAAGCCTTATTTTTCTGTAGTATAATGGGTTCTTTCGAAGAGAAATTGTGCCTATTTCAATCCTTATTCCTGTACAATATGGTGCTTTGCAAGTTTAGTTGCTGCTGCTTCTTAATAATAGTAATATTATTGATGCCGTTATTATTATTACTACAACTCTGAAGATGGAGGTCACTCTGCAGCAATACTTTGCTTTCTGTTATCTATACTTGTTAATGAAAAAAGAAAGAAAGAAAAAACACATTCCATCACACATATACATAAACACAGAGGTTTCCACAAGTCTTTGCCCCCTCTCGATCCATCTTTGCTTGTTTATCACAATACAGCTGACCTCAGGTGTTGAAGTATGTGTCAGCAACACAGGTAATTCAGCAGGAAATGATTGAATTGAAGCAAATGAGACATAATGAATCAAGAAATCCTCAATGTGAAGTAGGCACTGCTGGCAAACTGTGCCTCTGTTAACCTCCAGTCTGTAATGATTTTTCAAAGCTAGATAAATACCATCAGGTCAGCTAGTTGCAGAGCAAAACAAAACACAATAACTATTGGAATGAATTAAAGGGAAACAAGGCACTGTATATGGCATGCAAGCTACCATACACACTCTTTTTAAAGAGATTTCACTATAAACATACTGGTGGTGGCAAATATGTATCTGTAAACGTACAAGGTGTACAACATTGCTTCCAATTCCCTCTTGAGCGTGCCCTTGGTGTTTGTCTCTGCATCATGTAGAAAAGAATTCTGAATGGTTGCTTCCGTTCTAATAGTACATATGTGCAATTCATTAGCATAGTTTATGGTAAGTACTTAAGCATTTTAATGCATTTTGTAGTGCATTTTAAAGGTTTGCATCTAGAACACCCTGATTATCGGTTGGTATAAAAATGTAATGAAACCAGGAAAACTTAATAGGAAAACTATTAAGGCTTTCCCAGTGCCACACTCCTGTTTGTTCCAACTCATTGCAAGCCACCTGCGCCCCATGATACCTGTGCTGTATTTATTTGTTAGATTTATATCCCACCTCTTTCTTTTTTAAAGAACCCGAAGTGGCTCACTTCATTCTCCCACCTTGTCCTCAATCTTATCACTACAACAACAACCCTGTGAGGTAGTTTGGGCTGAGAGTCTGTGACTGACCCAAAGTCACCATGGCTGAGTGGGGACTAGAACCCAGATCACTGATTCCCAGGTTTTCTAAAAGACCCCATTTGGTAATATATACAAACTACCATGAATACATTACTGTGTGGCATAAATGCATGTTGCTACAATACTTGGTATTATACTTTCATACCTTGGTCTACAGTAGGGGTCCTCAAACTTTTTCAACAGGGGGGCAGTTGAAAGGTGGGGGTGGTGGGTGCGGGCTGGCGAGGCAGTTGTGGTGGGCATGGATGCGGCGAGGCGAGGCGAGGTGGTGGGTGTGGCGAGGTGGCAGCTTGCTCGTGCGGAGAAGGCCATGCAGCTGGCCACCCCCGGGCTCACATAATTAAAAATAGATTTAAAAAGTTGTATTTTTCTTAATTTCAATCCTTTTTTAGTTTCTTCCACCCGCCTCTCTTCTGTTTCCCGCTCCGTATTTCTACTCTGTATATGTGTGCAATAGGGTGGGGGGACAGCCGGCGCATGTACAGTTGAGCTGTTGAACTTTGGTGCATGTGCCAGCTATCTCCTCAGTTTCTGAGAATGCCTGCACTGGCTCAGAAGTTTTGGACTCGCTCGGAGATCCTTTTTTCCGAGCAAGTCCAAAATCTCTGGGGCAGGCTAGATAAATGGGCATGGCAGGCCGGATCTGGCCCATGGGCCATAGTTTGAGGACCCATGGTCTACAGAGTTTAATTTTGTTCTAATAACTTTTTTTTTTGCTTATAACAATAGTTTCCTGCTCCCAGTTTCCTCTCCAAATGGAAACATTCACAGCATCTAAATAAAACAGACTCCAAAATATTACAGTACATTATAATGAGAAAGAAACTTTGTCTCTTCTTATCAAAGGCAAGTGAGACAGTGATATCCTGATTTAGTGCTGGGACTCAGTAATGGGCTGGACAAGGGCCAAAAACTGTGATTCCATTGGAGGTTTGGTTAGCGGTTTGTCTGTCCAGTTTTGTCCAATGTTCAATGGTCCAGCTAGTTAAGTATTGTTTGTTCCAGGGCGGCAGAGCTGACATCCTAGGATCCAAATCCATCCCAGTGGACATCAAATCCAGCCCAATAAGATTTCTCAGTTACATACCCCACCTTTCCAGTATCCCAAATAACTGGTACAACTTACTAGGGTTTGTGTAGTGTATTTCTATTCCTAAATGTCACCATGCATTTTCTATGACTTTCTTAGTGGTGGTAAAAGGTTTACCTACAATATGTTACTCCAATGAAAGAATAATACTGAGTTGCTCCATCTATATGCTTCCTGGAGTAAGGATGGTATACGGTATGATTATCAAATCAGTTGTGTTTTAATTACTGGGATCCTAAGGGAATTCAATAGCCCACCTGATTCTCTACTGATAAGTCTTTCATGATCCTATGGGCAAATCTGAAACCAACATTTAGAAATTATTTCAAAGCATCATAAATATAGTAATGACTATGTTTCAGAAAGTTTATTGTTAAGATATGTCATGTAACACATTATTAAAACATGACTTTTAAGAATAGTTCTTTTATTTCTTTTCCTCTTTTTTCCCCTCCATCGTGTGTGTGTGTGTGCGCGCGCATGCACGGTGCATGCATCTGCACGCATGCATGTGCGTTCCAGTGTGTGGAGATGCATAATAACATTTCTAGGTAGCTTTAGGCTATAAAACTCCATCATTTTCTGAGAAAATTAGGAAGGTCGAGGAGAGGCATTTCCCAACAAAATTGATGACACCTAGCTGTTGTCCAGAACTTTTTTATTTTTAGAAGCAGGAACAAGAAGTCAGAATATGCTTAGCAGATATTGTTTAAGGCTATTTTGGATGGAAGGAGAATTTATGAGCTGAATTAATAATACATGAGCCCATGTTGCATCTCTTGGAGTTTGCAAACAACCTCATCTGACCACTGAGAAGATGTATGCATTTCAGCAATAATGAAAGTACATAAATATTAATAACTTTCCTTTTTTTAAAAAAAAGAAGGAGCAGTAGTAGTAGAAGAAGCTGTCACCATATGGTTGTTGACTATACATAAAGTTTAATGAAGACTATGAAAACAAGCGGCTGTTGCAATTTTGGGAAACTCGCTATGCTCTGGCATTTTATTGTCTGGAAAGTTGCCCATGTAACTGTCCATGGTAATAATCATTAAATATGTATCTTTTAGCCAATTACTTAACCAAGAGTATTGATTGCTTATTGAACGATAATGCAGGTGAAATATGTATATGCCTAGCGAGTTAATAACTCTCTGCAAGGAGCCCCTTAAATATCCTGTCTGAATGATGGCTGGCAGTGGCAGATACACACTCCAAGTTAAATGTCCTGAAATAAATCTTTCCCTGGAAAATGTTTTTTTTAAATAGTTTCAGGGCAGTCAGTGTTAATGGCAGGTTTTCAAGGTATTTGTAATTTTCACTCTCAACATCAATCTCCTATATGTCTACTCAGATGTAAGTCCCATTATGTTTAATGAGATTTACTTCCAGGTAAGTGTGTATAGTGTATCTTGGGGCTCTGTTGCTTTTGCAAAAGATGTTTTGGTCATTCATTCTATGCTGTCCACTGATTATTTGATCAATCTTCTTGCTTTGAACTGATGGCAATTAAATGCATTTAAACAAATTTACATATTA
Organism: Varanus komodoensis; assembly: GCF_004798865.1. Taxonomy (NCBI): domain Eukaryota; kingdom Metazoa; phylum Chordata; class Lepidosauria; order Squamata; family Varanidae; genus Varanus; species Varanus komodoensis. The sequence goes on from NW_025336598.1 coordinate 15,077,124, forward strand.
CCAACATTTCAGCATCAACAAGCAGAGTTGTTCAAAGTTCCAGACTAGCTCTTAATTTGTTAAAGCTACCAGTCACTGTGAGAATCAAAGACCATATTTAATATTTCCCTGTAACCCATTAACAGCAAAATACCCCTAATAAGGAAAGCGCACAAGCCATTAACAATTAATGTGAATAAAACTGGCCAGAAATGATTAATCAGCAAAAGCTTTGATTAATCAGATTATCAACTAAGCCAATTTGGGTTTTCAGCATTATTAGAAATACATAAACTGTGTTCTCTTGATTTGGGGCTCAACATCCCTATGGCCCCCAGGCAGAGTCCAGAGCGTAATAGGATTTGGCTTCTTGGATCCAAGGTCAGAAAGCACATCATGAACCATGTTGGCTGATTCCTGAGGTTGGAAGAGTGACCTTGGACAAGGAGGGGTTTTTTTGGGCTGAAGGAGTGGCAGGGCAGGAAGGGACTGGCACTGCCAAGAGAATGATATATCCTTGCTGTGTTGCAGCCTCCTTCTCTCAACTGCTGAAGCTCTGCAATTCGAGATTGTTGAATCATGCCATCCCACTGATTTGCAGGGTGCAAGGTGCGCAAAGGGTGCCCTTCCCAGTCTGCAGAGGATGCTCAAAATCCTTTGAGTTTGGAGGTTATATCTCATTGGATCATATCCTTAGAAAAGCACTACCAGCTTGGAATGTAAAATAGGATGCTATACCACTCCCAAAGGAAAGAAAGTGGGGTTTCAGTGTTGGCTGTGGCCATGTTCAGAGTGGTCAAGTGCCTTACTTTATAGTGCACAGTCCTTTATTTGAAGGTGTTCTGTTTGGATTGTTCAAGGGAAGAGCTGGCCCTTGAAATTGCCCAACAACAGTTAGGAGCTGGTTAGTACCTAGTACTGAGCAGTCACACATATGTGGGTCACCTAGCAGTCTTCCCCAGTATGTGGAAGGATATTTTATCCCTATTTGAATTCTAATAATTCTTTCTAATTGTGCATGGGTATATAAACTTGGCATATAAAAAATGTATGTGTGTCTTTGCCATTTTGATTTTGGCAAGCAGCCATCTTTTTAGTGATGGATAATTAGCCACTAAAGTGATTGTACAAGTTCAGTGTGGTACCGTACCCAAATTAAGATGCTGGCACAGGAAGATGAAATCCATCAACTGCGTCCCTACCTGGAGGACGATTGCCTAGCGACAGTGACACATGCATTGGTTACTTCCCGATTGGATTTCTGTAACGCGCTCAACGTGGGGCTGCCCTTAAAGACAGTCTGGATACTTCAGATGGTGCATAATAGCGCAGCCAGGTTGCTGACGGGGACAGGGCATTATTCTCACATAACCCCAGTCCTCTACCAGCTTCACTGGCTTCCCATTGAAATCCGGGCTAAATTCAAGGTGCTGGTTATCACCTACAAAGCCCTTAACGGCTTGGGACCTGGATACTTGAAGGAACACCTGCTTCCATATTTGCCCTCCTGCCCCTTGAGATTGGCAGCAGAGGCCCTCCTCCGGGAGCCCTCCGTGAAAGACATCAGGAGGCAAAGTACCTGGAGGAGGGTGTTCTCTGCAGTGGCACCCCATCTGTGGAATGTGTTCCCCAGAGAGGTCCACCTGGTGCTGTCGTTATTTGTTTTTCGGTGCCAGGCTAAGACCTTTTTATTTAAACAATATTTTAATAACGTTTAATATTATCTATAAGTTTTAACTTCCAGCCAGAATGAATTGGGGTTTTTAATTTGTGTAATTTGTATTTTTTTGTTTTTTTATTGGGCACTATGTTGTCTATTTATGTTTATTTATGTAAGCCATCCCGAGGCGTTAAGTGATGGGATGGCATATAAAAACTCCAAATAAATAAATAAATATAAATAAATTAGAAACAGGGCCATTCCACCAGTGTCATAAAGAACGACGTGCTTTTTCCTTCTTTCCTTTCCATCCCTTCTTTCTCCTCTCCTTCTTTCTCTTCTCTTCTCGTGTCATATCTTTTTACTAAGTAAGCCACTCCAAGAGCCTTTTTGTCCTACTAGTTGGATAAAAATACAATAAATAAAGAAATCCCAGAGGAAACTAGAATTGAGACAAAGAGTGCCAGACTTTAACATTGGCAGGCCGAAGAAGGGATGGGCATTAAGGTCACCCCAGACACTTGCAACAGAGATTGGTTACAGCAAGCAGAAGGGTTCCATCTGACTCCTTCCAGCCCTGAGCAGAAATCTTGATCCCAAAGGCACGTCTCTGTTCCAACATTTCATGCATTTCCGTTGTTCTTTTTGAGTTTGCACATACTGCATCTCAGGCAAACATGATTCTTTTAGATGACAAAGCTTGGAGTGGGCCTATGTTACCATTTAGCAGTGGTGGAAGAGAACAGGGAGCTAAGAAGCCCCAGGCATGTGTCTCTAAGTGAAAGGCGGAATGGCTTCAAACTGGGAGAGCTCTGTCAACAGCTCTGGTACTGGTTTTGCTAGAGAAAAGAAGATTAAAAAGCTCTTTGCTTGTGTTTTGACCTGGCCTGAGATGCAGTGTTGTTGACTTTGTTCACCTGAAAACAGGGTTCCTGTTACATAATTGTTGGCAACTAGGATCCTATGAAATATCCTAATTTCTGGGCGGCCAAAGTCACACTGTTGCAAAATTTAGGCTTAAATTGAAGAAAGTAGGGAAAAGCATTCAGGTATGAGCTAAATCATATCCCTGATGAATATACAGTACAGGTGACAAATAGATATAAGGAATTAGGTCTGAAAGACAGAGTCCCTGAAGAACTATGGATGGAGGTTTGCAACATTGTACAAGAGGTAGCAACTAAAACCATCCAATAGAAAAAGTAATGCAAGAAAGCAAAATGGCTGCCTGAGGAAGCTTTACAAATATCTGAGGAAAGAAGGGAAGCAAAAGGTAAGGGAGAAAGGGAAAGATACACCCAATTAAATGCAGAATTCCAGAGAATAGCTGGAAGAGATGAGAATGCCTTCATAAATGAACAGTACAAAGAAATAGAAGAAAACAATAGAATAGGGAGCACCAGAGATCTCTTCAAGAAAATTGGGGATATGAAGGGAATGTTTCATGCAAAGATGGGCATGATAAAGGACCAAAATGGCAGGGACCTAACAGAGGCAGAAGAGATTAAGAAGAGGTGGCAAGATTACACAGAAGACTATACAAGAAAGAGCTTAACATCCCTGATAACCACGATGGGATGGTCATTGACCTCAAGCCAGGCATCCTGGAATGTGAAGGCAAATGGGCCTTAGGAAGTCTGAGCAACAATAAAGCTAGTGGAGGTGACAGTATTCCAGCTGAGCTATTCAAAATCTTAACAGACGATGCAGTAAAAGTGCTATACTCAATATGCCAGCAAATTTGGAAAACTTAACAGTGATCACAGGATTGGAAAAGGTCAGTTTACATTCCAATCCCAAAGAAGGGCAATGCCAAAGAACGTTCAAACTACCGCACCATTGCACTCATTTCACATGCTAGCAAAGTTATGCTCAAAATCCTACAAGCTAGGCTCAAGCAGTATGTGGGCTGAGAACTACCAGAAGTACAGGCAGGATTTCGAAGAGGGAGAGGAACTAGAGATCAAATTGCCAATATACACTGGATCATGGAGAAAGCTAGGGAGTTCCAGAAAAACATCTACTTCTGCTTCATTGACTATGCTAAAGCCTTTGATTGTGTGGATCACAACAAATTGTGGCAAGTTCTTAAAGAGATGGGAGTACCAGACCATCTTATTTGTCTCTTGAGAAACCTGTATGCAGGTCAAGAAGCAACAGTGAGACCTGGACACAGAACCACTGATTGGTTCAACATTGAGAAAGGAGTTTGGAAAGACTGTATACTGTCTCCCTGCCTATTAAACTTATATGCAGAGCACATCATGAGAAAGGTGGGCCTAGATGAATCACAAGTTTGAATTAAGATTGCTCAGAGAAATATCAACAACCTCAGATATGCAAATGAAACCACTCTAATGGCAGAAAGTGAAGAGGAACTAAAGAGCCTCTTGATGTGGGTGAAGGAGGAGGCACAAAAGTTGGCTTGAAACTCAACATTAAGAAAACTAAGATCATGGCATCCGGTCCTCTCACTTCCTGGCAAATAGATGGGGAAGAAATGCAGGTAGTGACAGATTTTATTTTCCTGGGCTCCAAGAGCACCACAGATGTGAACTCCCGCCAAGACATTAAAAGACGCTTGCTCCTGGGGAGGAAAGCTATGGCAAATCTAGACAGCATACTAAAAAGCAGAGACATCACCCTGCCAACAAAAGTTCGTATAGTCAAGGCTATGGTTTTCCTAGTTGCAATGTATGGCTGTGCAAGGTGGTCCGTAAGGAAGGCTGAGCGCTGAAGAACTGAAGCCTTTGAATTGTGGTGCTGGAGGAGACTCCTGCAAGTCCCTTGGCCTGCAAAGTGATCAAACTGGTCAGTCGTAGAGGAGATCAACCCTGACTGCTCTTTGGAAGGCCAGATCCTGAAGATGAAACTCAAATACTTTGGCCACCTAATGAGAAGGAAGGACTCCCTGGAGAAGACCCTGATGCTGGGAATGATTGTTGGCAAAAGAAGAAGGGGACGGCAGAGGATGAGGTTGCTAGATGGAGTCACTGAAGCAGTCGGCATGAGCTTAAGTGAACTCCGGGGGATGGTGGAGAACAGGAAGGCCTGGAGGAATGTTGTCCATGGGGTCACAATGGGTAAGACACAACTTCGCGGCTAACAACAACAACAAAGTTACATGAAGGACCAGGGCTGCAAACTACTCTAAATAAATGAATTCACAGTCTGGAACGTATTTCCTGTCCTGCCCTGTCCTAGTGCGTTTTTTGTTTTGTTCAATAATAGCTCTGGCGCTCCTCTTTGCCTTCCCACAGCTGGTATTTACAAGTGAAAGTCAAAGTTGTATGCCTCCTAATGATATTTCCTTTTTGAAAATTAGACATTGTAGGTCTATAGGATTAATATGCAAATTCTTATAAAAACTTGATTATAATTGCTCACTCCGCTCCAACAGATTTCCTCCCCTGAGCTTGCTGTATATTGCTAGCCATTTAAATAGTCCAGTCAGGCTAAGTCAGTCAGTTACGCATCATATAAATTTTAAAATAAATAAAATATATAAAATAATCAGCAGCACAACTTAAGAAATAAAGGGACATATTTTAGGAATCACCATGTAGGTTTGTTGTTTGTTTTTGCTGATGTTGATCTTATATGAGCCATTTGAAGTTTCAGTAAATTTACTAGCCAAAGTTGTAGATGTTTAGAGAATTTTATGTTCCTTTTCATAAGCTTGTGAAATGACATGGGAGCATTCATTGATTCTCCCCTCTTGAAAGTTTCTGGAAGCCTAGCGCAAATAAAGACAAATGGATGGTTGATTCAGAATGGAAAAACGGTATCAAAAAAGCACAAAGCACCACCAGAATATATTAGGTGTTAAATCCCACTGTCTCGTACATGCTTAAAATAAAACAGAATAGGAAATGTCACATCATTAATCTATGCTTAAGACAAAGATGTGCCCAATGAGAAATGTTATAAATCCCAGGCAGGACAGCTATGAGAGTGAGTGGGGAATTATACCCTCCTTGTCTTCCCTAAATGCCGTAAGAGCTCTAGTTTAAACATTAATTCAATTAACTAATGAATTTTAATTTTAATTAATTTTAATTAAGTCTCCAGGCATTACCAAAGAGGCTATACGTACACATCTATTTAAAGCTCATTTTGCATTGTGAACATTGATGCAGTGAAAGCCTGTGGCATCTCTGAGAATAATGACCAGAAAAAAAGGAAGGGGGCTATAGAAGGTGATAGGGCACTGGTGGAAAGAAAGTTTTTAGTGTGTGCCTTTTAATGGTTTGGGCATGAAAGCTTGCAACATTCTACCAGCTGGATTCAGCTGTTTCTGTTCATACTGTTGCATTCATTTCCTTCAAGACAAGAACCATGGGAATCTAAATTCCCACTCGTGCAAATAGGAGGAAAGTGACGGAGAAGCAGTTGAACTATGTTGCTTAACAGACATTTATTCTGTAAATTTAGTGATCAAGAAGGCACAAATAATGCCATTTTGGGAAATGGTGGTGAAGGGCCATTTGGGCACCTGGATCTTTCCTAAGATCCATAGGAAAGTGTGTGTGTGTGCATGTGTGTACAGGCTTACAGTATATGCACATAAATATTTGCAAGATAATCCCTTCAATCAATCGAGTGATCTGGATTCTACACAAGGTATTTATTGTGTCCTTGTGATCCCTCACTTCTATAAGTTTGTAGGGCCTTTTCATAACATCATTCTCCAGGCCTCTGCCTCTTCTTCTCCCTGCTGCTAGATCTACATGGCCCAAAACCACTTTCAAGACACATGGCCAATCACTTCTATGCATTGGAAAACAGCTTGTCTTGTCTCATGCATGGGATACACCTAAGCCTCTACGTTCAGAGACTTACATGCATCTACCATTAAGTTCATTAGATTAATCCCCAAGCCACTCTTTTTCCTGAAGCATTAAAAAGCAAAGTGCATGTATCATATCATACATGCACTTTTTAAGGAAACCAGGCTCATGGAATTTGTCTTTGAAATGTAATTTAAAGACAAGTGTAAGTTTTCCACAGAGATTGTGTTAATAGGCTCATTTACAAAATGGGAACTGCTTCCATCCTAAAGTCTAATGAGGACTATGTCAAAATGAGGTGTGCCATGTGATAATACCTGGTTAAAGGGCACCTTTTATACCATCTAAAGTTCACTTATGCTGCCAATGTCTTCTGTTGTGAAAAATGCTAGAATTGACCTTTCCATGCTGGGATGGCAGGCTATATTTGTTCCATGTGCAGAACATCTTGTGGAAGATGGCAAGTGAGGGTCAGTTGATGAAAAAGACAAAAATAGTAGAGAGAATTCGTTTAAGTTGTCTTGCCTTATTCTGCATCCTCTTCAGGCAATCCCCACCCTCTTGAAGTTTGTCAGATGACCTGATATCATGAGCTAAACCTCTTGTCCTCTGAGGATGCTTCAGAGTTAAGATCTCAGGGAGAAGATAAGTCAAAGGGAAGGTCTCATGGGATTTCCACCTTCTAGTTCTCCAGACAGATCAGGGGGGTTGAGTCCACTGCATACAAACAAGGTTGCCAAGCCTTGTCAGGAATCTTCATATTCTGAGGACTATGGCCATGCTTGCTGAAGAGATCCCCACTTCGTCGCAGCTCAACATTGTCACAGCTGCTAAAAATATCTGCTCATTTCAGAGACAAAAATTCAGTCAGAGCAGAGGCAAAGCCAGCCAGCCTCCAATCACATGATTTCCTACTTAAGGATCAATTTTGCTCTAGTCCTTGTTGAAGCAACACACAGGAGACTCTCTGACTTTAAATCCCTGCACCACTTGGAGGTTCCCATGGTGCTGATTTCTTGTCTTGCTTACCTAACTTAAGCTGTCCCATGTTAGACATCAGGAAACAGCTAGCCCTTGAAACTCAGCCTCCATCATAGAGCATAATCTGATTCCATGACTTGAAATGCTACAGCTGATGATATTCTTTTCTACTAGATATGAGGGTTCTTCAAAAAGTTTCCACGCTTTTTAAAATTCTATCTATTAAGAATTTCGAAAACAAATTGCATCACTTTTCTACATAGTCACCTTCCTTTGCAATGCATTTTTCCCAGTGTCGTACCAACTTTTTAATGCCATCAGCAAAAAATAAATACATAAAATATATTTATAAAATATTAAAGTGCAGAAACTTTTTGAAGACCCCTCATACATCCAGTTATTCATGCCTGTATAAAGTTACTTCCACTCTTGGTATGAGCAGCTTTTCCCTCCTCATTCCTTCTCACCCCTCTCTGTTGCTCTCTTGTTCTATCCCCTTCTTGTCATTTTCTCCTATTTATCAGCCAATCCTTCCTGCTACCTCTTCAACCTCCATGTCAGTATGCCCTATGAAGAGGGGTGGTAACTAAATCATGGCTATCATCTTTTAAAAAAAATATGTGTTTTAATAATGTATTTCCAAGCCAGGAAAGCCAAGGTATTCTCCAATTCAAACCACTGTCAAATATTTAAGCTACTCTTTCCCCCATCTTTATTCAAACTAATTTTCAATGAGCAGCTGGAAATATTGTCACTAGGCAATCAAGCTTGAATCTTCAACAATAGTTTCACAGTTGAAACCAGGAGTGAGTCTCCCCCTCCATTTCTGACATGCTATTACTGATAACCCTGTCAGTGGAGAGTGTCTGATTTATGGTGATGATGCTGGTTATTTACTGTGTTATTGTGAAATAACACGGTAGAGTTGCTGTGATTTACCATGTAGTTTATGCAAAGTACCAGATGGTGGTTTATAGTATCTCCGTAAATAAAGCCACTCTCCACTGTAGCTTTTTCAACTGATGTTGACTTACAAAGGCAGTTGGAAAGAAGAGAGGAGCGGAAAGAGGCATCCGATGGAAAACAAGCAAGCATCACTTTAAAAACTTGATGATCCAAATAGAGGTCAAGAGAAGCCTTTTATTAGTATTTACACTAAGGGAACATTTCAGCAAAGATGGATTTATCATTCTATTTACATTCCATATCAATTTACATTTTTAATTAATAACCCTGTTCTATTTCCTTATTAATCTGGATTAAAATTCCACAAACTTATCTATACAAATACATATCATCAAGTCTGTTTTGTCACAAAATACTCATTTCTAAATGTATGTTTAGCCAAAACACACATTTATAAATACATGTTTAGAAATGAATCATAAGAGACCTTAAGTTTGGTTTGTAAGAAAATTTGAGTTTTTTAAAAAAACCTTTTTTCAAAGAAGTTTGCATGAAAATTCATAAACATTCATTCATTCATAAAAAATCATTCTATAATACACACATTTTTGCATGCACTTTATAACTGGAGAATTCTATTGAATAATCTGGACAAGTGAAAGTTTTGAAGACTGAGATTCCATTTGCAACATGATTTGGTAGTGTGGAATTAGGAAAGTTTCTATTAAAGTTTTTGATATCGCCAAATTTCAGCTGATCGACCCATTAATTCATAATGCTCACCTTTCTAGTCCATCCATTACAAATTATTATTATACTCAGAACTGATTGCAATTTTCAGAGCATGCAACATTAAAATAGTACACAGATTCCTCTACCTACATTTTCACTTGTCTTACCATCCAGACCTCCATCAAACCTGAAGCAGTGCTTGCTTCCTTTTTTCGTCATCATCACTAAAGTTCTGGCTCCCAATAGGAGAAGGATTTCACAGATCTATCTTCTTATGAGTGATTGGTGATTGTTTACAAATGCTCACCTTATCACACCAGCAGACCACATGGAAGGACTCATAATCAGATCATCTAATGTGCTGAAGCATGATATCATAGCACAATAAGCGGTTTCTGTCCACATCTTCCAAGTTGTGCTTTGATCTGCAACAATGCATACACGAGGAAATAATTTCATATTAAAGGATGACCCTTGCCCAAGCTCACATAGATCAATGAATTACTTTCTGAGTAACACAGTCACATGCTATAAATTCACCCATTATTAATAACATTGTGAACTGAAGGAATTTCTCCATCATCTCAGTTTCCAAATTGGGTCTGAGGGATAAAGATGGCCTTACTTCAAAAAGCTGAGGAGATGAACCCCTTAGCATTCCTAATTTCCACTTCCTTTTAATTAAAACAAGTTTCCAAATTATTTTAATGAGCTCAGGACAGTATGCATGCCACCCACTCCTTTCTTCTCAGCAATTATGCAAAGGTAATTTAGGTTGAGAAATGATGATTGGACCCGGCTGACTGAATCAACCTTGTGATCTAGGAGGAGCTTGATGTCAGGTCTCCCTCATCCAAATGCTGGCTAATAGACAACAACACTAAGACCACACTAAATCCACATTGTGAGAAGCTTTCTTGGAGCAGACTAAAATCAATCTAGTCCATCATTCAGGATCAAGCAATGGCCAAGCAAAAGAATCCAGGTGCTTAGAGAACAATCAGACTGAATTTTCTCACTTGAATTTTATGAAAAAGCCAATATATTTTTTCCCCTTTTGGCAGAATGTTTCTCTGTGTATTGGCAGCCGTTTTGTTGCATCAGCTTCTATTTCCCCCCCAAGCCACAATACCACTGAATGATGCTATATCCAGTATTGTGGAGGATACAAAATGGTGACCATCTGCCAACACATTAATTGTTCTTGCCGCTACTTCCAGTGGAAACCATCCCACTAACTTGGTGTAGGAGGAAAATAAAACACTAGTGTGACTGCCACAATTGCTGGTGCTTAAATATAAAATGCAGACTATGCCCCAGTTTCCAAATTTACCAAACATCTCCATGTTTGATGGAGAGAACCATTTTATAAATGATCTGTATGAACTGGGAATAACAAACAGGCAAATGAAACCATTTTAATTTAATTTTAACCATTTATACCTCATCTTATTCAATAACTACAGATAAGTGACACAAGGAGATGAGACACCTTCTTCAGGAACCTAAATGCAATCTCTGATGTTCCCATTAGAAACTTATAGACTGATCCATCTCACTTCAGAAAGAATTTTTAGTGTCCATGATTGCCAAAAGATTAATTAGAAATATATATAACTTTTCTGCTTCTCTTAAGGGCCTAATAACAAGACGAAATTGCTCCAAAACAGGAGTATACCATATTTAACTGCAAAGCAAAGGCAGATTCCCAAGAGGTGGTTCTTACAAACTTTAATAACAGAAACCGAGTGGTGCAATCCAGGCACATTTCCTGAAGCAAAGGGCTCTTGAGGCTGCATTGGAGAGAATTAAATATTTCAGAAAATAAAACCATAAGGAATAAGACTTTGTCAAAACAGTCCTGAAGCTTAGGATATCCTCTTGACTCTTCTGGAGGACTGCAAATATTTCTTTCCTAGAAGTGACCCAATGTACTCCCCACCTGGGGGGCTTCAGCAGCATTAACATTTCTCCCTTTGGGGATGACTTTGTGTTGCTTGTGAAAATATTTGCTTGTTCATTTGCAGTTTCCTCTCTTGCATTCCTCCTCTTCTATATTTACCTCATTTGCTCTGTGTGGGTAAATCTGGTTGGGTATGTCATAGCAACAGAATCTCTTTCCTTGCATTTGCCTGATTGACTGGCACCATCCAAGCCTGTGTTTAAAGCTATTTAAAGACTGCCTTTTTCTGCAAAAGCCTGCCTGGTCAAGTATTAGGGATGTTCACTGGATTCGACTGAATCCTGAATCTCAAGCTGAATGGGATCTCTTTGCACTGGATCAGCACTTCCTAAGGTGAAGCACTCTTTCCTCCAGAGCAAGCAGAACTGAAACTGGGCCTCACATAAACCTTTTGGGCATTGGAAGATCAGCCATTCTGTCTGCAAAAATAGTCTTTTCAGTCAACTTTTGCCCTCCACAAATAGTCACAATGCTCAAGTATTATCACCTTTCTTAGAAGCCATTCTCTGACGTCACCTCCCATCAAAGATGAAGAAGATGAAACCAGTGATAGGACCTTTTCAGTTGTGCATCCCAAAAGCACAAAGTGTCTTCTGGAAAATATGCTACAAAAAAGGAATGTACTTGAAAACTGAAAGCGAAGCTTCCTGCTGTGAGGAGCTTGTGGTTTAGATTTGAGTTCAGCTTTGAATGGGATCATCATGCATCCCTTTCAGCAGAAGGCACCTTTCCTCTGTGGGAATGCATTGTGTATGCAGCAATGAGGTCTGCCTGAGGGAACTGGCCTGCGATGTATGCACCACAAATGTCCTGCTCATGTGTTCTTAGAAAGAGCGTGATGAACATCAAGGTAGGGGAAGTACTAGCCCCATCCACTCTGGAATTACTTGTGTCACCCTCCAAACATGGATGGTGAGTGTGTGTGCAAGAGAGAATTTGTAGAGTCTCTCTGTGGGTCCAGAGTGCGGTGAAATCATCACTTGGCACTTGTATCACATGCTGAGCTTCCATGGACAGAGGAAGTTCTCTTCTCCCACAGGGAGTGGGGGATGCACACAAAGCCAGGAGTGGGTGGTGCTGGTGCCCTTTACCTTCTCACATGTTTTGCTGTACTCAGATTAGGCATCCCCAAATAGAGCTTTAGCAATATTTTATTTTATTTATTTATATCCTGCCTTTTTCCTCAAAGGACTCAAGGCAGCTTACATCCTCCTCCTCCTCCATCTTATCCCCACAACAACAACCCTGTGATGTAGGTTGGGCTGAGAGTCTGTGACTGGCCCAAAGTCACCCAGTTGGCTCCATGGCCGAGTGGGGACTAGAACCCAGGTCATCTGAGTCCCAGTCCCATGCTCTTAACCACTACACCAATCATTTTATTTATTCAGCTAATATTCTGCTATAATGAGTCCGATGACTCTCTAAGCGGATCATAATATTTCACATAAAAAACAACATCAAATTTTAAAACACATGAAAGCAACATACAATAAAACAGATAATGTACAGCTGAGGGGGTCAAATTTCAATAAGTTAAATATAGATTAAAATTAAAATCGGTATTAATAAAATTAAACAATATAAAATCAATTGTTAAAATGTCTGAAGAAGAGGACAGTTTTTGCCTGGCACTGAAAAGTTTGTATAGATGGCGCCAAGCAAACTGCTTTTGGGATGCCATTCCATAAATGGTATTAAGGCATAAATGGTAGAAATAAATGTACAGGTCTGTACACTCTCTACTATTCTGATCAAATGTACAGGCATGTACTTTCTCTAGTGCCCTGATCCTAAACATTGTACCAAAATGTGTTGTGGATACATCATGGCATAATTACCATCTCTGATGCATTAATTTAGTCTGGTCTTCCAGCATAGATGGAAAGGAAGGGTGTGGAAGAGTGGAAGTTGTGGTATTAGGACATGACAGACCATTTGGGAGGCAAGAGACCGGCCTTCGCCTTACCCTTCTCCCCGACCCTCCCATCTCAAAGTGGCAAAATTAGCTACGTAATGACCATCTTATACAGCTGTTGTTCAAACCATCTATACTCATATTTATAATGCAAAGGTATTGTTTTCAGAAGTTAGTATCTAAACCTAGTTCTCACAGATATGCAGGAAAAAAAATCTATACCACATTGGACATGAAAATAGGAGCGTCATTCTAAACAGTTATGGGTATAGAGTAAACTGATGTGTCGGGAAAATCACCACGCTATTTGTACAAACTGGGGTGGAGAGAGAATGTGCAGGAGCTGTTTTTGTATGCAGGATCATTCATCATTCAGAAGGGTAGTCCTGAACCATAATCTGAAGTGGTACAGCCCATATACAGTTTTACTCTCTTAGAACAGCTAAACGGAAATTAGATTGCTAAATCTATCATTAACATTTATAGGTAGGCAATGGAAGTAAGGAGCTCCTTGGATCAACCTTCCTTGTTGCTAGAAAACTTTGATTTTAATGGAGTCATTTAGTGACCTTTCTTCCTGCTGGTTCATTGGAAACACTCCATGGTAAGTGGTCATTGACTCATCCCCCTCGGGATGTTGATCATGGTGTGGCACTTTTTGTGTTTAAGGGCAAGCTGTTTTTACTGTTGAAACTCTGCGTGTGGACTAATCAGATCTGTTTCTAAAAACACTTAGATGTGCCTTTCCCATTGACTTACTCCCAACATAGTTGATGGCATAAAAGTGAGATATTTTAATTCTCCAAAGTTAAGATTGTCTTTTTATCTCAACCTATTACTTTCTCTAGCCTGGAATAGATTACTCTCATCAGCCAGTCTGTCCATCTATGGCAATGTAGGACGATGTTATATGCAGAGACAGATTATTGGCTCACACAACACAGTGCTTTCTACCCTGACTGGCAGCTGATCTGCCAATACTTTTCAGCCCTGTTGAAAGAGATCAGAGAGTGAAGGACTTTTAGTGGAGTATCAAACAGAACCAAATTCTGCCCAGTCTTAAAGTCAACGCTTTAAAACAGCCTACCCCAGTTTGTGGCCCTCCGGCATCTGAGTGGGATGGTGTAAATTGGTGTCCTGCAACAGCAGGAGGTTGGACCTGATGACCTTCATGGTCCCTTCCAACTCTACTATTCTATGATTCTATGATATGTTTTGGCACTGAACTCAGCTCTCATCAGTATGGCCAAGGGTCAGAAATCCTGGAAGAAATGCTATTTTAAAAGTCTCCCTAGCCCAGTCAGACATCAATCCATGGCATCATTTATCCATCTGAACTAGTAGTAGTCAAAGCCCCTTTTTCCCCGTTGAGGCAGTATTCTCCTGGGAATAATGGTGGTGGGAATGAAGTAAGTGGTGGGCTTCACCTTGCTGCAAAGAGCCAGTGTGGCGTAGTGGTTAAGAGCATGGGACTGGGACTCAGAGGATCCGGGTTCGAGTCCCTGCTCAGCCGTGGAGCCAACTGGGTGACTTTGGGCCAGTCACAGCCTCTCAGCCCAACCTACCTCACAGGGTTGTTGTTGTGGGGATAAGATGGAGGAAGAGAGAAGATGTAAGCTGCCTTGAGCCCTTTGTAGGAAAAAGGCAGGATATAAAGCGCAATATAAAAAAAAATAGTACCTCCAGCCATGGATAGCAGAGATTTAACTGGACCTTATCCATATCGAGTATGTACTTTACTATTGAGTCCCCACCATCAAAGATAAGTTGAATTGTCCATTTCCCTAGAAATTCAAAGCTGCTTATCATGAGTAACACAGATAATGCAAATAAGTTTTCTGATATAGATAGATACATTCTGCTTGTGATTCGTGCATCCTCTTACAACATTTTTCATTGTCTTTCTTCTTTTCATTGGTGTACTGCCTGCCCTTTGAGTGCTTTTGGGGTTTCAGTCAAGGCCAGCAACCTTGGTAGGCATCACTGGGCACCTGGAGAGGGTCCTGGACTTCCCTCTGCTGTTCTTCACTAAGAAAGCTTCTTAGTTACCTGCTTTCCACTTTGGCCCAGACTATGATAATGTTGAGAAGATCAAGTAGTACCTGCCACTGCCTTTTTTCTGGCTGGCTCTCTGTAAGCAAGCATGTGGTAGCAATGAGGAAGATGAGTTGGAGTATCTGTTGGCAAAGACAGCAAGAGGGTAGACTCACTCTGGGGAGGGCTGATTGAGGATGCCCTGCTGAAGGGCCATCAGAAACCTAGAGCTTGTTCTGGTTCCATGTGCTGGTCTTGACAATATAGTATTAGTGGATAAGCAACTGAGTTACAGATTAGAACATCTCTTGTTTGACATGCCCCTGCCATGAACTTTCTGGGTGGCAAGTCACCCTTGCTCACTTTCAACCCTGATCTACAATATGGGAATAATCCAAATTATTAAAGTACAAATTACAAGCTAAGGTATGTGAAGTGATTTTAAAGTATTGTTTTTTGTACTATTTAGTATTCATAGTATTGGAATGCTTGCAGTTAATTTGGAATTACTAATTGGAATCTCTGACATAGTTACTAAATGCTGCAGGTCAATTGCAGTGCTGGCTAAAAATACCATGAAAACCTTCCCAAATGGCCACTGCTGGGGGAGAGCAGTCCATTGAACATTGGATTCTTACAGTGGACTACTTGCCTGGACAGAATCGCTGTGGCCTCTTCTAACACAGCAGGGGTAGGCTCGGTGGGTGACCACTGTTTTCCCTAACTATTTTGGACAGGGAATGAAATTCCACTTGCCAAGGCAGCTAGAAGGCATTCTGTTACATCAGACTACAGACTGAGACATGCATCTTCGTGTAAACATCACAACATTGCCTTCAGTGGGACGTCCATCTGGACACACATTCCAATGCAAATGAGCACTGGCCCAGTTGTCTTGGTAACTGGGAAACACTTCTCTTTCTATCCCAGTGACCCCTGTGTCCTTGCACAAAATTTATGCAGGATATATGTCAAATATATTTCAAAAGGGGAGATGCATTTCATGGAGGAGTAAAACATGCTTGCCAAGCTTGGCTTCCAGGTTTGGCCAAGCACTAAGCAGAATCACTGCTGATCTTGTCTTTTTTTTCCTGCCACTGACAGTTCAAATGGATTTCTCCGCTGCTATCCTTCCCTTCAGGTAAAGAAAGATAGAATCCATGCCTTTCCCCTCCTGTGTGACTTCACTACAGCTCAGTGGATTTAACTTATTGTATATAATGATCTAAAATATCCAGAAGAAAACATAATGATTTAGCAATCTTCTTTACCTCACTTTCCTTCACTTATAAGGATGATGTTCTGCTGATAATAGATAGAGGGCTTTTATGGAAATTACTGGTGTTGTAATCTGGAAGAAGGCTGTCAACTGCAGGAATGATGAGGAAGAGCTATAGAAATCTAATTTCCTGCTAAATAATCCTTCTCAAGCAAAGTATACTTTATTTGACATCTTTATGACAAAGGATCAGAGTGTGATTAGTTTTTGGACCCTCGGAAATGATTTGACTTGGCAGATCATCACTACTGAAGTCACTGGAAAGACAGGATATATAGATCCCTGTCTAATGCAACAGATTTGGGATTCTTCATAGGATTTGAGGGTATTCTCTGTGCCTTTATTTTTACATAATGTTCTGTAGCTGAACAGGGGGTAAGCCATTATAAAACTAGCTTCGTTGATGAATGTCAGAGATCAGAGCAGGAATGTACAAATGTGGCTCTGAATTCCACTATTTTTTTCCTGAATTTGTTGAAAAACAGTAGACATGTTTCACCAGAGTAGGTAAGCCCTCCCAAATTTATCTAGAAAGGGTATGGAGCATATGGGACATGGTGTGAGCTACTTCTCACTGAGGCAGTAAAATCCATGTGCAGACCGTTCCACTTCAGGTTGCACATGGCATTTTGGTGGGACAGTGCTGACTACCACACAAAAAATGACTAGTAATATTAAGGGGGAAATAATCTGCACAGTGGCCTTCTTTTACTGGGATTGTGGCAGGGGATGGGTGCAGGACAGGAAGCAGTGAAAAAACAACAGAAGATTTTCAGGCAAATGTATTCTGTGAAACTTTGCTTAAGGTCTACTTAACTGTCTTGGAAATTCTTCAAGTAGTTTCGTCTGCCTGCCTCCTTCCTTATTTTCAGTCTTTCCCTGGCCATGACCAAAGCTCAGGTGCATGGTGCTTCAATAAACCAAGACACCTTATCATTGCATTGCCCAGGGTTCCTTTATGATCACTGATATTCTGATTTACAGCATAATCCTACAGATTGATTTTAATGGGACATAGTCAGCAACAACTATGTGCGGCAGGGCCTCAAGATTTATGGAGCTCTGGGTACATGTGGGATTTTGGGACACTGTCATGGGCACCACTGCAAAATGGCTGCCGCCATGGCTTACCACTGAACAGCTGCCAGGGCTCCCTGCCTCTTCAAGAGGTGTGCATGAGGGTGGGGAGAGAGAGAAAAGCAGCAGGCTAGAGACTGGGAGGGAGCTAAAAGGGCAGTTATGAGGGAAGAAGCCTTTGAAAAGCTCCTTATATTGCCCCCAGGAAAGTGGTTGTGAAACTTGACTTTCTGGATCTTTCTTGACTCCTCTTCCTTGCTTCTTGTATCACCTAACAGGGCTGAGTATGAGTAACACAGACATAATTAACAACTGCAAGAGATACCCGCCGCCTTTTTCTGGAATTGCTTCCACTCGGTGAACATTTCCAACTGTGTTATGATCATCAGAAAATGTTGATTGCTGTTCTATTGTTCTCAATACATATTTGCTTTCAGGACTTTTTTGTGTAGGAGCTAGTGTGATTGCAGAGCAGCTGTTAAATGGAAGAAGATCTCATAGCTCTGTCCCAGGAATATTCATTTTTTCTTGACCTCCGAGACTGGTCAGAACTTGAACAACAGCAGCAGCTACAACAGAATCTATTATTGCAGTCACTCCTAACTAGATTTTTTAAAACCTTCCCCAAACAATGCTGCTTAATGATTATGTATTAAGGTTGAGATATCTGTCTTTGTGCCATGGAATCAGGTTGAGTAAATGAAAGGGGGGAGGGAATCCCACCCACCACAGCAACCTAACAAGATGACTTTTTGTACCTGTAGGGAATTTGACTTGCAAGAATGATGTTGAAAACATTAATGAATATGTATGTTATTTTTAGCAATTTCCTGCTCTTCCTCTTCAGTGGTATTATAGCAGTAGAGAAGGCAATCTGCTTCCCATTGTGCATGTTCTGTAGTGCAGAAGAAAAATCTTCTGGGCATGGAGGGTTCATAATATAAGCAAGTCTTTTCTGTGACTTTCAATTGCTGTAGGTTTGTGATGGTCCACCGCACTTTAATAATTAGTCTATGGGGAGCCTTAATAGACTAGGGCAACTCTTTTTTAATTAATAATCCCCACTACATGAGCTGACCAGGAGAAATCAAACCACAGTTTAGCTCCAAGGTAATGTGAACTTAGAGGAAATCATGTTTTTAACTCCTGTGGTACTGCACTCCCTCTGACGTCTACTAAACTGGTTAACTGGGAGCCAATATTTTCAGGTGAATTAATTAGAACAGAAGAAACTTCTGTGACTATTATTCCATGGAAAATTTGCATGGGCAAAATTATGGGAGGGACAAGCACACAAGTGGCTTGATTGCCATTCTGTGACGGAAGTGGTGGCGGTGACAGTGGTGGTGGTGATGCTGCTGTAAAAGATTGATCAGGGATTGCGTCTGCACAACCCAGCTCAGTAGTCCCTCAAGAGGCAGCTCCAACGTTGATGAGCCTACAAGGGAGGCAGGAGCAGGATGGACAGAGAAGTACAAAAGGTAGGGTGGGGGGAAGAGAGATAAAGAAGAGAGGATGAAGGTGGAGAGGAAAGGTAGGCACAGGTGGAGTGGACCTGTGTTAGAGGAACATAAAGGCAGGGAAATATAGAGAACAAAGGGACTATAAAACAGACTGTGCAACAAAGAGACTGGGGGTGCAATGACTACAATTTTCTGGAATCTTCCAAAAAAAGATTGGCTGTCCCAGAGAAGGTAGACACCCCTTAGCTAGAACCAGTCTTCATGAGTGAGAATTCTGAAATAGATGACATCTTCAGTTCCATGTGATAAATTGGTTTTAGAAGTGTTGGTTCTTGATGACAAGCACCAAAAATATTCCAAGAAAAGCAATTAGCTGCCTATAGACTGTTTCTCTCTACTTTTTTTGGAAAGAAGATAATCACCTGAGATGCATTTAGGAAAATGAAAACATATATTTAATTTAATTTGTATCCTGCCTTTCTATCACAAAGTGCACTCTAAAATGGCTTCGTTTCTGATTTCTGCAGGATAGACTGAGACCTTGAACTTTAGAACTCAGTCAGGACAGCTGGTCTGTAGCCTACATTTTTTCCTGAGTTTAGACAGTGCCCTAAACTGGACTGTTTAGAAATAATAAATCATTTGCTACCAGATTGTATGAGAGTATTTATGGGGGCTATAGACCACGGCAGCATCAATGTCTTCCTTCCAGCTGACCCACCAACAAAAATATGTGAAGGATTTTTTAAAAGATCGTTATACACAAACTAGCGTGTCACACTTACAGAGGAATTTCATTTTGGTGGCAGGAAATACAAGGCTTCCGCGCTAACCTGGACATTTGAATATTCACTGAACTCCTCTCAATGGAGTTCAGTGGACTTAAAATGCCTTAAGTTTGGCTGGAACATGTTGCCTGGCAGGAGTGACCCAAAGGAGATGGAAAGCTGAACATGTGATATGATGCACATGTGCTTGTGATTAGCTAAGGGGATGATCATATGGCCCTAGACATGGCTCAGATTCCCAGTTCCAAGGATGGAGATAGCAGTCTAACCTCGGGCCTGGGGAATTGAAACTCCAATTCCCCTTCTTCATCCATTCTTAGCTACGCAGAAAGCAATATGATGACTGTTCAAAATCTGAAAAGGGGGTGAAAGAAGGCAGGGACAGGATGAAACTGGAGCAGCGAGGATATAAAGAGCTACTCCAAACTCTTTCCTTCCTTTTCCATCTAGTGAAAATGCAGAGTGGAAGGAGCAGAGAAACAAAATCATCTCCATCTTTCTCTTGCCTTTAAAGAATGTGAGTCTCTGCGTTTGGAGACTTATGTTCATCATCAAAGGATTGCACTAATTGTATGGGAGTTTGTAGCTGAGATGTTGAGAAGGTGCTTTTGAATTCTGGTAATGAGCTCCCACAAAGAGTTTTTTCTCTCTTTAAACCCAACCCACACTCTCAGATTTATAGTTTGATAGGGCATTCCTCTGAACTCATACAGGACAATCAGATAACACCAACTTAAGCCTGTACATGTGTTGCACATAAGGTCTGAAGCAGCCTACTTGTGTGCAAATTGTTTCTTCACACCTGAGGGCAGATTAGACTCAGCATCTTAGCTGGCAGTGGCTGTATCACATCTACCTCCTTTCTTGTTTCTTCTCAGCATGTAGAACAGCTTTTGTATATATTCAGCATCCTCTATGGTGGCAAATCATAGCCAAACTGGCATTTCTTTTAAAAATTCTGCTCCTCTTGCTTTTTTGAGCATATCTGATTACAGGCACATATTCCCAGATGACTTTGGAATGGCAGTATTTGTGCTGCTCACTCCAACTTAAGATCTGATTCACACTGAGGTGGTAAAGCTAGGTTGGGGCTGTAATCACGAGTACTTTGTGGTATTTTCAAATGTTCAGTTTTAACAACTTGGTTCTTTATAGACATCAACTTGTCATTTTTACAGTGATTTTCAGGTGGTGGCTCATGTGTACATTTGCTGTACTTAGAAAACTAACACATCAGGGAGAAGAATATTCTCATTTCAATGAGTGCTATATGTGTGTGTGTAGGTGTATGCAAAAATATAATTACATGAGCTCAACGTCTTTGATCTGAAGCCGTAGGGCTCAGATAGAATGTTGCCAGCTAGGTAATAACCAGTTGGCGACCAAGCAAAACTAAGGCAGGGATTCAAAGCTGATTTCAAGGATGATTGTGATCACAAACTAATAACTAGATTTATTTATATATTATTTACTTATTATACTTATATGCTGCACCCACACATAGCTGGCAAGGGTCTCTGTGTAGCTTACAGTAGGTAATAACAGCAAAAAACAACAATTACAGGTAAAATTGAATTAAGGCGATAAAACAGTTATAAGCCAACTATTAAAAATTATAACAATCAAACATTTAAAATAAAAGTTAAAAACAATTAAAATTGTTTAAAAATTAGAGTCTGGGGGTTGAAACTCACAGAAAGGCAGCATCAAGGTCAAATAAAACATGCAAACCAATCAATTACCAGCACATCTGCAAAATAAAAATGTTTTCACTTGGTGCCCAAGGGAGAGAAGTGATGGCACCTGTCATATTCCCTTAGGAAGGAGGTTCCAAAGGTAGGGTACTACCACATGGAAAGCCATTTCCCTGCTCACTTCATTGGTGGGGGGTAGAACTCAGAGAAGGACCTCCGATGAAGAACTCAGTGAGCAGAAAGGAACACATGGGGAAAGGCATTCCCTCAGATATTCCTCAGAAACCATGTGAAAATTTGTTCTCTTCCTGTGGCTTACATGTATGAGTTGGAAACTTCCCTGAAAAAAATTATTTATTTATTGATTTAGAATATTTATATGCCGTCCTGTCACGAAAGCCATGGATATGATCAGAATTCTCTGAACCGTATTCCTAGTTCCCCCATAAGCTCCACCTAAATACAGCCCTCCAACTTTGCCTCATATTTCATTCTAGGTGAACTTTGGTGGCATATCTGCATCAAAAGTCAGGACTGATGGACTAGACAAAGTAGGGATGGATGAATCTCTCTGTTTCAGTCCCCCTGTATTTGATTTTTTAGTCAAGGTTTTTCTAATCTAAAATATGAGGAACTTTATGAATCTCAGTACAGTCTTATCAAAACCACCATGAAATAAAATTCTTAGCCATCCACATTGACCAAATTCAGCAGGTACAGCTACTTGCATCATGGAAAGGACCGTGATTCTGTAGTTGCTAAAGATGCAAAACCTGCTGCCAGAATTAAGTAAATTCAGCAACAATACCCAGGGAATCCAAACCTTGATGTTTATGAACAAAGCATGAAAATGGGAGCTGGATGCTCAAATCCATCAATTTTGGATGTGTAGAGAAAAACCACCAGAAGACTTCTCGTATATAGAGAAGATAGGGTGGTGTGACACAATTGCTCCTTCTATTCCTATACCTCATTAAGACCTTAAAAAAACAGAGCCTCCTTAAAACCCAGATGAGGCCCTCCAGCATGAAAAAAAAATGCTATTCTAAGCCAATTTGCTGATTAGGATGGTGCAACCTTAGAATGCAGGAGAATACCGTAAACAGTGGAACTTATCATTGTGAGACTTGCGAACAGCAGATGTGACCAATTAACTGTTTTGAATATCATATAGTATTCTACAGCAGGTAACACTCGAAAGTTTAGGATAAAAAGCCTCGCAGCTCTGCCCAAGGTGAGCTTCGGTGCAGACCTAGCCAAGGGAAGGTGCTGCATGCCAGCCTTGTTGTCGCTTCGGGGGCTCCTGAGAACTGATTGAGGAAAGTCGGCTTGCTTGGTATTGTATATTTTTTTATGTCATTGTACCTGCTTATATTATTGTGCCTGCTTTAGAATAAAATTTTTAGACTTTAACCCACTTGTGTGCTTATTACTTCTGGATCCAGAAAGGACCCTTGCCCTTGGCAAAACAGGATCCTCCCTTGATCAGCTCCCAAGCCAAGCCAAGCCAAGCCAAGCCAAGCCAAGCCAAGCCAAGCCACCCCTCCCAAGTTCTTCCCATTTTGAGAGTGAAGAAATGTGTGACTTGTAGTGAATTCTTATTAGAAACGAGCTGTCTGTCCATTATTGGAGAAGGAAGTCATGAGCACAACCCCTGTTCTTCTACACCGGTGGACTTGCACATGAGCATGCTCTCCTAGTGGCTGGCCTGTGGAATATGCTGGTCACACTGCCATACGAAGAAGAACCTCCTGCCTGCTTCTCCCGAGGGCCCCAGTGCTGGCTGTTCAAACTGCCTGACAGAACCACTTAAATAGGTAGGTACAATGCAGTATAGCTGGCTTAAGATGAGCCTGGTTTTACATGAGCCTGGCCAAGGGCTGGCATGTGTTCCTATATGGGGATACACATGCTGAGAATCTGGTGGAGGTTCTCTGATCATGGTTTTGAACTTTTTCCTCTTACACCTCATCCCGCAGGGTATGAAGCAGCTGTGTTATGCTTTGAACACACAGTAGAAGTGGTGCACATCTGTTGTTACTGCATTTAAGAGGAAACTATTAATAGCCCATTATAAAACATTTAGAGTTTTTAAAAAACTTTTGGAGTTCTGTGGCAGATATTCAAAAGCAGCACATGCCATAACTAATTCAATTTCGTATTTTATTAATCTTGTTATAAAAAGAGAAATTCAATCTCTTCAAACATCTTGATATAGTCAAGTTAATTACCATAACTATAAATCTTTTATTACAAATGAGACATTGTCAGTTTCTAGCCTTGGCTAGATTTTTAAAAAATGAAATCATCTTGCAATTTATACACTGTTAAGTTATAAGGCTATTTTAAATGTCCCAACATATAGATTACATCTTGTCTGACTTTATGTGCTTATAACTCATGCAACTTTATATAATATCAAAAACTTTCACACGTGCACACACACACACTGGGTTAACATACCATGTGTTATGTGGGGCTGACTCTGCATCTTGTTCAGAAGTTTCAGCTAGTGTACCACTTCGGACCAGTCTCGAACCCTCAGTCAAACCTACCTTGCAAGGTTGTTGTAAGGATAAGACTGATAGGAGGAAGATTGTGTAGATGGCCTTCAGTTCCTTGGACATGTACACTGCCTTGAGTTTGCTGGTAGGAAAACAGTGGATATAAATCTAATAAAGAAATACTAGCAAAATGCCTTGCTATCTGCGCATTGCACCTATACTTCAAAACAAAACCAATCCTGCATTGTTGGCCTAAGAGCTACCAAATCATGTTCAAGCTTTTTTTGACTGATATTCAGAGCCCCAAATAACTTGGGACCAGGATGCCTAGCCAAGAATCTTCCCATATGGAAACCTAGTCAACCTCTGAGATCTTTCACCACGACTTCATGAGACAGTTTTGCCATTAAGTAAGAATTTCCCTAGTCAGTTCATTAATAGCATCAATGTCTTTCATATTCGAGGAAACAAATAAACTAAAGCAACCCTTTGTCTTGACACTATGCCTCAGCAGTCCATAAATTTACTGTTGGAATTTTTCTTTTCACTTGAGTTAACAGTACACCTGTTAGAAAGTGGCAGTTTTCATTATTACTGCAAAAGGTGTTCAGGCATCAGAGTATATGAGCTTTGGCACTGCTCGTTCATCAAGCAAAGAAATCTGTTTCCTGTATTAAAAGAGAGACAAGGAAACACAGGAAAGCAATAGATGGAGAGATAAGTGGATATAAAAAGGATGGACGGCAAAGACGAAAATTCAATTTCTCCAACGAAACATGCACAACCTTGTTTCTTTACTGTTATCTGTTGATCCTGTTGTCTGCTATAGGTGAACAAAAACTGAACAGCATGTCTAAAACACCATTTAGGGCAAGGTTTTTAAAGGAAGTAAATAGGATTTCAGGGGCTTTAAGTAGGGTATCAGATGGATTGGTCTCTTGATAAAGGAACTTTCCTCAGGAAGAGCGGTTAGAATTATTGGATGTGAAATATTCTTCCAAGGAAGAAGTTGCTCGTAAGATCAATCTAAAACAGCTTCTAACCAAGGCTGATATGAGATAATTTACTTTGTTTTGCATCTTTGTGTATATGTGTAGGTGTCAGGAAATACCTATGCTATAATTTTCTTCTATTGGCTGGGACAGGTATGTGCAGAATCCATCAGAGTATTATCAAAAAATGGAATGCTAGATAAACCCATCTAGAGGGGAAAGATCTGCAGGTTTCTCAGTCACCAATATCAAAGAACATGTTTAAGCCCCATCCCAATGATCCCTCCTCATTTTTCCTATTTAAGTGGGTGAATTATTGCCATTCACTCATATGGAACATCCAATCACTTGGTGACACTATCTTCCCACCCTTCAGGCTACCCACACCCCTCTGGAGAGGAAGCACCTTCTTTTCATTCTGTGGCAATAGTCCACTCACTGGAACTTTTTGGATTCAACCAGGTTTCAGCTGCGGTGATGAAATCAGAGAAGTTCTAGAAGATTTGATAAGAAAGCAGAGAAGGTCACAAATAACAATGATAGCAGCAACTTTCCATCCAAAATTTCTTCATAGACAATTAGGAACCATTTGCAATATCCAGTAATAGAAATCTTTTCCCTATTCTACTGCTGGTTCCTCCTCATCTTGGTGCTCTTGTGGAACCGCAGATTCATAGAATAGTAGGATCAAAAGGGCCCTGAGTGCGCAATTAAGACCAAGCTTTGGGATCAGAAAGAGCAAGGGAACATGCAGCAGATGGAAGGCTGGCTCAGAGTCATTAGGAGCTGCAATTTGGGGTGGCTTGCCTTGGCTTAGCTGGGCCCATAACAGGTCAGGGATTTCAAACAAGGAGGAAGTCCTACTCCAGTTTCCCTCCTCTTTTCTGTGAGTGTGGCAAAGGACTGGCAAATCTTAGCTGTACCTGAGGATATTTACGGCCATCCGTTATGCCCTTCACATAATTACAACACCACGGACAAAAGACAGATGTATAGATAAATATGTAGATAGGTATCTTTTTAAAAAGCTGTCATCTCAGAAGGATGCGCATATAATGTTTAAAGTGTTATTTTAACGTTACCAACAGAAACACCTTATCATTTATTAATCGGCTTTGTCAATCATTAATTATTCATTATTAAATCAGCTCCATCATGGCTTTAAATAGATGCGATGTCTGACTGATTTGACAAATATATAATCAGTGCATACCCTAATTGTGAATTTGCATAGATTTACAAGCAACACAGGCCTTTCTTCGAGAACCATTAATCTATGCTATTTAGGAGGAAGCAACAGCAGGCATGAATGACATGAGGACTTGGCTGTTTCCTGCTGTTTCAGGTTGAGCTTGCTGAAGGCATCATCTCCACTCTGGGGAAAAAGTGGCTTTCCTTTTGCATGTTCAAGTGGCTGACTTGCTCCTCTCTGTAACCTCAGTCTACTTTCCTTGGCAAGAGCCCAGCTGCTTTGAATGGCCACTCACACACTCTGCTGGATGTGCATGTGCCTGAATTCTTACCATCATCCCACTTCTGTTTTCAAACCCTGGAGAGCTACTGTTAACAGTAATAAGCTAGATGGACCCCTGGTCTGGGTCTGCTTAAGGCACCTTCCTGAAGTTGTTAGAATGGCAGACCAATTCCTAGTGGGACGTGGGGCACACAAGAACATAGACAACCTGTCAAGAAGGTATCTGGCATGGAAAGTGTTTCCCATTGAAGGGCAGGACCAGCCATTTTGGGGCTTGCTGCAATTCTCTGAAAATCTCTTTGATGGCCATTTTGGCTCATTTCCATTTACGTTGTTTTACCTCTTTTTTGGGTTCATTCGAATGGGGAAGTGTGCATCTGTGGTGTAGTGGTTAAGAGTGTGGGACTGGGACTCAGACAATCCGGGTTCTAGTCCCCGCTCAGCCATGGAGCCAACTGGGTGACTTTGGGCCAGTCATAGACTCTCAGCCCAACCTACCTCACAGGGTTGTTGTTGTGGGGATAAGATGGAGAAGGAGAATGATGTAAGCTGCCTTGAGCCCTTTGTAGGAAAAGGCAGGATATAAATAGAAATATAAATAAATAAATAAATAAATCTCTGTACCCATTTTCCTGAATTATTCAGTCTTCCTCTCCATTGTCTAAATTCTGACCATATGTATTTTGTTAATTTTGTTATTAACCAAATTTGTGTATTTTGCTAATTTTTATTCAAGGGTTAAAGTGCTTCTGTTTGTGTTCACATTCAAACATGTCTACAGAATTTATGAACATAAAGAGAGTTCTGAAACATCTACATTGAAGCGACTTAGCTGCATTTACGCTAGTTGCCCAAGATGGCTCCTTTTGTCCAGACCAGCCAGAATAACATAAAGAATGGGGCAATCTGACTAAGGAGAGAGACATTGCTCTGTAGCTCTTCAGCCAGTGCACTCCATTTCTAAGTTGCACACTCATAGACATAACTCTCCAGATGTACAGATGACATAGAGATGCTGTGTGCTAGAAAAGAATGACTGCCAGCATCTATTTGGCAGTTCACCGTGGAGGGAAGTAGGTTTCCTTTGGTTCATTTTACGGTAACAAAAATGATATTGAGGATGGAAAGAACTTAAAAGAAATCCAAATCTGAAAGAAGAATAAATAACTAGATCCTGCAAGGAAAGTTACCATGTCTTCTCAGCAGAGCCATAGAAGGAAGCTCTTCCAAGTTTTTTCTTCTCAAGTAGAATACTTGTCCCAAGAAGGGCAGCCAGTCTGCTGAGAAAGCCAGGCTTCATGAGCTTTGCAATGGCTCTCTTTTGCTCTTCAACAAGAAGTGGACCATGTCTCACTTCTTATATGACTAGCAGAAGCAAAGCAGTTGCCCGTACAGAGCTGATAATAGTCTTCCTCCCTGAGAAATACGTCTTTCTTTCTGCTGTTCAACATGAAGACCAGTCAATAAATGCCACTCCAAGGGAGCCATATCCCATCTGAGTTGGATTGCTCATTAAGGTCATAAGCATTGAGTCAAAACCTGTTGGTTGAATGCTCACAAGATCTGAAGGTCACTTGAGTTCATTGTTTGGGGAAAAAATAATCTATATATTTTGAAGGGGTCTCATTTTTTGTTTGGCAGGTTGTATATGCAAACACACACGTATGCATGATCACAGGGAAATTTGTTCTAGTGGAAAAATCAGTCTTGCTCCAGTTTGTGGGCTAATGGAATATTGGTAACTTTATTTAATATGGATGAATCTAGGTAGCTTTATATTAATGTTTTTGGGTCAGATAGTATAGGGCTATTCAGGAGTCCCTTCCATATATTGACTTAACATGTAGTTGGTTGGGAGACCCCATGCCTAAAATCAGTGTGCTTACCAGTCCTGCCTGCTTGACCTTCATGCATTTAGTAGAAGTTCTGAAAAGGGACAATTTTGTTTCTTTGTTTTTGCTTTTTAATAAAAACTTTCCTAGAAGTTCAAAGTAGCTAATTATATTTTAAAATTCAGAATGCATTGAACATAAGAAAACTCATCAAGCATCATAGGTGGTTTGTCTCCTAACATCCAGGATGGATAACCAGTCCAGTGACTCACATAGAAATACAGGGAGTAGTCCCTGGAGAGGAAGCAATACTTTCTGCTGATCCAAAAGAGGCTTTTTTAATATAGCAAATATAAGTTGCAATGAAGTTTTCATTATCTGACTGCATAAATGACCTTTGTACAGCAGAAATCAATTCATGTATTTTTTTTTAATCTCAAACTTTTTCTCTTGTGTTTATGCAAATTTTGGAAAGTTCTTATTAAATAACCCAAACCAAATGAAATTCTCACCCATCCCTATTCACATATCCACAGATATGAAAAACAAACCTGATAGGTATTCCCAGCTGCAGAGTTCAGAAACTTTTGGAAGTCATAGAACAGTAGAGTTGGAAGGAGCCAGAAAGACATTGGGTCAAACTGTCTTTCTCAGTGCAGAACTTCAAGTTAAATTATCATTTTCAGATGGGTGTCCATTTGTATCTTCAATACCTTCAGTGTGGGAGTGCCCATAATCTCTTTAGGACACTGGTTTCATTGTCATACTGCTCTAACAGTCAGGAAAATTTTCCTGATATCTAGCTGGAATCTGGCTTCCTGTAACTTGAATCCATTATTCTGCACTCTGGGATGATCGGGATGAGATCCTGCCCTTCCTCTTTGTGACAGCCTTTCAAGTCCTTCTTGAGTGCTACCCTATCTCCTCTCAGTTTCTTTCTTTCTTTCTTTCTTTTTTGAGGTTAAACATGCCCAGTTCTTTCAATCTCTCATCCCAGGGCTTTGTTTCCACTTATCCTCCTTGCTCCTCTGAACCCTTTCAAGTTTCTCTGCATCTTTCTTCAACTGTGGTGACACAGTACTCCAGATGAAGCCTAACCAATGCTAAGGGGAACTAGTACTTCACAGGATTTGGAAGCAATACTTATATTAATGCAGCCTAAAATATCAATGCATTTGGTTTCTTTTTCCTAGGTGCAGAACTTGGCATTCATCCCTATGAGTCATTCTGTTGTTTTCAGCCCAGTGTTCCAACCTATCAAGACCACAGAATCTTCTTTCTGTCTTCTAGGGTATTTGCTATCTCATCCAGTTTTGTGTCATCTGCAAATGTTATAATTATTCTCTGCACTTTCTTATCCAAATCATTAATAAGTCATTGAAGAGACTGGGACCAGGACTGAACCCTGCAGTATCCCACTTGTTCCCCCTCCCCAGTTTGAGAAAGTGCCGTTGATGAGCAATCTTTGAGTCTGCTTCTGTAGTCAGCTGTGGATCCACCTGACTGTTGTTCCATCTACCCCATGGTTTGCTAATCATGATATCATGGGGCAAGATTATGTCCACAGCATTACCACAGTCCATCAGGGAGATTATCCAATCAAAAATTCAGATTAGTCTGGTAGGATTTGTTCTGAAGAAGTTCACGTTGACTTCTAGTAATCACTCCATTGTTTTCAAGGTGTTTGCGGAATGACTGCTTTTAATCTGTTCCACGATTTTCTCAGGGATTGATGCCAGATTTACCCAGTCTGTTGTTCCCAGGTTCTTATTTTTTTCCCTTTCTTGAAGATAGGGGGCAACATTTAGCCTTTCTCCAGTCATCTGGCATTTCAGTGGTATTGAAAGGTCGTCTGCTTGCTCCTTTATGACTCTAGGATGAAGTTCAATGGACCCTGGAGATTTGAATTCATTCAACCCAACTATGTCCTTGACCATTTGCCTATGAATATGTAGGCAAGTTGCAACCTTGAATTTGGTCCTTAGCAATTTACTGTTCACTATTCTCCACTGAAGTTGAGGAAGTCTTTTGGAGAACAGGATTCTGTGAAAAAGAATGAAGAACTTGTTCTGGTTTGATGCTCAGGTGCACAAACCTATCTACATTGATAAGTAGTTACAGAGCCATTTATGTGGTATTTTGATCATTAAACCTGTAGACTTCAGTTGGGTAGTTTATGTTCCCAGCTGGTAAATTGGCAGTAAACTGCATTGGAAAGGATTCCATGGGTGTAGCAGAAGATATATTTGAGGTTTCACTTCAAATGAACAGCCAGAATGAGGCACATCTGAAATACTAATGTTTCAAACATTTGGTGTTCCATATCTAATGTTCTTCTCTATGCTGCAGCTCAAAACTGGAAGACCTATTCTAATCTCCATCTACCTCACACTGCAGAACTCTGGGTAAAATGCTATGATACAGGAGGTGAGTCTCAAAGAATCTAGCAGGACAAAAAGAGTTCATCGCTTGGTCCTACCCTTTTTTCAGAGCTGCAAACCTCACTTGAATGTATAAATACGAAGTCACAGGACTAATATAGATCTCCACGGAAACGTCCCATGGACACATCATTGCATTAATAGGCTCATGAAACAGCAGTACATACACAGAGCTGCCCACTGTGGTAATCCATACCTTCAAATGAGGATACTCTATGTAGCCATCTTGTGTGTGGTGCTTTTACACATCGCTCAGATCATACAAGCTGCATGACCCCTCCCCACCCCCACCCCTAGAAACCTCAGTCCTCTCAAACAGAGCCTTCACACACAAGTGCTGCCAAGGATTGCATGCTGTTGCAATTGCCAGTCCTGGCGTATGGCAAAACTGAATTAGCAATCAGTTTTGCAGCTTGCATCATGTTTGGTACAAAAGTGAATTTGTAACTGCCTTCTCTCTTTTACTGAATCAGAGCTGGGCAACTTCCAGGGGTACATGCACCCTCAGCTGAATTTCACGTACTTCTTGGCACTCTTTGGATAATAAACTTAACCCTCATATGCAAGCTGATCTGTTCCCTCCCCAGAAGTACACTCAGAGGGAGAAAGAGGAAAAGAGAAAGAAAGGAATATTTGGATCAGATAGATGGATAGGCAGGAAGAAGGGAGACACTCCTTCCACCTTTGGTTCTAGTCCTACCCAACATTGGCTCAGGCCTTGGACACTGCCAGCCCATGTCCTCCCTTCCAACAGATTATCCCCAAGAGAAGAGGACTTCAGTAGAAATGCCATTCTGTAGGGCTGCTTAAAAGGAAATGC
This sequence comes from Varanus komodoensis, assembly GCF_004798865.1. Lineage (NCBI taxonomy): Eukaryota > Metazoa > Chordata > Lepidosauria > Squamata > Varanidae > Varanus > Varanus komodoensis. The sequence continues at coordinate 15,108,448 of NW_025336598.1, forward strand.
CATGGAAGGCCGGATACACTTAACTTCAGCAAACACTGCAGTTTCACCATAGAATTCCATCAAACAGGGATGCTTTTCCATGTGTGCATGTGTGACACATATAGAGTGGCCCACAGATGTCACTTGAGATGCCCCAACTGCTTTATTTAATACTTCTTCTGTAAACTCTGCAAGCGTACTTCATATGCTTTTTCTAAAATTTCAAAATTGCTCTTGGTAGTTTGGGTTATTTTTGACCATTTTATGTCTTGGCAGCAGCTACTTTTTGGAACTCTGCACCTTGGAAACCTGGTTAGGTTCTTATCTGATGGCTTTTTTTGCAGTTTCTTAGATGCTGCTGTCCTTCCACCTGGCTCATTGTTGTCGTTGTCGCTGTTGAATGCCCCTTTCCCCTTTTTCCACTGCTGTAAATTATATATTAAATGCCATGTTTTTAATGGGTGACTGTGAGCTGCACTGGGGAAGGGGCAGCCTTTGGTACCAAAAGACAAGGGGGAAAAAACCACTTTTATGAATAATTTATTCCACTTTTGCTTATCTGTTACTAGAATACAATTTGGGGTATTAAATCAAAAGGAAGGGTAATTTTTTTTAAATGTTGAAACATCCCCTGATTTTGTAGTTATTTATAGAAAGTGAAAACTTTGGCCCTACTCTGGAATTTGATAAAGACTGCAATTCTGTTGAAAATATCAAATTCAGGGAGGGAGTGCAGAACAATGGGGAAATCAAAAATATCTGAATACAAATAATGGAAAGAAAAGTACCTGAAGCCTATCTTTCTGCTGCTGTTGTTTTTGTTAACTTTGCAGACAGTCATAGCTTTAAATTCTGTGCTTTATTTACACTTCTGTGCAAACATAAATAGAATCTATCTGTAGAGCCAACAAGTGAAGTCACTGGCTTTAATCTTTACTCCTTCCTACAGAGAGTTTTATTTGCTGGACTTCTGAGTATCATATAGATTTGGAAACTGTGGCACCAAATTTTTTTGGTGGGAGGCATTTTAGGTTTGAATTGTTGATGCACAACACCCCTTTTTCACCCCTCTTCATAAAAAAATAACTCCCTAAATCTAAAAATGTAACAATTGACAATGGGTTCATATAGGATGGCTCTTGTCAAGCCCCTCTGTTTTTTAAGAACATTAAAAACACAGCTAAATTAGGTGAGGGTGAAGGTTTGTTTGCAAAAGCAAGTATTAAAATGGCTTATCCAATGCAAAACAAATTATGTGCATTCCATCCAGCCAGGCACAAAGGGATTTAAGAAAAATTGTGAAAAGCAGCGAGACAGTATTGGTTCTGTTTTGCGTACTTGAAAGAAGGAACTCAGGTAGGCTAAGATCAGAGAATTCCAAAGTTTCTATTTTTGCATGTTTGTTTTGCTTTTTGAATTTTAGATGTAGGTTTTAAACATCAAGATATTATAAAGGAACAAACAAATACCCAGCCTTGCAAGACAAAGCGCTGATGATATGTAACACCAGGATCCAACGACAAAATGACACCTTTGCTATTGGCTGCTACTCCGTTATTCTCTTTCTTCCATACTACAGAGCTTGTTAAATAGTACTTTTGCTTCCTAATAAGATACTTGGAGGAGCTGAACGGACAAGGCAGTCTCAAAACTACTACATTTCTACTAACAATGTGATTCCAACTGGAATTGCCACTGAAATTTTACTATGGCTTAAAAACAAGCAAGCAAATGTGTCTCTAGATATAGACAACAAGCTACTTCTCCATATGCATGGAGTTGGGTGGGAGAAGGAAAGAATGCAGCTATCCCTTTTCATGTGAGCCATCGTCCCTCATTACAGTGTAAAATTATAGTCCAGACATAAGCTTGTTTGTCTTTATCTGTGGCTTGTGAGTGGTGCAACACTTTCCAATGACAACAAGACAAGTGTTGCATTGAACTAATGCTGCTCCTCATATTAATCTCCCCCTTTGCCAAGGTGAACACTTGACAGGCCTTCCAAAGATTTTGGTGAGATGAAAAAGTGCCTTTTCTTGGGGCCTTGCCTAATCTTCACGTGCCATTTATTCCGTTTGGGTGAACCGTGAGGTTTTGACCTTTCCTGCAGTGTATATTTTGAACAGAACTCAGCACCACAAACTTCCACTGTCTTTTAAACGAATAGGTCCAAACTTCGTATCCCTTTACAGATGTAATACTTGGCATGAGGCAACTGACAAGCTGTCCAGAGACACAGTAATGGATGGCATACAAATTTTATCAATAAATAAATAAACAAACTGCACCAAGGCTTCCATTTTTGGTTTCTTTGTTAGATAAGATCAGATCTTTTACATTTTTGGAAGGGGGCAGGGTGGCCATTTCTCTGCCTTTCTATATCTTCCTTTACACAACCACAAGGTGTTGCTGTGGTTACAGTGCAATTGGAGAAACACATGATCTTTTCATAGCGCCATTTCTAAATAATACCGTACTTTCCTCAGTCTAAAAATAAGTTGAGGAAATGATTTCAATGCTCAGGAGATACCCTGAAGATGAACAGCATGACATAAATTACTTCCAATGACTGTGAGCAAGGAATATATGTCTCATGTAGAAAAGCTAGCCATGAGAAACTTTCTCTCTTTTCTCCTCTTTCATTTTTACTGATCCAAGTGGAGAATCAAGTATGGAAAGCAAGGAGAATGTAAACCTTTCCTTCTGCTGTAGTCTGATTCAGATTACACAAACTCTATATCCAAAGTTTATATTTCCAGAAAGTTATCCATTAAAAATAAAATAAAATAAAATAAAAGTAAAGTAAAGTAAAGTAAAGTAAAGTAAAAGGAATTGTGCTTTGGCCATGTAAGTTTCACAGCAACCCCAATTAGGATCAATAACATAGTAGTGGATGAAGAGTTAAAATTTTCTTTCCTCATGCTAAGGTTATAAGTTATGATTTTGTTTCACTCTCTTGTCTTTCTTTAAAACAACAACAACAACAACACTCATAATAACATGAAGCTGGTCCCTTTGTAGTCTTTATGACTGCATGATGCACTTGAAAATGTTTGGGCAATGCCTACTGAAATACCAGAAGCCAGAGCTTCAGTTGAATGAAACTTTCCTGTCCTGCATAACCTGAAAGACTGAGCAGATCAAATGATGGAAATACAAGCAATAACTTTTTCAGACTACCAGATTCAATTGCCCTAACAATAACCCATTCTTGTAGCCTGCTCTAATTTCCTGCTTCCTTTGTTCCAGAGCACTCTTTTGTCTTCCTTCCCTCTTCATATAGTGAGAATGTCATTCCTGTGCCCTTCCCAGTACAACAGCTGTTGCTGTGCTTCAGTGGGCTCTGCAAATATCTGAATGGGTTTCTATTGATATAGAAAACTAAATTTGCAAGGTTCCATCACACTTTAGTCTGAGCAGGAAATAGAAACCAATATGTCATAACTACTGCTGAGTGAATGGATTCCTACAGACATTATAATTTGCTCACTAGATTCTGCATTCCTGTGTCTCAGATAAAAATTCTCCATTATTCCAAGCTCTCACTTTGTATATCTAACTACAAAAAATGCACAGAGATTTCCCTTGCTCAGAAAACCAGGCACTGCAGCCTGCAACATTCCTCCTTGAACCTTGCAAAGCCATGTGTTCAAGCATGGCTTTATTGAGAAATAGTGCTTCAGCCTAGCAGGACTTTCCAGAACAGCCATGTTGACATCTCATATGGTCACATGATCTTTCAAAGATGTCCATGCTGTAACAGAAACACTATCTCTGAAAGGAACAGCACTACAACAACCTGTGGTTTGCTTTGGAAAAGCTCGTTTGCACTTATTTTTATTTATTTATTTAGAAAATTTCTATGCCGCCCCATTCGCCGAAGCCTCGGGGCAGCTTACAAATAAATCCATTAAAATACTATAAATTAACAATATAAAATAAGTTAACAATATAAAATAAGTCGCCCTGGCCAAAGAATAAAATAAATACCATTAACAGTTAAAATGATGTTTGAATAAAAAGGTCTTCGCCTGGTGCCGAAAAACAAATAACGATGGCGCCAGGTGGACCTCTCTGGGGAGCGCATTCCATAGATTGGGCGCCACCGCAGAGAAAGCCCTCCTCCGAGTACTCACCCTCCTAATTTCCTTCACGGAGGGTTCCCGGAAAAGGGCCTCTCCCGCTGATCTCAGGGGGCGGGCGGGCATATATGGATGTAAGCGCTCCTTCAGGTAACCAGGACCCAAGCCGTTTAGGGCTTATAGCAGATTGGCTCTTTTCAGATAGACAACTTAAACCCAGCAGTTACTTTCTGTAATAGTCAAGTGGCTACACCAGGGCATGTTATCTTGGCATTCCAGGAAGCATAATCAATCTCAATTTGATTAATGAAGTTCCTTGAGTCCAAGTCTGGTACAAATTTAAGAATTATGAACCATGCCATTTCATCTTACAAGCAACCAAATTCTGAGGTCCACCAGCATCACTAGTGAAATATTACACATGCTTTAATTTGAACTATTTCTAAACTGTTTGCATGCAACAGATTCCAGTGTGGTGCACAATAGACATAAAAATGCAAATGTGAGAAAGCATTTTCTTGGTAACTATTGCAGACTAAAAGCCAGCAAACAACAAAGCCCTTTTAAATTCAGGGTAAATAGAAACATGTCAACCTGGTGCTAGAGAGACCGTAGTGTTGTGCCTCTTTCAGAAGATCATTCCACAGCTGAGGAGCATCTGGAAAAATGTACCTTTCCTTATTGCATCCACAATTCACCACCATTACATGTGGCACCTGGAGAAGATCTTCAGCAGAAGATCTTAAGGCATGGGCAGCTTTGCAGGGAGTGGATGGCAGGCTGGGGCCACTACAGTCACAAGGTCAGAGAGGATTTTTGTGTCCTGCCCTACCTTATTGGGGAAAGGTAAAACACTGCACCTGGGGCTGCTATTGTGGTGAGAGCACAACCTGCCCTTCCCTGCAGCTGGCCTGCCCCTCAGTGGCAACAATCAACCTTACATCACTCTACAAAACTTGGGATCATAAGCAAAATACCATCACCACCTACAGTCCTCTTTCTTTCTCACACACACATCGAAGAATCAAGCCACCTTTGCTTTATTTCATTCTGTAATCTGTGCCATGCTAAATGAGATTGTATTATATTAATAGGGGAAAACATTAGTTCCATTCAGAAGAAGCATCTTTTCCCTTGCTTTGTATTGCTATTTTTACAGACCCACGCTAACCAAATTAACTCAGATGCAAGTACAACTTTTTTCAATGAGACTTACTTCTAAGAAAGCATATTTAGGATAGTAGTCTCACGATTGCTCTGTAGCATTCTGATTATATGATTTCAATGTGGGAGAGGAAAAATCAGTCAGAAAGAATGTTATTAGAAGGGTCAGGGAGAATACATGGGTATAAATGCAAGCTGACAAGAACCATGTTTCTCCTTTTACTGCACTCACTCAGGGGAAAAGAAGTACCAATGAGATGGAGAAGCGGGGAGGGGAAGGGAAGATGTTTATTAAATAGTGGCACAGCTCACGAGGGTTTTCATTCCAGTGCATGCAACCTATTTTTATATAGCTGCACCTCACACTCTTAATCATTGCACACTTAGAGATACAGGACTCTTCTGAAGATTTCAAGGATTTGCAAATCACCATCATATTTCCTAACCTAATTTCCAAGAGAAGGAAAGACACAAAAAAGAATATTATTTCATGCTGATAGATCATCATGAGCTTTAGGCTGCTTCAGCTGTCTTTTCTTCTTTTTCTGGGCTAAGAAAAGCACTGCATTTCAAAATAACAACATATGTACAGGCGACATCTGGAGAGAAATAGGTGGATGTGGATTTTTCTGTGGGGATATACATGTGAGAGATGGGGGGAGAGAGAGAGGGAGGGGGGAGAGGGAGAGGGGTGACTTTTCTATGTCCATTCCATTCTAATCTACCTCTCCCTTGCTCCCTCTGTCACATATGCACTCTCATTCATATCAAATAGTCATTTATTTATTTAAAGTTTTTATATCAGAGTCTCAAATAGATCAATTCACATACAATAAATATAATACAATATTTTCACCAGATAGATACCATTGATGAGCTTTACAACGGTAGTTCTCAGTCTTAGGATGATTACTTACCCAACATGATTCAAATGGAAGAAGTCTTACCCAGTGAAGCTGGAGTAATGAAACACGGGCCTCAGAATTGGTGTTGTGCTATAGGTGCAAAACAGTGGTTCTCACAAGGATTTTGTTCTAGTTTGAAATGCAATGGCTGAATTTTGCCACTCTTTCGTTCCCAGTGAAAATGGCTGGAAAGCACAAGAGAGGACCTGGAGGACAACTGTGTCATGAAGAAGCAAACTTCTGGGAATGAATGACCACAAGTGCAGTATAAATGCCTCTTGCAGAGAAGTTCTGGATGTATTCTGCAGTTTGGTCCAGAGGAGCTGCAAAGAAGGCTTGGGATTCTTACTAATATAATTTGAAAGGCACTGCAGTGTAGCAGAATGGAAAGCTGTTGGCCATATTTTTCTCTAGGCAATTAAGATTTTGCTCTGTTGATGTTTTCGAGCTTGCTTATCTTCTCAAGATAGCCAAGGGTGTTGTGTGCATGTATAATTTATTTCTATGAGCTTTTCTAGATGAGACTTAAAGCTACTCCTGTGTTCAGGTTCTTTGTAGCATTAATATCAGATCCCTACACACCATATCCCCACATACATTTTTTAGTGCATAACCTCTGGGCAGTGATTTGGTGGAGTGGAACAAAGAGGAATAATGCAACTATGCTGGTGACAGTTGCACTTTGTTTCATGATTCCAAAACAGAATTAAACAAATGAGGAAGTGTTTGGAAAGAATGAGAGAAACACTAAAATGAAATGTTTAGATGATGACATCTAAAACATTTGTAATTTTCTGTGACTGGAAAGGGTCAGTTCTGTTCTGGCGATTGGTAGAATAAATTCTTAGAAACATACAAACATAGCAAGTCAAAAGGGGCTTCCCAGGCCATCTAGTCTGATCCCCAGCTCCATCGAGCTCCACTCATGTAATACCCAACATGTGGTTGCCCAATCTTTCCTTGAACACCCTTGCTGATGCCTCCCCTCACCTCCTGTGGAAGTCCATTCCATATCCCAGAGGTCCTAACCATCAGGAAGTACTTCCTGACATCCAACCTGAGACCCCCTTCCGTGAACTTTGTCCCATTGGACTGCATCCTTTTCTCCAGCTAAAGGGCAAATGGATCATAATCCTCTGTTGTGTGACACCTGTTCATATACCTATATGTTGCTATAAGATCCCCTCTGAATCTCCTTCTCTCCAGGCTGAAAAGACCTAGCTCCCTCAATTTCATCTCATATGTCATCCCCCTCCCCCGCTCAATCTCACTTCCATCCTTGTGACCCTGTGCTGAACTGATTCTATCCTAGCTATGTGTCTCTTATAATGTGGAGCCCAGAACTGGACTCAGTACTCCAGCTGTGGGCGCATCAGAGTCTTACAGAGCAGTACTAATGCCTCTCTTGATCTGGAAGCCAAGCTTCTGGATATACATCCAAGAGTGGCATTCACCTTCTTAACCACCGCTTCACACTGCTTGGTCATGTTTAATGTGCTATGTATCAACAAGTACCCTGAGATCTCTTTCACGAGTGCTGTCCCCCAGGCACTTGTCCCCCATCCTGTACCGATGGCACCTACTCCTGAGTCCCAAGTGTAAGACCTTGCGCTTATCCACATTTAATGCTATCCTGTTGTCCGCCACCCACTTCTACTGTTTGTCCAGATCCTTTTGGATCTGGAGAACCTGCTCCCTGGTTGTTGTCACTGCCACCACTTTGGTACCACCTGCAAATTTCATCAGCAGACTCCTCTAGAGCATTGATAAAGAGCTTGAACAGAATCAGTTTCAGACTCCACTTGTCACTGGCTGCCATCCTGATGATTCCCCACTGAAAGTCATCCTCTGCTCATGGGCCATCAACCATATCCTAATTCATTCACTGATCTATCCCAAAGCTCATCAGTTTCTCAACCAGGACACAATGCTGCAGCTTATTGAAGGCCCTGCTGAAATTTGGATAAACCACATACACTGTCCCCTCCATCTAGTCACCTCGAAACCTTGTCATAGAATTCCACAAGGTTCATCTGGCAAGATCTATTTTTGCAAAAGCCATGTTGTGTGACTACCAAGCTTCCGTTCCTGTCTAGGGTTTCTAGCACTTATTGGAGCTTTTCCATCATCTTTCCCAGAATGGCTGATCTGTAATTCCCCTTGTCTCCTCTGCCACCCTTTTTGAAGATTTGGACCACTGATGCTACTCTCCAGTCCTCCGGTACTTCTGATTTCCACAAAGCCTCAAACATTAAGGCCAACAGATGAGAGAGTACCCCTGTCAATTCCCAAAATATCCTTGGATGTAACCTGTCAGGACCAGATACTTTTGTAACATCCAGGGCACTGAAGAGCTGTTCAACATCTAGGGGAGTGGCTCCGATCTGTGCCCCCATAACCCCAACCTCATCTGCTGTCCCAGGTAGATCTCCCCCAACCTGCTTTGGGGAGAACACAGAAGCAAAACATCTGTGCCTGGTCCCTTACATCAGTTACCAGTTCTCCTCCCTCACTTTTAAATGGCCCCATCACCTGTCTTCCCCTCCTCTTACTAGTTACATAAGAATAGAAGCCCTTTTTGTTGTTCTTGACATTCTTTGCAGTCTCAGCCCATAATCAGTTTTAGCATTGCGAAGAATCTCTCTGCATCAAGCCACCTCTTCCTGGTATACCCTTTTGTCCTCTTGGCCCAGTGTCCATTTCCCTTTGGAGGTCCCTTTTCCCTCTTACCACTTCTCTTCTTATCCATGGTGGTGTCCGCCTATGTCTCCCCACTTTACTAAGCAGTGGGATCATTGCGCCTCTAAGACCTTCATTTTTAGTACCATCCACCCCTCCTGAATTCCCTGCCCTTCTGGTATCGTCTCTCAGGTGATTTCTCCTAGTCTAGCCTTCCATTGACCAAAGTTGGCCCTCATGAAGGTTCATCTCCTAGTACTTGGCCTACCATTCATCCCTGTTCTCAAAGGCTAGGATGGAGTGGTCACTCACATCTGGAGGTCCCCTAAACCACACATCATTCACCAGATCCTCCCTGTTGGTTAAAACCAAGTCTAGGATGTCCATCCCACCCTTGTCGTCTCCTAGGCCTTAGAGAATAAAAAACTCTCTCTCCATAGCTTCTAGGAAGTGAACCCAACCACCACTGCCACTGAGTGTGTCTCCCAACTAATATCAGGGAGACTGAACTTTCCCATTATAACTGTGTCCCTCCCATGGTATACCCTTCCCATCAGATCTATCAAAGCATCATCCAGTCTCAAGTTGACCTGGTGGGAGATAACATACCCTTACTATCAGCTCCCTGTTCCTGTTTTGTCTGAGCATTGTCCACAGTGAAGAGTCCTGCAGAACTATTGCCAAACTTGGCCAGCCTTCAGTTTGTCTCTGTGTGTTTTCATGCAGAGGTCTTTGATCATTTACAACAGGCCAATTGAAGCCAACTTGAGATAAATACTGCACAGCAAATCCTAGAAACCTCCTGACAGATTTGAGACACTTTTATACAAATTGACTGATCAATTGGATCTGGTTTGAAGATTATTTTATAGAGTACAAATGTACTTAATGGCCAGTGTTATGACCTCCCAAGAGAAAGTACACACTTCTAAATGGAGCTTTGCAAAATGCAGCAACAGATCCCAAAGAAATATAAACCAATTTCTCCTTTGCTTTTAATGTCTCCTATGAGGGCCATTCTTCACAAGAGCTCTTCCTTTTTTCTTTGCAGAGGCATTAGATTTTGGGTTAGCTTGCAGGCTATATTTTATCTGTCTAATATGCACATTAATAGATAGCCCTACATGGGAACAGAGGCAGCATATCAATAAATATAAGAGAAAAAGAAGAAGATTGCAAACATTAGTGTGGTGAAAATATCCAGAAGGGAGGTTGTTCATTTCCGAAATGTACTGCGATTATATGGGAACTCCTGTTTACTTTGGAAACAGTGTATGCTCACTGGAGAGGTACCTGTCTTGTTGGCTATTCTGGAATGATTAAGTTATCAATAGCTTTAAATGATGTCTACGTATTACCCCTAGTGTCAGCAGTGGGATGCTTCTCCATACCAGTTGCTGGGAACATGTGTGGAGGGCCCTACCTGTTTGCAGGATGATCACAAGTCGAGGATTGGCCAATGTGTGAACAGAATGCTGATTTTCCATGCCATCTACATGGCTTTTCCATGCCAGTTAAAAGTGGGATTGGAGAACTGTCCCCAGCTACAAAACTGGAGCAATTGTCCAACCTTGTAAGTCTGGATCTGGACAATCATATGGCTAACTAGATGGTGTCCACGGGCATAGGACTGCTGTGTAAATCTTTGCCATGAATTGGCTTTATTAGGAGAAAATTGTGAGGGTGGAATGTGGGCTAAGTTGGGCTCTTTGCAAAGACAGCAAAGTGAAACAGATTGTAGGAAGAGAAGCTGGAGAGAAGTTGTCCTCTCCCTCTTCTGAGGAAAGAGGCTTCAACAAGCAAGTAGGGCATTACCCGAGGCTACATAGACTTGTTGGAATGGCCCAAGAGGGAAAATTTGGCCCATTGTCTGGAGCTTCCCCATCTCTGCTCTATTTGAAGGGCTGTCAAGTTCATTTCTGATAAAAGGATAAAGAATAAGAATGAAAGGTAGCAGAAGCCTTGAAAACACAGGTCAACAGTTTGCACCTGGATGGGAGACTGATTGGGCATGCATATCACCTTTCCTGCTATTGTAAGCTGCATTATATATGTATTTATCTTATAGTCTGCATGTGTTTATCTACTATCTATCTATTATGAAAAAATTCAGGGTCTTTTTCAGATCTGTAGCAGAAGAACACAACTGAAACTGGCTTAGCAACATTTAACAAATGCCCTAATTTCTCTGTCTCCATCACCAGCCCAAATTGTTTTGCAGCAATAACTATAGGAAATGGTTTGGTGCCATTAAAGGCTGCTGTTTCCTTCTCATGGTATATTTTGTGTATTTCACTGCCTGTGGGACAGGTTCCTGTGGCACCAATAAGACTGTTCATCTTCACAAAGTGATCTGCACAGTGAGAGGCATGACTTACCTGAGAGCATACAAAAGTTAATTAATTGTTTGAAATTGTAGATGAAACTGAAGTTTTCTCAACGGGGAATGTTTTTAATTAACTCTGCGTTGCTGTTCAGGAAAGGAACACTGAGAATGCAAATACTAAATAATGCACATTGAATATGCCATTGAGCTTTCACAATGATGCTTGCTTTCAAGGTGGAATAGCAAAGTTGTTTCTGTCTTGGATGAGGGAACATATGCAGTGTTCTTTTAAATGGTGCTGGTTATGCCACGTGAGTTGCTTATGATATCATTCCGGGCCAAGTAGGGCTGAGTGTTTAGGCTGCAGTTGTGTAGAACATGCAATAAAGACAGGGAGTATGACATTGGCTGCAGAATTTACTCTCCTTTTTATGTTTAAATGCATTTTAGAAAGCATCTAGGTTTTATTGTTCCTAAGGAGATTCAGGAAAATGCATGGACAATGTCTGTGGCAATCTCAGAAGCAGAAAAAATTGCAGAAATATTTTCCCAATGGTCAGAGTGCTGTGCTTCAGTCCCTTCTCATTACCAGCAGAAACAGAATACAGTATGCAAAATAATAAAAATGCATCATAAATTATGCAAAATAAGAAAGAATCATTCATGTTTTCATAACACATACAAATGCATAGTCTAGCTTTACTTATTGGTAAGTCTGTACTGGTGCAGAACTAGTAGTATATAAGTAAAAATGAATAACTTTATGAGTAAAAGAGTTATTTTAAGATTTATACTAACCTATGAATAGAGGTCTCCTGTTACAATTCATTGTTATTCTCTGGCTTGGTTCTTTCCCAGAATCCTCTGCACTTGCTTTCTGGTTCAACTTGCTAAATTGCAATTGGCACGCACATAGCATTCTTTACTGGGGGAAATGAGACATGCAGTTTTTTGTTGAAATCTTTTTTCCTCTACAGGCTACTGATCTTGATGGTATCTTTCAGTGCTTTGCTCAATACACACATGCACTTCTGCACATTGGTAACCTATAAGGAAAGAAGACACAGCCTGAAGTCTGCAGTGAACTGAAATCTGCAACAAACTCTTTATGTATAGCAAAGCCCAGAAATAAAGAACAGAGGAATGGAAACTTAATGTATTCTCCCTTAAAAATGGCAAAGTAGGAAAGAAAGGAGGGAGGGAGGGAGGGAGGGAGGGAGGATGGACAGACAGACAGACAGACTGAACAGATAATTCAGAACACCTATAGCTGGTGAGAAATTGAGATGGAGAAACATTTCTAAGCATCTCTGTTGGAACTGGAACTCCTTGACATCTAGAGGTCTTTCCAAAGTACCCAAGAGGCACCTAATTTCCAGGACTCAAACCAAATTATTTCTCTTTGCTGGGAAAAAAAACCTGGCTGTAGTTTACAAAAAAGCCTAGATATCACTTCATTCCTGAATTCTAAAGTCCAAGTTGCTATATGTGCCACATGCTGAACCACATAACTCCTGATGGTCTTCCTGTCAGCAACTATCAGGGATGGTTGGCCGATATTTGAATCCGTTGAAATTTGTCCACTGTGCAACATTAATTATCTGCCACAGAGGTAAACGGAAGCCAGCCATTAAACAATAATTATACATAGGAAGTGTGTCTGTCTGGCCATCTGCCTGTCTGCACCATAGTCCCAAGACTGTGAAATCTAGAGCTCTGACACTTGGCATTCACACTAACAGGAGCTTAGGGATGTGAACCTCACTCTTAATTATGCTTTCAGCTGTCAGTGCCTGGGAATGACACTTCAGTGAAGTGAACCTCCAGTGCCAATGGCCCCAGTGAAGCATCAGAACCAGTCCCTGTTCCTTCTGACATGAGGCCCATTGCCTCGGACCCCAAGTCTTGTCTTCTGAAACCCCAGAAAGTACTAATTCAGAACCCTACGGAATGGACTTTTCCACTTCTTGGGAGGAGTCGCACAGCATATTGAACCTCCTTCTGCCTGGCAGATGATCAGTTCCAGTGGGAGGTTGCATGCTTCCTTCTTCCTTCTCTTGCCCACTTCTGTATCTCTCAGTCCTGCTGCAGCATCCCAGGGAAGGAATGTATGTTTGGGAGTGGGGATCCATTTGATTTCCTCAGCTGGGCTCTCAGGATTCCAGCTCACTTTTCTCCCTTCACTAAGTCAGCCTCAAGCTGAACATCTGCATGGGCATCCACCAGGAAGGAAGTTCAAGCAAGGAAGTTCTGTTTCCACACAGGTGACTTGTAGGCATGTGTACTTTTGCATGACTTAAAGACTTTTTAAATTTGCATGTATTGCACAAAGAATCTGTTAGTTTTCCCAAGCATTTGCAGACTTGATCTCAGCTCATTCCCTGGTTAGGACTGAACATGGGAAAGTCCGGAAAGTGCAAGAGAGCCATATTCTGACCTGATTTTCACATCCCTATCCTAGAGGAAAATGCAGGAACACCAAGTTTTGCCACTTCCCCGGGTGCTTCTCCTCAGAGTAAATTGCAAACTGAGTGGATGGTTGGGGCTTCTAGCACCCTGCAAAGGCCCCAGGGAACCAGCTTGGATGGGGGAAATCCAGTGGAGGGGGGTTATTTGGGAATGGCTGCACTTTTGTCTTATCTACACTTGGGAAAGTGAAGGCAACCTAGGACCACATAGGCATCTTCACAAACCTCCATCCCATTTTTCTGCAAATGGTGCTTGCCACAAACTATGCCTTTAAAAATACTTGAACATAAACATCAGTGGTCTATGAAGTTGTAAGATGGCATGCACATGGTGTCCGTGCATACTTTGACAGATTGGCATGGAGAGGGAGATCTTTTTTTCCAGAGTGGGTGATCATGGGCATCCTTATGGAGGCACTTCCCAGATGCCCCCAAACAAGATCACGGAAATAGCCATTTATGGCAACTTTTGCTGTCTGAAATTAGTTCTGCTGCTGCTGCTGATGTCAAGCTGTGGCTACTGCCATGCAGGGGAGTCTTTTGCAGCTACCACCAAGTTGCTTTGGGACTTTGGGGTCCCTGGGAAGAGTCAGCCACTAGCCCCTTGGCTAGAATATGAAGTATTTCTGCCACTCGCACCAAGAGACTCTCTGGTTTTCTGGCTTAACCATGGCTTATTTTATTGTCCAGATCCAGATGACACAATAAGCCATGCTGGGCTTATAAAATCCTACAACAAGCCATGTCCCTATGTATATCTGTCTCGTGTGCAGTTTCCATGCAGTCTCAAGTTCCTGATCCTGCCTAATCTTGGAAGCAAATCAGAGTTGGACCATTTTGAAATCTGGATGGATGACTTAACTGCTGTAAAAAACAAGAACAGCAATCATATCTCTTTGGTGTGGTTTATAAGCTATTTGAGGGCAGTTTATACATCTTCCCATGGGAAGAGTGATGGGTTCAGATGATGCGTGAAACCACTGTGACTTATACAACAAGATTTAATGTGTCGTGTGAACTACCTCTGGGGGCCAGTCCTCAGCTCTGCCCTTCTCCAGTGCCTACAGGAGATGCCTTTTAACAGTCAGATGCAGCAGCTGAAGGGATGGAGTTTCCAGAGGGACTCATTCAACCTGACTTTTAAAGCTTGTGGGCTGCTTCAAGACACAGCTTGAGTAATCTGTTAGCTTTCTCATTGCAGAATTGTAGGTTATGGTCTTGAAAGCTAGGCTGAGTCACCACACTGAGCTTCTGAGCCTGCACAGTTGCCCAGAACAGATGGTGGATTTCCTGTTGGAGCATGATGGTGGTGACTGAAAGGCCAAACTTGGAGATGCCTTGTCATCCTATGTAGTACATGAGGAAAGCTGGAAGGGATCTTCCCTTGTTCTCTGGCCCCGCAGATTTTGCTAGATGAGATTCACAGCCCATTTGGAGAGGGTGCTTTGGAGTGGGAGGGAAGAAAGCTGGAAGATGCTTGGGATAACTTGTATCCTGGCTTGCTCCTCCAGGCCCACCAGAATGCCCCTTTTCTTTCTTCTCTGAGGTCAGTTTTCTGACCACGGAGAGCAGCTGATATGATTCTTTTAGCAGTGGTTATGAGAGACTGTGGGAGGAAGGTTCAATCTTTCACTTCCTGTTTTTGACCTTGGAATCCAGAAAATCCTACAGTCCATGTGGTGCTGACCCAGGAATCATAAGATCGCTGTCTTAATTCATTTTCACATTTATGTTTCTGTTAGGTTGAGACCTGCAGTAAAAACTTTAGTCAGTGGAGGCAGACTTCTAACCAGTCTGTGTGTTTGCAGTTGTCACAGTTTGACGCACATCTTCATAGTGATGCACTCTGCCCTTCAGGGGAATGGTATGTAACAGAGCTGTGGGAAGTATGTTACTGGTTTCAGCAGGCCTGGCTTGATTTAAGCAGGACATGCACAATGTATCCAACTCTGATAGCAGTGTGCGTTGACTTGAAGTCATTGCTATATTAAACTCAGGACCATTCCAACCATGCTTGCCTGTTGGGCTTGCCTGTTCTCCAGTAGGCAATAAACCAGGAATGTGAAGATCAGTCAGGAATCTGTCTCTCCTGTGCTCACTGGACTTCTTTCCATGCTTCCCTGGACAGGAAGTAAGTCTAGCTGAGCCTAGAGGCTTCTTTAAGCAAAGTACACAATTCTTGGCACAAAAAGCACAGAACTCTTTGTGCAAAGTATTCAAGTACATGACGCTGCACAATGTACAGAAAGTATGCAAAGCTGGCAAGTAACATGTGAGGAAGCAGAACCCTGCCTTCTGCCAGATACCCACATGAATATTTGGCATAAAGAGGACTTAGAATAGAGAGAAATTAGGCTGGAGTCCAAGGAGCCAAGCTGAGGAAATCTGACAAATTTCCATGGCCAAACTGGATTCCTCACACATTTTTATGGTAAATTTAAGGGCTAAATCCTACAGATGGGTCAAAATTTGCCCTCTTTTTCTGGGAAATGAAGAGTCTAGGCTGGAGAGGATGGGGGTTTCTCCCTGTTTCTCAGATTGAAGGTTTGTTTGTTTGCTTTTTGCATTGCTCAAATTCTAAAAGTATTTGTATACATCTTTAAATGGTGCCTGTGCATAATACAACTGCTGTTGGATTCTCAGTCTGATGATGGCCCAGTTGTACTCCCAAGGCTTTTTGATGGGAATTGAATGAAAGTCTATACATTACTGTGGAGAGCGAGGAAAAAGCACTCATGCTATTCCCTTACAACTAGTAGTATTTGATCATGTTTATGGAGCCTAGTGTACCAGAATGTCATAGGGAATTATACTAATCTATCCTTGAAATAACAAAGATGTTTACCACCTTTTCCAGATTGTTCTCTCACTCTCACTGAGCCAAAGGTCTCATACTGGTAATATTTCTGAAGTAATAAAAAAGGCGGTCTTGCAAGGAACTGAATGTGTTTTGCTTGCTTTTTTAGTTTTGTCCATAGATAAATCAGAAGACAGTGTAACACCAAGGACTTAATGTTCTCTGATGGGATTAAGAGAACATTATAAAGTAGAATCATCAGAAGAAGAATCTTGCTCAGTAAGAATTTGGAGCCAAAGCAGTATATCTTCTTTACTGGTTAGGATTAGTTCCATAAAAGAATAGCATGCCCAATTTTGTGTAATATAACATAGAAGGATTGGTGAGAGCTTAAAAAAATGTCAAGATTTTACAGGAGTGACAAGGAATCCAGATCTGAATCCAGTCCAGATCCAGCAGTACCATGACATTGAGTTCAGAATTGTAATTGTCCCAGACCATTGGAAGAAGTCACTTTCTTCCAACTTGGACTGGACAGAAATACTGCTTTGGAATGAACTAGTTGGTGGAAGGAATGGATGGTCAAGAGATGAACACAGCCTTGCTGCATACTATACTTTCTACTTCTCATGTGGTCAGCTGGGTTTTAGCACAAGAGGTGGTTGTGGAATATATTGTACTATTGTGAAATATATTGTACTAGTCCAAATTGCTGTAGATAAGTAGAAGGGTTCTGGAGAACTTGAAATGGTGCATGCTATTTTGTGATACTTCATTGGTCTAGTAAAAATATTGTCCAGACCTGGATTTTGGGTAAAGACAGATAACAGGCTCACACAACTGGTGACCCCCTAAACAATTCTTTCTACCCACACCCTGCTTATGCATGGGACTTCAGCTCTGAACAGCCTTAGTCACTGGATGCTGGAAGTCACCTGAAACTGGAGATATTGACTAAAACATCTGAAAGTTAGAGAAGGCTTTCCTGAATTGAGTGTAACCCACCAGTCAAGCATCTCTGTGCCTGCCAGCTTTTTATTATGTTCATTGCCAGACAGGTGACAGAAATAAGAGATTTATTCTCATACACACATACATGGTAACTTACCATTTATAGTTTACCCAGCTTGGTGAGTCAGAGATTATACAGGTCTCTGCAGACAAATTGGAGAAGTGCATTGTGCTCCAGCAAGACGGCGACAACCTTGAGGTTGAGTCAGTTGCCTAAGGCAGTGGGCTTATTGTTTTGTTGTGTTTCATTAGGGTATGACAAATCATCCATGTTTATTTTGCTTGGTTTGGGCTGGGTAAGTGGTTCCCTTTGGGTTTTCCACATCAAGTCAAAAACATCACATTGAGCTTGAAGTAAAATGGATTGGGATTTCAGATCACTGTACTTGACCTTCCTTGTCTATCTCTCATTTCACTTTGCCCTCATCTCTGCCACATAGGGAACTCAGCTCAGGTAGCTGCATGCTTGCAACCCATATTTGTTTTCTTGTTTAAAACATTTCTCCATCCTCTTTAGTGCCCAAAGCAAGGTTAAAAAAAAAACCCCTCACCTTGACAGTAGTGGAATTGGATTTCTGCACTAGATTATCAAAAAAGTTCAGGTTTCCATTAGTCCTGTGCTGAAATCTGTCCTCTAACTTTCCAGATGTTTTCTCTTCTTGCAAAAGAGGCTTCTGATTTTCTGCCTCATTTTCAGGGTACCTTAGAATTTATTCTAGATTTATTTTGAGGAAATTTTTGTGGTTTGCATATCACGGAGAGATGGCCAAGCGTTCGTCTGTATGTGTTTTCCTCTGTCTCATATTGTACATCCCACTATCAGCCTGCAGCCTTCCTGACTAACCACATGTCTAACCTGAAGCAGTTCTCTGGGATGTGTTGCCCAGAATGTCTTTTCATTGGCTTATTTTAAACCCTGGAAGTTATGAAGGGTGCATGCTACCAGGAAGATGATTCTATAATGAAAAACCTGGAGCTAATCCACCAGTCTGCAAAGTATAGTTGGAGTGGCTTTTCCTCATCCTTAGAAAAGGCTCACATTCAGGTCTGTTCAGTGGGAGTTGTACAGGTTAGGAGAATCTAAATAACTGGGGGAAATTGTCCAGGGAAGTGAACTGTAGTTGGTTTAAGACAGAACTGATGGATTACCATCTGGGAATGGCCAATATGATAATACGATACCAGGGCTTCATCAGGTGCCCTGGTTTGTAATCCATTTCTGAAGTGTTGGTGCTGACAGCTTCCAATATATACCTGCTTGAACCTATAGCAGTTTTTTTGCAGGACCTACTGCAGTTACCTCCACTGAAGGAAGCTAGGTGGGAATGGAATAGCCTCCCCAAAGAGGTTCACCTGGGACCTATTTTATTATTTTGCAGTGGCAGGAAGAACTTTAATTTCTACATAGTCATTTTAGTGTCCAAATCTGAGACTTTTATGCCTATGTTATTGATTCCTGTGCTGTTTGTTATTTTATATTTTTTCATTGTTTGCATGGCATCTTGGTCCTTTATTTGTCTGTAATCCATCAGAGAATGCTAAGCATGGAGCAGATTATACATTGAATAATGCATCATTTCTAGATCATTCTTAGCTGATCCAGTTGAGTTCATATGACAGTAATATGTTGGCAATGCTAGGCAGGTCTTAGTCATGTGTATTCCTAGGTAGGACATTACTATGTAAATTGCTACTTATATCTTAAAGATAGTAATGCAACACTTTAGCTTTGTATAAATTGTAAACACAATGTTGTATAATCTCTGCATTCTTTAGCATCTTCTGAAGCTTCTGAATATGGCAGTTTCTATGAAATGTACATTATAATAATCCTGTTTCAAGGTTCAGTTGCCAGAGATAGGTTTCCATGATATGCTGGAGTGGCAAGTTGGTTAAAAATTTTAAATGACAAATAATATATGGTGATTCTTACATACTCTTGTTGTAAGATAACCAAATTTTCTGGGTCAACAAATATCTGGAAAATAGGAACAATGGCTCTCAGTACAACCAGATATTCAATTGATTTCCATGGTCTTTCTGTTGAAACCCTTTAGTAGGTGGTCCAAAACTGATCAGGAGAACACTATCAACATGTGTGTGTTAGACTTAGTAAGCTAATCAAAATCTAAAGTAATACTGTATTTGCTGACAATCTAAAATTAAATATTTATCTCTACCTTTTAAATGAAAGGAATAAAATGGGGCAAGGCAGTTCCTACAAATTAGAAGGTAGTTTGACTTACTTCTGAGTCATGTAGCTTTTATAACTACCATGGATTGTCTGAAATTATATGAGCATGATATCAGTGTGATGCATTTCATGATGCTCTAGGATTTGAAGTTGAAAGATTCAGTAGTAAACCAAAGAAACCAGTCAGAAGGGGATAATAGAAAACTTGGAAAGTTGTTCAGTAACTTGGAGAACTGCTCCTGAATTTCAGAAGTAAGCCTGTGGAAAGTGCCAGTAAAAGTTCTTGTAGAAAACCACACAAAATGAAACACTACAAAGTCTCCATTTTCATCACTCATCTCAGGTCCCTGAGGTCAGAACACACAGACTTGGAAGGTGCTACAGAAGCCCATCATCCTAACCTGTCACCAAGAGATGGCTAAAGAAGGTCATAGCATTGGTTGATCACAACCAGAAATTGATGTATCTCATTTATGGGGTCTCTTTGCTATTCATAAACAGTGCCAAATGTGTTAAGCAAAGTCTGTCCACCCCCCGCTCTACATCTGTCTGCATCTATTATCTCATTCATTTGACCACAAAAGCTGGATCAGGCATGGGATTTATTTTCTAGCTTGCCACTAAATGTATTCTTCCTTTTTGGTAGGCATCATGATAGACAGTTACATGCTTTAAATTTTTAAATGTTTATTTTATCCTTGAGTGTGTGTGTGGGTTTTTGTCTGGGAGAACTGGATGAGGGAGGGGTAGTGCAGGACAGACAAGGCGAAGGACCAAGGTAGGTCTCTGAAGGGTTCCCAATGGCAGACCAGGAGATGGCCTTGGCAGGAGTCACAGGTGTTGCTGTCCGCTGCGACAGCTGTTTCATGTTCGCCCTTCTCCCCCAGGAGAGGCAGGGATACAGTTGCCCTTGTTGCAAGCTGGTGACCCTGCTAGAGGAGGAGGTGAGGTGCCTGAGGACCAAGAGAGCTCTCCAGGCTCCCCGGGAGCAGTCCTCCTTCAGACAGAGGATTGAGGGAGGTGCCATGGGAAGAACAGCCAGGGAGATATGGAGGCGTGTTACCCACAGGAGGAGGAGGCCAGCTCGGCCTCCTTCTCCTGGTGCCAATCTGGAGCTGGGGAACAGGTTCTCTCTGCTTGGGGAGGCTGGGGCTGATAAGGCCTTGGGGGACCAGCAGGACCTCCAGCCTGGGACCACACGTGGCAAGGGGGCCATTGCAGGAGAGGCAAGAGCCAGGGCATGGCCGCCTACCACCACCAGGAAGAGACGGTGGCAGGTGATCATCGTCGGGGACTCCCCGCTGAGGGGCACTGAGGTGGCGGTGTGCTGCCCCAACCTTGAGGCAAGGGAGGTTTGTTGCCTGCCGGGCTCATGCATCCAGCATTTGAAGGATAGAGTGGAGCATCTTGTTCGCTCTGGGGGTCACCAAGAAACTTGTCTGCAATGGACAAGTGTGGGGAAAGGATCAGGGCTCTGGGAGCAGGGTTTTAGAGGTACTGCAGGGACTGACAGGACTCCTACAAAGAGAGGCCAGTTATCAGGGAAGATGGAAGGAAGGAGGAGGCTGGGGAGTCCAAAAAAAGGAAGCAGTGCAAAGGAGTTGAGGTACATGTACACCAATGCTAGGAGCATGGGTAATAAGCACAAAGAGTTTGAAGCTCTCCTGGGAATAGGAGTACGACCTGGTGGAGATCACAGAAACTTGGTGGGATGAAAGGCAAGACTGGAATGTAAACATAGAGGGGTATCACCTTTTTAGAAAGGACAGGAAGGGAAAAAGGGGTGGGGGCGTAGCTTTATATATCAGGGAAGGGATAGGATGCAGTGAGATAGAATGCAGCACAGATGGGGATTCAATAGAGGCAGTATGGGTGAAACTTAGGGGTTTTGACAGGGAAAGGACCTGACAGTGGGGGAATGTTATCACCCTCCAGGTTAACTTGAGACCCTGGATGATGTCCTGACAGAACAGATTCTAAGGATATCTTGGGGGAGAGACACAGTAATTATGGAAGATTTCAATCTCCCAGGTATTAGTTGGGAGACTTACTCAGTGGTGACAGTCAGGTCACATCACTTCCTAGAAGCTATAGAGGGAGGGTTTTTCACACAGAGGGTCCGAGAAGTGACCGGGGTGTGGGGACATCCTTGACTTGGTCTTGACCAACAGGGAGGAGCTGATAGATAAAGTACAGCTCAGGGGAGCTCTGGATGCGAGTGATCACTCCATCCTTTGCTTTGAGATCAGGGGAATGGGGACGTGCAGCAGGCCGAGCACCAGAAGCTGGGACTTCAAGAGGGCCAACTGGTCGACTGAAGGCCAGACTGGGGAAAGTCTCCTGGGATAGGTTACTGGAAGGCAAGTGAGTTGAGGAGGCATGGATGGGTCTCGAAAGGGAGGTTTCGGAGGTGCAAGCCTTGACGATACCTCTAGTCAGTAAGGTGGGGAGGCGGAGGAGAGTGCCACCATGGATGCGAAAGGAGGTGGTTAGAGGAATTAGACAAAAGAGGAACCTCTGTAGGAAATGGGTATCGGGGCAAATAGACAAAAGGGTATACCAGGAGGAGGAGGCCCATCGCAGAAGGATTGTTCACAAGGTTAAGGCTGATTACGAGCTGAGACTTGCCAAGAATATCAAGAGCAACCAAAAGGGCTTCTTTTGTAATAGGAAGAGGAAGGGGAGACAAGTAGTGGGACCACTAAATAAGGAGAAAGGAGATCCAGTGACTGATATGAGGGAACAGAGACAGATGCCAAATGACTATTTTGCCTCTGTGTTTTCCCCAGAGCAGGATGGGGGAGATCTGCATAGGAGATTAAATGAGGCCGGGGATTTAGTGGCACAGATTAGAGTCTGTGCCTGTTGAAAGGAATTCTCATGGGAATCATTGGCTGGGTTTTGGATTGCAGACCTAAGGAGGAAACCATAGCTCATCCTCTCTCTTTATGTATGCCATGTGGCATGAATTCAGCCCAAATTCCTTGATTGTCAAGCATTAAATGTCCTTCTGTCACAGAGCTATAAAAGCTTTATCAGATTTGCCGTACGTGAAGTTTCTTTTATCTCCCTCAAATTTTAAATCAGATCCTTGGGCAAATCGATACAAATTGTTCATATCTGAAGCTATGGGCATCTAAAATGGTTTCAGTAATGTTTCATTTGAGGTAAGGAGACAGTGCAGTGTTTAACACTCTCTCTGTTCTAAAAATCCATGAATCATACATCTCTGGTGTAACCATATGATTTTGGGATGTGTTTAGAGTAAGCAAGGCTGTATACATCCTGTTCATAAAAACAATTTAAATGATGTAGCAAATGAACCCTAATTCTGCACTAAGAGAATTTGAATTCTGTGACATGAATTGAAAATTTGGTTAATTTGCATGTATTTCCTTGTTTTTATAGGTCATTATCTACACCAACTGTGAACATATCATGCATGTACCAAGTCTGCAAGCTTTCTTGCTTTTTGCCTCCCTATCTCTTCCCTCCTGGATCACAGAGCAAGATAAGAAGCTGTAGGACCTGGATGAATGCTTGTGGGGTGATTTGCAGGATCTGACCATAGAAAAGATATGGGTAATTACAATACCTTGAAGGACTATTCCCACGTACCCCCTTCGACTTTTCCACAATTTACTGTGTTACAACCTGGAACTTAAATGGTTCTACTTGCTGTACACAAGACACTCAACACTGTGAATGTGTAAAATATTTTTAGTGTAGTATGAAAGTTAAGAAATCAAAACCAAACTGGTCCTGTTGGTTGTGTCAGTATTTATCCCTTTTGCAGTGATATGCCTAAAAACCCTGGTACAACTCACTGCCTCCAGAAGTCACACAAGTCATTAAATGAAGGCCACTTCTATGCAATTCCAGTGTCACGTGATCTCAGATTAAATACACCTGTTTCTGGAGAGCTCCAATTTTCTTTGAACGTGCATCTAAATAAACAGCATCATGAACACCAAAGAACTATCAAAAGAACTGTGGGGTAACATTGTGTAGAAGCACCTATCAGGGTCATGTTTTTTTAAAGAAAATCCCATGCTGTGAATATCCCTTGGAGCACCAACAAATTCACTATTAAAAAATGGAAATAACATGGCTCAACCAGAACCCTTCCTACAGAAGGGTAACCACCAAACCTCAGTGGCTGGGTAAGGCATGAACTGGTTAGAGAAGGCAATCAAGAGAACGATGATAACTGAAGGAGTTGGAGATGGTTTCCTCTGAAACAAAATTAGAGATGGCCATGGGACAACTGTCAACTAGATGCTCCACAAAGTTGAGCTTTATGGAAGAGTGGTGAGAAGAAATCTGCTGCTGAATCAAAGGCCATTTGGAATTTGGGAAAAAGGCAAGTGGGACACACAGAAAGCATATGGAAAAGAGATCTCTGGTCTAATAAAACCAAAATTAAAAATGTTGGCCTTGCTGCAGATTACTATGGCACAAAACCAACAGTATTCATTACCCTGAGTAGAGCACTGTGGTAAAGCAAGATGGTGACAGAATCTTGTCTGTAGGGACAGCGAAAATGGTCAGAATTGAGGGTGAGATGGAAACCAATGCAGGGCAATCTTAGAGGAAAGTACTGGAAACTTGGGCAGGGATTCACCTTCCAGCAGGACAATGTCCCAAAACTCACAGCTAAAATAACACTGGAGTGGTTCAAAGGCAAGATCCTGAATGTCTTCTGTAAGCTGTCTTGAGACATTTAGTGAAAGATGGGATAGAAATGTTTTATTAGATTATTAAATTAAAAGTCTCAGAATGCTTTAGTCAAACCCTAGACCTCAGTCTGATTAAGACCTGTGGCCCAGCCTGAAAGTTGCTGTTTACTGACTGTTTCCCTTAAAAATGACAAAGCTGGGGTGCTTTTTCCAGGAAGGATGGGCAAACACTGAAGGATCCAGAGGCAGAGAGCTGATGAAGGCTACCCAAGAAGACGAGCAATTGTCATCAATGTGTCTTTCTACTAAATATTGACTGAGGGGGAGGGGAGAGATTGTTAGCAACCAGGAAGTACTAGTTTGTTTTGTTTACTTGATTATTTTGTGCCACAATAAACATATTTTGCACCTTCACAGCACAGCTTTCATTATGTGCTTCTGCCCCTCCTCCTCCTTCAAAGTCCTTGAACCATTTAAAGACTCCTTGTTCTGATTCCCTTTCTTTCTGTTTAACACCTAAGTTGCAGGTGGTTAGAATTGTACAGCAATATCCTCCCCAGTTCTACTGGATCCTTACAGGTATCTAAAGGCTGGCAAATTTATCTTGGCAAGGGGAATTGTAAACAGTGGGTTTAGAAAGATTTAGAAATAAGTTCTGTAAAGAAAATAGTGATAACCAACATCCTAGCATAGCAACTAGTTTACTCACATAATGTGATAGAAATCTATAATCCTGATTTGTGCTTCTAGTGCTAGAATTAAACATGTCCATGGATTCAGCAGCCTCTTGCTGTAATCTCTCTTTGAAGGATAAAAATCTTGAAACTCTCAATAACACTCCATACTCCTGATGAAGTTGACTCTAGTCCACAAAAGCTTATGCCAACGGATATTTGTTAAGCTTTAAGATACCATACAACTCTTCTTTTTTGTTCTTTTTGCTGCAATAGACTAATGTGACTACCATTGGGAATGATTTTGTAAGTCACTTGAAGAGTATTTTTGGTTGAAAGGTTGGTTAAAAATGCTTTCACTGACTGACTGATTCATGATATATAATTGAATATTGCTATAATATTCTGTATATTTGAAGGACGGACTAGTGTTGTATTGAAGCTTCACGGTATCCAGCCCTCCTCAGTTTATGGACTTCTTGTGCTAGGCCTGTCTTAGAAAGCAAGCCAAGCACAGAAGTCCACCAATGCTCACAGAACTCCATTGGCACCCCAGCTGCCTCCCTCTGCACAGCATGAATGGAGGCTCCAAGCTCCAACATTCAGCTCACATGCCAGGAAGCTTGAAAAGTGCTGGAGTCTGGGGATCCAAGCCCAGGGAATCCAGCAGATCCCCACCCCCAAATCAGATTCCTCACACATTCCTAGGTGGAACTTAGGAATGTGTCAGTCCTTCTCTGGAGTTTTAAGCCTTTATTCCAATTGCGATCTTGATTTTGATTAGAAAGCCCATGCTGGCAATGCAGGTTGTCATGCAGTGTTCTCTTCTAAAGAATGGAACAATTCTAGCAATGGATTGAATATAGATTTAGTCATGGCAGAGTAGACCCACTGAAAGCAGATGGCAAGTGAGTCATAATTAACTGAAGGCTCATTAATCTCAACTCTAAATATAACTAAGCCTGTGCCCAGTCTAGTATATATCACAATATGGATCAGGTCCATAGCCCTATTGGCAGGGGTAAGGGTTAGAGCTTCTTACCCACCCAGTCCCACACAAAAGGGTCCCATCCAGATCGGATACACCATGCTGATTTTTGAGTTAAAAAAAGACGTTGTTGCTATAACTTAGCATGTAGTTTTGCCTGCACATAGCCAGAATCTTTCAAGTAAAAAGGGTCATGCACATCTATTAATATAGTGACTTCACCCATGGCATTTCCCATGCACATTCTCCAGATGCTGAATTCTACACTTCAGTACCGATGCTCTGGCATTTCCAAACTTCCACAGAAGCACCAGATCCAAAAGGGGGTACAAACGCATCATGGCACATCAAGCAGCCTAACTGCCCTGAAGTACATGCTCCCTTTCCTGTTTCTTTTCATAGAAGAAAGGCATTTAATGTAAAGAGCTCTAGGCACAGCATGAATGCTTAAATCATAGTAATTGGGCCTCCTCTGAGATGAGGGCCAGCTGTAGCAGCATGTTGGATTGCTCCGTAGACAGTTGGAAACTCGTGTGGCTACTTCTAAGGGAGCTTTTGACCTCATTTCTTTTCTGTTGTGTGAATGGTCCTTAAAGCTGCTTTAAATCAAAGGGCTACATTAAGAAAGTTTTAAAGATCAGAAGGAATTAAAGCAGAAGGGGTGTGTGCACTGGAGTATTACTATTTTATTCACAATTTTATGCAGTGGGATGGTTGTGTTCTCCACCCCCTCCTCCCCATCCATTGCTTCCTCCCTTTCTTCTTTCACCCACACCTACTTAAAACTCAAGCATTGCTAAAAACAGCATTTTGGCACCAAACTTGATAGCTGCATTGCTAATGCTATGCAAATAAAGGCCATGTGCAAGGGCCATGTGCAAGAGACATTATGGGATGGCGTAGTGCTTTTCCTATGGAGCATTCTTGCTCCTACATGCATAGAAATACAAGTCTAGCCACCAAGTTTTGCTTCAGCACATCCCGATGGAGACAATATGGCTTGACTTTGTATTTAAAAGGAAGAAAACTAAAAGCAAACTGTCCTCCACTATCCCATAAACATCTAGGTAAAACAGTGAAAACAAGACTCATCCCACCACCCCCAAACTCTCAAAGATTTGTCCCCATGCTTTGGGAAAGATGCTGTTATATCCAGACCACAACAAAATGTGCAAGCCACATAATAGGGCTAGGATGAACGACAACTGAAGAATCGGTTCATTTTAATTAATTAATTAATTTAACAAACTATTACTTAAAATAGAGTGCATGCGGGTATCCTGAACTTCAACAGAGAGAACGCATGAGAACTGGGAGCATTCCTCATCTCCCCCTCTGCCCTGCCACATTTGTCGCCATGAAGTCATGGAGGGCAATTGTCTGAAGAAGAAGGCCTCTGGTGTCCACACTCCACCTGCAACAAAACATGAATGTTCTCGTATGGAGGTTCATATGGAAGCCCTCCTGCAATGTGGGAGCCTCTACTCTTCACACAACCCTCGGTGGGTGAGGGCAAGAGACATGATGAGGGAGAAGGCAGGGCTGGAGTCTTCCTTCTTCTCATGCATGTGTGGTATTCAGGTTAAGATCACTTTAACTGGGCTTGCTTAGTTATTTATTTATACTCATTTCTGTGTTTTTGGCATGATTATGCCACCCCCCTAACAAGGGTACGAGCATTCACGAGCTTTTCCTACTCTCCAGTGAACATATGTATGAACTGTGCGTTCTGGAAGGGAAGTATTTCCCCTCACCCATTTCCCCCCCACAATTTTGACTCTTCACCAAAGGGTTAAAAGTGCCACAGCATGAAAATGTTCCAGTATGTTGAAAGACTGTTCACTGGAAGAAAGACTGCACTAAGTTTCAGTAAGCAAGGACTGATGGTGATTACATTCGGAGAGGGGGTAACCTCAAAGAAATCCCAGAACATGCAAAGGCCTCTGGGTCCCAACATAGTTTTAAAGGAAATAACCAACTATTGTGTTATAACTAGCTTAAAATATTCTTTTATCTGAAAATGTACTACTAATATAATAGCACTATAGCCTTGCACATTAAAGAACCAGAAACAAATAATTATACTGATGATTTTCACTAAAGGAGAGCTCCAATTCACCACACTGTTTCCATTTGCATTAATTACTTTAATAGAGCTGTAGTGTTTGTTCTGCTTTCAAAAGCTTTACCCACATTAAGCTGATGTTATCTACATTAAAACCAATAATGACCTCTGTTAAGTTTTATCTATCTCTAAGCCCCCCTTCCAATCCCCTCCCACAAAACAGTGTTGGATCTACAAATATCAGGTGATTCATCGGGATACTTGAGGATTACCAAATCAAATGGAATACTGCCAGTCACCTATATCAGAAACTTATTTTCTTATAAGGTAATACCTTCATAACCTTCTCACAGACCATATACATTACAGTAGTCCCACTGATTCAAACAATATTTAAAGGTACTCTTTAATAGGAGTCAGCAAATACGTCAGTCGAAATTTCCACCTTCCTTCAGGATGCTATCAGTACCTGGAAAAATGCAAATATGATTTTTGCAGAGTGTATCCAAATCATTGCCTTGGTATGCAACAGACCCTTTTTATCTCCACTGCAATGTCAAGAATATTTGTAAAGCTGCTGTCAGGTTGGAACATTTACCTGCTATGGCCATATGGTTTTCTTTTTTCTTTGGGGGGCATTCTCCCCCCTCCTTTTTTTTCTTTTAGCTCTAATGCTACTAGTAATCTTGTGCTCTGAGCTGTACCATGGGGATCTGGTACAGCTAAAGCCCCCTACTTTTAGTTTGAGGACACTTAGAAGACACCAATGTGTCAAAAATGATATATAACTTAATGATTACACTAGTAAAATATGGATGCAGATTTTTTATAAACAAGTGAAAGAAAGCTTATGCACCTCTGGTCTTTTGGTTCCCTGAATAGGCCAGTGATGGCCATTTGGGCTTCAACAGTGCCTGGGTGAACAGCATATCAATTCTTTCCCCCAGGCCATGGAGAAAAGACAGTGTCTCTTCCTTTAAAATGGCTTTCTCTCCAGCTATTGCAAAACCTAGGAAGCACCCAGACTTTTCTCCCACCTTTCCTGGGAAGAAAGCTTTTTCGGTAAGGCAAACAGCTTTATTGTCACCACAAAGGGATGACTGCAGAATGACTAGAGAAGGCAATTGCAAAGCCATTATCTCTGGTGCTCTTCTTACCAAACTGCAGGCCAGGAGGCCTTGGCAGGCTTTTGAAAACCTATTTGGCTTTTGGGCACTGGGAAAATGCGGTAGACTACCTGTCGAACCTTAGTAACCTCCTTACCATTCTTATGAAAGAGACTGAACAATGCACCTTGATACTTGCACACTTTCATACAGAGAATTATTTTCCAGGTTCAAATGCAGGTGACAAGCAGACTTTGAAACTCATGAAACAATCACTTGTAACAGCTTTCTGTGACTTACATTTATTTGAGATGCTTTCTTCTTTATCATTATGCTTGACCTTTCTGGTGGAAAGCTGTATTCTAGACGTTTCTAAGGCATCCCTCGGTTACAGATTTGAAAATGTCATTTGTCCAATAAAATAAAAAGGCCACCACAGAGATTTCTTTTTGCAGGCAAGAGTTTTGTTTTCTAAAGACTGCAAATTATGAATGCTGCCCTTAGTTTTAGCACAATCAATCGCGTCACTTTGAAACTAATCTGCATTATTGCACTGAATAATTTCTTCTGCCTGAACCATATAAAACACAGTAAAATATTTTGTGTTGCTCACTGGGAGATCTTGAGGCTAATTCACATGAAGCATTTCATCAGGGTTATGGGCCCAGCTGCAACAGTTTTCCATATTTGCAGGAATCTTAACAAGTTTGAAGGTTATTTTTATGAAGATTGACTAATCTTTAATAGAAATTGCATTTGGATTATAAAAATGAAGGACACTCAGTCATGTGTATATCTAGACTAACTGAAAATAAAATTTGAATTAAATGCATTAAGTCCCAAGTCATAAGAACATAAAAAGAGCCATGCTAGATCAGGCCAAGCGTCCATCAAATTCACCATTCTTTTCACACAATGGCCAATGTCCAACCAATGACAGCACATAACCATCAGAACTACATAGAAACATGGAAACAAAGCAAGTCAGAAAGGGTCTCCTGGGCCATCTAATCTGACCCCCGGCTCCAGCCTACTCCACTCATGCAATCCCCAACATGTGGTTGTCCAGTCTAGTGACATTGTCAGCCTTATCCTCCATGAATATGCCCAGTGACATTTAAAAGCCTTGCAGATGGATGACTGACTTGTAGAAGTGAATTTGACTGTGTACTGTTTAAAGGAGTTCTTTTTATCTCTCCTGAATCCCTCACCAATCAGCTTCATGGGACTATGTTGTGTTTCAGTGCTATGTGGAAAAAGATATATGTATGTATGTATGTATATGTGTATGTATGTATATATCCCTATTCACTTTCTGCATATCATGCATGATTTTGTATACCTCTATGTACCTATCTTCCACTCTGCAGGTGGAAAAGAGAAGTCTTCCCTCAGAGAAAGAAACTAGACCTCAGATTCCGCCCTCCCAGCTGTTTCAGAAAGTTCTGCATCATTTAGCTCCATGATGTTGGTCTTCTGACATTATGCTGTTAGATGGTCATGATGATGATGATAGTTTTATCCTGCTGATGAGCCAAGACTCCCAAAGCAGTTAAAATCAGAAATAAGTCAGTCCCTGCTCTATAAACATATAATCAAAAAGACCTAACACAAAAGGAAAGAGGATTGGAAGAAAGGATAAAATTTATCTCCCCCCCCCCCCCGTTTCCCCCTGCTCTTTCATGGGAATCAAGGCCATTGTTGGAGGGAGGAGATCTCAAGGTGATCCTCTGATGTTATTGTGTCATATTTTTCCTAAAAGAGAGCAGATTATGGGTGTAGAATAGCATTGGTGAATTGGGAAAGGCTTTGCATGCAAAGGATCCAAATCTTTCCTGGGCTTTAGTCATATAGGTGCAGCTAGGGCTGGACCTTTGTACCAGTGTCCAGGAACTCACAAACCAGCTCCTCTCATCAAACAATTATCCAGAAAGCAGAGCAAACTATTATCTTTCTGTAGCAAAGATAGTGCTAGGATCTACATAAATCAAAATGGAAAACTTCAGATGCTCAGAGTGCTTTTGTTTAATGTTTCAGCCATCATTGGTACTCAGTGCTGTTGCTTTAACCTATCAGTAATGCAGAAGCAGTTTTAAAGCAAAAAATTGTGTGTGCGCATGAAGGTCATATTAGTTGTGTTCTTCACAGCTGTAAGGACAAACACAGTTACAAAAACCAATCCCCCTTCTGAAGACTATAAAATCCAGGATCTAAAATATCTAGCTGAACAACTGTTTCCCCAACATGGGGGTGGGGCATTATTGCCAACCTGAAACTGGTGTAAATGCCCCCCACCATAGGAAGAAAATAATGCAAAAAAGGAAAAAAATGGAAATGAACATTTTTAGAAGCCACTCATCCATCCGTTTGGCACTGCTTCAAAAAGCACTGAATATCTTGGAAACTCTGACAATTGACTTTGGGATTGCCAGGGCCTATCTTTATATGATTTTAAATAAAGTAAAAAAATGTCCTTCCAAATTCACAGAATAATTTGCATGTATCTGGATATTTTGTAAATATTCCCAGAATATGTAGATACTTTCTGACTATTCTCCGGGTATTTAAAGTGCAGATTTCAGAAACTTTTGATTTCAGTGTGTGCAATTTGGCAATTTTGACAGCTGTCATAAAATTAAATATTTAGTATCTGACAGTAGTGATAGCTGATAAGATTACAGCATGGTGGGTTTCCAGCTTCCTAATCTTACCTGTAAAAGAATTCTTTCCATGACTTTGGCAAGTAAGAAGACTCAGTGGGAGATTTTTCTCCCTGGTGAACATTAAAATGAGAGCCAGACAAAAACCACTGGCTCTAATGATTTGACGTTGGGAAGATCAGTGACAACATTAATAGCAGTAGTGACATTTTCTTTCCTTTGTTTGTAATCTGCACTTTCCAAAAGAGCAGCCTTCTTGGAGCTCTGCCATACAGACAGAACACACTTCATTCATAAGTAGGTTATATTTACTTTTGTTTACTCTTGAGTAAAGGAAATTGGGATGGGGCAGACAGCTTTTGAACTGCTCGCCAGAGCTAAGAAGCAGCATCTTGATGTACATTTGTTACAGTGAAAGAATGTGGGAACAACTATCGGTACCAGGTTATGTGTGGTCAAAATCGTGTCCTTCCTCATTGACAGGCCTGTGCGTTGCTTAAAAACAATGTTTGCACTGGATTTCAAAAATCTACTTGGATTATCATTTCTATGTCACCTTTAGCTTCATGCTGTGCTGCAAAAGCCATATGTTGGGTAACAATCAAGGGTGTCTGTCTAAAAGGTTGCTATTCAAATTTCCATACAAAAGAAGAATAGTGTGTGGACAGAATTAATTTTGGCAACAGTCTTTGTTCTGCCTACAAAGTAGATATTGTCACAAATTGCATTTTCCTTTTACTTCTGTGAACAATATGAATTTTATCAAGTCTCTCAGGTTCTTTTTTCTGTAAAACATTTGCCATAGTCTGTCAAATATTTCACCCTATTCCATCAGTTACATCATCTTTGTGTTCATTCTTTCAACTTTAATCTATTCAGTTTTACTTCATTTCTTTCTTTCTAACCAAAAGGATGTTACTTTCTTCATATTTCTTCATTCCTGGTATCTGTTACTGCTGTTGAACTTTAACCTTCCCTTTATTTGTTAAATAACACAAATACATATACAACGTATTTTGTGTAAACCAGGGTTAAGCAGCCTAGCATATTCCAAATGTTTTGGTTTATAATTCCCATTAGTCCCAGCCAGCATAGCCCTTAAGAAAGGACAGGGATTATAGTCCAAAACATCTCGAGTGCACTGGGTTGGAGATCTTTTTTCAAAATGGGATACTAAAATCACTCGTTTAGTAACCAGGTAATAAAGAGTGTTGCTCTAGAAGTAATGGGCATGTTAACACAGAAGTCATTGGTTTATAATGCTAGATTGGTATATCATCCACTCCCTGATGTGGCACATGGGCTTAATTGTGATGATTTTGATTACCTTTCCTTCATAAGGCAAAGCTGGGATCCACCTGCCAAATTGAGTCATGATTTTATATTATCCAGAAAGAGAACCTGGATGAATATCAGTCAGTTTCTGAAGAAGATATCTGAAAGCTAATCAGGATTAGTTGGAAGATTTGTCTAAACAAATAGTCTGTGGGTTATGAATGAGTTCCATTCCTGAGCAAATGGAAATTTGTCTTTAAGTCAAATGTGTATGTAAGTTGGATCACATATAGTTGGCCCTTCACATTCACAGGAGTTAAGGTTGCAGGAACCCCATGAAAGTGGGAAAACCATGAATATCTCTAGCCTCCCCACTAAACCAGTACCTCCTCTTTTCAGCAAGGAAATGCCAGAGAGAATTCCATCTCCAGATGGATGGGATAGAAAGGCATGGTTTTGAGGCCTCCCTCTCTCCTGTTCTGCTTCCTCTCTCTCTATGGTGATGATGATTTTCCAAAGCAATTTAAAAAAATTAATAGGCTATATGGCAGTTTGTTTGTAAGTACAGACTGTTATAATTCAGATGTTTGTAACTTGGGGACTGCCTGTTTTGTAGACTGCTTGCAGTAGCAAAGCCTATGGCACCAATTGGCTGAACAGATGTGAACAGAATATTCATAAACAATTTGAACTCTGAAGGATCAAAGCTATGGAAATAATTATAGCCCTGATTTTTCTGAGAAAAGGAGAAATGGAAATTACGTCTGGATTTCACAAGCTGATTCGAATGAAAACACTTATTACTCATCTGTAGGCATCCATCATGCATTGTTAAGGTAAAGGCATACTCTAGAATGTTTTGATTTTTCCCATCTATACAATCTAACCTACTTTTCAAAGATTCAGTACAATGGTAGAAATGGATCAGCCATGAGATTTCCAGCTTCTTTTTACTAGTAAAATACATGTAATGTGATTTCATAGAATTTCTAGATAATGTGGAAGAGTATTTGAAGAAATGCTCATATATTTAAATGCTATTGGAACTATGGGAACAATCCTATTAAGTCCACAAACTTGGAGGATTACATTCATGTTAGTAAAAGGTTTTTTTTAGCAGGGGAATAAAATTGGCTGGAGAAGCCCCAGGATAGCTCATATCTTGGCCTTTCAATTCTCTTTGCTTTCCCTCTCACTAATATGCCCCAGTTTCCCATCTCCAAGCTCACATCCCAGCTAGCACAATTCTTTCCATGGGGGCTCTGAGAAGGAGAAGGGACAGATTGCAGTCCTCCTTCCAAGGTCAGAGTAGTATCTCCAACCTCAAAACTGGGTATCTGAAGTCTGCTGTGGATTGCTCCCTAAATTTTGCAGTCAGCTTTGCAAAATTGGAAACAAACCACATGGTAAATGTATTTCTTTTTTGTTGCTCAAACAATACTTTTCATTCTGCCAGTTCGAGGAGAGCTGAATGGTACTTAAGTAAACGCAAGAGCTGAAGAAAAAGAGAAAGGGAGAATCCAGCTTAGGGTTACATTTTTCAGTGCTGGCAAACTAGTTATATCTCCATCAGCTTTGGATAATGCTAGAGGTCAGGGCAAACCAGGAGGGGGAAATGAGTGATGTAAATAACAGTACTTCACAGGTATCAACAACACTTTTGAAGCAGTATGGGACCTTTGGCTACAGGCTTAACTTGGAAGTCTGTTTAATTCTGTGTGATTTACTTTTGTATTAAGGAGATTAGGACTAGACGAAGTGTTTTCCCGCCAACTGAAGCCAATGGCAAGTGCACTCAATCAAGTTTGATTATTATTATTTACTTATTTTAAGGAAGGGGCTGGTAACACATGCTGTGGCTGCTTGACAAAGCAGCCCTTGTTGGGCTGCTAGAATTGGCAGCAATGGCAAAAAATCAGGGGCAACCCCTATGGAATGCTACAATAGCCAAATGCAGTATCTATTTGTTTTTTACTATCACCCAAATAGCAAATGCCCTCAAAGCAGTTTACTATTATAAAGTCAAGCAACCACAATGACCAAACCTGTCCAATAAATAAAAATAAAAATGCAAGTATAAAAATAATACAATATTAAATGTTAAAACATGGCAAAATATTAAGTACACTGAGGAACCAGCAGTAAAGATGGTCGAGGGAAGGCAGAGGATTAGGGAATGGCTGCAAGCTCTCAGCTTCCTACTGCATCAGCAACAGGCAAAGAAATCATCCTGGAGGCTTCACCCACCCTTTGTCCATCCGCTCAGTCCAAGCCAGGAGTTAGTCAGACCTTTCCAGATAAGGAGCAAATTGACACCCTCTGCTAGGGATGCCCCAAAGTTCCATAGAATCTGTCCCTCTAGCATTTGTGGATGTCCTCTATGCTCAGCCTTGACTTGGAAAGTGAATTGAGCCAAAAGCTTGAATTGAGCTTGTTTTGTTGGATGCTGTGCCTTGTTTTGTTTTAGATCTTTGGGCTTCTTCTTCCTCTTCTTCTTCTTCCTCTTCCTCTTCTTCTTTGCCATCTTGGGATGCTTTTAGTGGCTGGCCTATAAAAGCTATTAATAATAACTAAATAAGACAGACAGACAGACAGACAGACAGGGAATTTGCAACTACTCACTGCAAGAAGGTTGTACAACCAACAACCTTCTTCTGCTACATGTACAGAAGACGGACACTACACTATTTGCAAGGGGCTCCACTTCTTGCAAGATCTGTGAGAACGCTGGGTACACTTGCCAGAAAGTTTCAGCTGCATTGAAGCAGATCTGAGTCTAGGGTGCTAAGCCTGGAGAATCCAGTGGATTCCCACCTCCAAAACAGATTCCTCACACATTCCTTTCCTCTGTGTCTCAATCCAAACCTCTATACAGTAGCAATGTAACAAAATGCTAGGCTCATTTTCTGGTGTGTCACTCCCCCAAGTTAAAGCTACAGGAGCAAGCATTTTTCAGAATAAAGAGAATTCTCAACATTTGTCTCTCCCAAGAAGTGAACTTTTTTTTTATACCTCAGATAAGTAAACAACTCCTCTAAAAGCTCATTGGATATAAAAATACAGCAGTGTACTCTTTGTGTACTGCACAAATCAGACTATTGCATAGTGTTAGGCCTTTTCTATTCGTATAGTGTTAGGCCTTTTCTATTCGTGTTAGGCCTTTTCTATTTTTCTGTGAGACTATGCACAAAATCTGAGCATGTCCCATGGCAAGACCAAAACAGAAGACTGAACTTAACACAGAGGCCTGAGCTGGAAGCAGTGAACTTTGTTTACAGTAAGGAACAAGAAACAAAAAATAAACAGTAGAAAATGTTTAGTGAACCAGACTAAAAGAAGACAGAACCCTCCCCACCCTGAACACTTCCTTTAGACAAGACTGAAACCCAGACTACTACTCCAGAATCAATGGATAAATCATTGGAACCATGCTGCAGGTTAAAACAATAAAACTTTGTCTAACCCCTTCTGTACAAATAGAATAGAATCATAGAATAGTAGAGTTGGAAAGGGCCATGAAGGCCATTGGGTCCAACTCCCTGCTATTGCAGGCACCAGTTTACACCATCCCACTCAGATGGCTGTCCAGTTTCTTTCTGAATGCCTCTAGTGTGGGAGAGACCATCACTTGTGGATTTATCAGGACAGAGCCTCATCTAAGATTCCAGCCTCACAAATAGAGACTGAAGATTGTAACACTATCTTGGTGAAGGCCAAAATAAAACCCCTAGCTGCTGTAATGTGCCTTGCGTTATACTTTCCCGGTGTCCAAAGCCACTCACTATCTGGCAGGAGACTACCTCTCCTTCCAGATGAAGAGGAAGGAATGGAAAACTCTTGTGGAACCCCAGATAAAACCAGTGAGCTAATTTTTAGAAGGATCAGCTCTAACCTTGAAAGCCTGGAGTCTAGCAACCATGATGAGGAATGCAGATGGTGATAATAAATGCATGGTGGCCCCTCCTCATGCAATTAAGTTTCATCTCAGCCTGCAAAACACCTTACTCAAAAAATGGATTTACTGTGTAAAATCAGATAACTGCTTAAAGAAAATAAGTCTTAACCTGGTTTGTAAATTCTTACAGTGAAGATGACAGATGACTCTCCATGTTTCATTTCACTTCTTTTTGCTATATTTATCTATTTATTAGATTTATATTCTGCTTTTTTCTTACAAACTCAAAGCAGCTTACATCATTCCTCTCCTGCTGCTCTCAATCTTATCCCCACAACAAAACTGCTGTAGGGTAGTTTGGGCTAAGAATCTGCGATTTGCCCAAAGTTTTCTAGGTGCCTCCATCACTGAGCAGGGACTAGAACCCAGGTTGCCTGAGTTCCGGGCCAGTGCTTTTAACCACTACACCACACTGACTTTCAGGAGAAAGGTGAATTGGCAAGCACCCGGTTGGGTGTATTTATCTTGGTAAGGCCCACATTCTGCAGGACTGATTTACAACCTGTCTTTCAGAACACCTAGTCTTCACAAGATATCTCACCATAATATTTCCCTAGGTTTCACTCTCCATATGCTTGACAAATCACTTCCACTACGATAAATTGGCTTCCAGAAGCAGTAGGCTTATTTGGAGTTGATGACAATTATATTAATACTACTGCATTAATTTACAGTACACATTACACAAAAGTTCTGTATGCTTTATATTTATGCAAGTGACATTCCTGGTAATGTGTCAAATGCTAATTGTAGAAATTGAGAATTTGGGATGAAAAAAGAAACCAGGGT
Organism: Varanus komodoensis; assembly: GCF_004798865.1. Lineage (NCBI taxonomy): Eukaryota > Metazoa > Chordata > Lepidosauria > Squamata > Varanidae > Varanus > Varanus komodoensis. The sequence continues at coordinate 15,146,244 of NW_025336598.1, forward strand.
GAAAAGAGGACTCTCAAAAGTTCTTGAGCATCTGTATAAACCATGCTTCCTCCTCGTGCAATAATTTACCTGGCAAACAAGCTGGAAAACATGGCAAGCTTTCAGTCTTGTTAGTTCTTCCTTGGCTTAGGTAACTAAGGAGGACTTTCTTGTTCCTGAGCTCCCACCATCTATGGAGAAATTGCTGCTTCACTCTTCAGTCCTGCTTATGGGATTTCTTATTTATGGCAAATGGTTTATAGCAAATGATTCTGGCCTAAAGAACTCATACTGGTAGAGTTCAGTATGACTCAGAAGCTAACCATTTTCCACTGTCAAATTCTGTTTTAATCCTTAAAAACCTGCTCATAGCTTGGTAGAAGAAGGTTAGACCTGAGAATGAAACTGGCACTAGGAAAAAGATGAAAAAGTAATCAAATAAGTTATTAAAGCAACACTTTGGACATGGGGGATTACTGGTAGTTATTGATCTTTGGGTTTCTCCAAAGATTCTTGAATCTTAATAATTAAGATAGTTCTTAATGACAGAAGAGATATTATTGCTGCTCCAAATTCCCTAAAAATCTACCCCAGACTAATGCATGTATAACTTCATGCAGCTCTTAGGATGCTCTTCCTTTGATATGACTTTGTCCCTGTTCTATTTATGAGTATTTTGTGCCTGTTTGTATATCCTTTTTCTGGCAAGAGCTTAGGGGAGCCTTCTGGCATGACATAGCAAGCCACTTCCTGCTATTGATCTTCACCAACCATGCATGGTTATTCTACAGAGAAGGGATGGCTTAATATTTAGACCTTACCTATTGTCGAGGCGTGCAGCCCGGTATGTAAACAATCCACACACTCTAGAGCAATAAAATCAAAGTCCTTTAATGCTAATTGTCTACAAGATTTACAACTCTATAGATAAATTCCCCAATAGCGGTCCTTGCTAAGCCGATGTTAACTCTCTGATGGCTTCTCTTCCCAAGCCCACGTGGGATCAATCTCCCAAGTCACGCCTTTCCTCCCTCTTGCGTAATAAACTTTGCCGCTGTTCATATCTGCGTAAAATACATTTGTTTTCGGCTTTTGAGAAATCCACAACACCTATTGTGTCTTCTGTTTCCAGCTCAGGGAGACCAGCATCAGAGGGGGAAGAGGCAGTTTGCTCTCTCTCCTTCTGAGTAGAACTTGCAGCTTCCTCTTTCTCATGACTCTCTGTCTCTGATAAAGGTCCAGGCGTTTGCTCAACGTGCTGGGGGTCAGAGGAAGATGCAGCAGCTGGCTCAGCTGTCTCTGCGTTGGGTTGTGGGGTCAACTCTTGGGCACTGGGTGTCAAGTGTAAGGTCTCCTCATGAGTCGCTGTTTCTGTCGTGGCTTCATGCACGACACCTATTCACTTGCTTCTCAGCTTTTTCTTAGTCTTTTTATAATATCACATACCAACCAGCAGACAGTGTTCTTCACTCTGTCATTTCTCAACCATGCATTCCCACCAAGCTAAATCCAAACTAAATGTGCCTGATCTAGGCCCCATCTAACCAGTGCTTTTTTTGTAAGAAAAAAGGTGCTGGAACTCATGAAATTATTTACCTTTTGCATGTAGTCAATCACTGTACACATACCCAAACACGTCAGTCATGTAATGAAACATAACAGTCGCTGCTCTCCGTAAGCACTCAGTGTGCGACCACATGACCAATCACAAGCCAAGCAGCGCCACAAGCCGAGCAGCACCATCACAACCAGCGTGGACGAAGTACGCATGCATCGGATTTAACACACAAGCAGCCCACATGTACCATTTTAATGATTTTGCCGCCAACCTGCTAAGCTCGACAGGGTGATTCAAATCCACATGGACCAAACATCAAATTTTCAAAAGTTACTTTTAAAACTTGGAAAATCTGTTGAAAAAAGGTGCCAGAACTCTGTTCCGGTGCATTCTATGACAAAAAAAAAAAAAAGCACTGCATCTAACAATATTCAAAACAATTCTCACTCTCCAACCTCCATCTGAACATCACTGAGCAACTGCTATACAAGATTTGAATAGAAAACAACCCTTGGGTCTCAGGATTGCTCAGATACAATGGAGCCTCACAGAGGCAGCACAAATTAAGTTGCAGATATTTCTGCAGAAAAAAAAAAGAAAAAAAGAAAAGCAAAAGTGCCGCAGGTACCTTGAAATGATTATATATTTCTTTCAACTTTTACAAGAAGGTGAAGCAGCTCCAGAACTGCACTAGGGACTGAGTGGGTTAGGGTCTGTAATGTTGCCATTGCTAGCCAGAGCTAGATGCTGAGGCAGAAGGCTATAAACAAGTACAGTGGTACCTTGGCTCACGAACTTAATCTGTTCCACGACTCTGGTTGTGAGCCAAATTGGTTGTGACCCAAGTCAAATTTCCCCATAAGGTTCAATGTAAATAAGGTTAATACATTCTGTAACTATTTTTTTAATCAGAAAAAAATTGAAACAAAGTGACAAAGATCAACAAAGTAACAAAGTATGGTACAGTACAGTGGAGAACACTAACCTAGGTGGAGGGGGGAGGTTATTGTTTTGAGGAAGAGTCCCCCTCCATAAGGACATTGGGGAGATCTCTTTCAGGGGTTTCCTCTCTTCTTTGTCTCTTAGATTCAGGGTCAATTTTGGTGAAAAATCTGTCTATAGTGACTTGTTTTTTCCTGCACTGCATAACCCTCCGGAAATGAGAGACCACATTATCATCCATCAGATTCAACATTCTGTTCATTTCAGTTATGTTGGGGTGGTGCTTCTCAAAGAAATCCTGGCACTCATTCCATTTTTTCATAATGGATTGTATCACATCACTGCTAACCTCCTCCCAGTCTTCCTCTTCCTCAGTGGAATCCTCCTCAGCAAGTGCCTTCTGCTGCTCACTCTGGAGTTCAGCAAGTTCTTCTGTCGTCAGCTCCTCTGTGTCTTCCCTGCACAAATGCAACTGTGATCGTGGTCATCTCCCCACTCGGGGTGGTGGGTGGGGAGATGGCCGTGATCGTGTTGATTGCTGGGGCAGGGGAGATGGCTGAGATTGCGCCCGTCTTTCCTGCAGGAGCGCACCTGTGATCATGCACATCTTCCCTGCATGAACGCAACTGTGATCATGGCCATTTCCCCATTCGGGGAAGGGGGGAGATGGCCATGATATTGGTTGCCATCCAATGCAGAGTTCATGACCCAAGTCAAAATTGTGAAGCAAGGCATTTGTGAGCCAAGGCAGCACTGTATTTGGATCCTAGAATAGGAAAAGCATAGAGTGGAAAACATGACTGATGAAAAATGATTCCCCCTTTCTCTCAAGGGGTAAAGCTACTCCACTGAACCAAAATTTTATTCCCCTAAAAACTGCTCCTCTCCCTCCTTCCCTGCCTCCCTCCTTCCTACTTTAGGGTTATGGTGGCTTCCTGATATAGTTTGATTGGCTCAGTTCTCTGTGAAGGGTCTGAGAGAAAAGTTTAGAGCCTTCTTGAAGAGAGTATCTTGTGTTTGTATTTGCATAATTATTTCTGTTCTTTGAAGCTGTTATAAGAAATTCAAACTTTAAATGCCATGTGAGGGAGTTCTGCTTTCTCCTACTCGTAATCTGTGAGGTCCTCTTTCTTCCATATTTAGTTTTCCCTCTGATTTCAAACTCTTTCCAACGCAGATATGAAGAACTGGCAAATTCTTATAAAAGTCAAACAAAAATGAAATTTTCATCCTTGTGAATTGGCCAAATTCCATAGGTACTAGATAGTTGTACCTGCCTACCATAAAATGATTAAAGATAGTTTAGGAGACCATCAAAAAGGAGGTGGAATGCACAAGGATTTAAAGTCAGACTTTTAAGGGTAAGGAATCAAAGCCCTGAATCTGGATGAAAGAATCTGTCAGTTTTAGCCCCTACCACACCACCACCATCATCGTCATCATCTAAATCTTCAGTTATTTCTGTCTGGGATATAAACAAAAATTGTAATTTTTATACATTCTGATGAAATGAAATGAAATGAGATTCTTATCCATCTCTACCCCCTTCTCCTTCCCTGGAGGCAACCAGGCAAAATAGCTTTGGTGGGAGTGGATAGAGGTTGCATTTAGAGCAGTTGCATCCCTCCAGAAGACACATCCTACTACTCCCATGATACTTCACCATTGCCTCTGATGGTTAGGGCAGATGGGAAATGTAGGCCAAAACATCTGGTGAGATACACATTACCCAATCCTGCCTCAGAGATTGCCAAGCACGGCCTACAAGTTTAATGGAAGAGCTCCCACAGCTACCCTTGGACAGTCTTCATCACCACTGTCCAAGGGTAGCTGTGGATGAAACATCCCTGGCAGGCTCCCTCCCTCTTTCTTGCTGGTTCCCACACTGTGGACAAACTGGATACAACCTGCTGTCTAGAGATTTTTTGTCCAGCCACTAGAGAATGTCATGTTTATATGATCGTGATTGTATGACCAGGGCCTGGTCAAATACTACTATTAGTCAGGATCAAACACCATAGAAATGAGAGTCATGGTAATACTGTGGTTAGAGGCTTGTTTTCGATTTATTATTTAAAAAAACTTTTCAGAGGCAATTGTATACATTTTGATTTGTTTATTGCTGTCACTGCAGTAATGAACTGAGGAGGAGAAAGCCCTTTAACTCTGCAGACAGCAAGGAAAAATACCTTTGTAAGAAAGTGCATAATATATTAATTTTTGCAATATTCCCTAGTGTACTTGTAGAGAAGGGTCTGTCAGCACTTTTACAGACCATAATGTTTTTGGTGGTTTTTTACTTCTAGATGTTTATAACTCAGATCTAAACATTCACTGCAGGCTAATTTTTTTAATACAGAGTTGCAGCCTGGAAACAGACTATATGTCAACCTTCATTTCTTTAAAACCAAAATCCTGACAATTTTTGTTGTTAAGGTACCCAGCTCAAAAGTTTTTGTGCTCATGCAGCACAAACAATCCCTCTATATTTAGGAAACTTTTGCTTAATGGCTTGAGATGGGTGTTTGCATTTTGATGTAATCTGAATGCCATGAAATCTGAGGAGATTGACATGTTTCATCCACAGTATAAACAGTCAGATCCTGACCAGGGTTATTCAGATCAAGCAGGTAGAGTTGCACCTGGCAGGAACACTTCGAGATATGAGGAGGAAACGAGAAGCATGTGCTAGGGAAATGAAGCAGAGAATCAGTTGGCATTTGGAATTCAGGAATGGTGCTGGCCAATCACACAGGAGAGAAAAGGGAGGGATTTCAACAACTGGCGATCAGCAAATTGCTTGGATTTTTCATAGAAGTGTTTAATAAGGGACAGGATATTGGAGTTTTAGTGCAGTGTGAGCTAGAAGCTGAGAATATTTAGATCAGATCATGGGAGACAGAAGAACTTAATAAGTAGGACACGTGCTTTGAAACTTTCTGCATTTAGCAAATCTGCCTTTCTGTACTGATGACTGCTACCAAACCTCTGGGAATTGTAGAAGATTCTGGAGCATTTAGGGCACGCAGTCCATTCATGCAGAATCTATTTTGTGTCAGTGTTCTGGACACAAGTATACACCACTCAGTTGCACATTCAGTTTACCACTGGTGGGAAAAATGGTCTTTTACAGAAGCTGGTCCACCATAAGTATCCCTTTCATTGGAAACCTCCAGATAAGTTTCCCCAAAACAAATAGCTTCTAAGGTACACAGTTTTGGAAACTACTACAGTAGATGGTAACTGTATGAAGCCGTCATGGGAAGTTTTGGTACTCCTGTTCTGTCTCATTTCTCCTTCCCCAAGCCCAAGATTAGTATGCTCACATCAGTGAGCATTTAACAAGACGGCAGAGCACTGGCTTCCCATTTGAACCCAGTTCTTCCTGGAAGGATCTGTATTTTTTCACCCCTGTAGGTCAGCAGGAAAAAGATGTGCCAGCAGGAATAGGTTATGTGAGGCATAAGATTATAGGGTGACTATACAGGGTCTAAATGGTGACATTTTTCTGCACTGACTTGCATTCCAAGGGCCACAATTGCTGTCTCTAAGATTCAGACTAAATGTTACTTGGCATCTTCTTTGAATGAAAAGCAGCCATAGGAGGCTGTGAATTTGACCTGCAAGGGAAATGTATGGCATGTATGTATGTACACACATGTGATAGTGCTTATGCTTTCCTGCTATGATATATATTTTTAGTTCAAATGGCTCCCAAGTTTCTTTTCCACTAAATAAATATATATTTTTAAATTATAATTGAATTTACAGTCTGCTCAACCAATAGTCCAGCAGGACTCTCTAAGCAGATTTACAGAGCACATGAAAACAAAGCAATGCCAATAAAACAATACACACAGCAACCAATTGGTTTATCAACCAATGATAAACAAACACTAGCATAAATGCAAATCACAACAATATGTAATTAACATACAGTACAATATATAATATAATATACAGTATACAGCTGAAAGTTTAACCTTAGCTGAGAGTTAAAAACAAACAATTTAAAATTTAAAACATACCAACATTTAATTCCAGCTACTAAAATATCTGGAGAATAAATTTGTTTTTGCTTGGCACCGAAAGGATTGTGAAGAAGGAGCCAGGCTATTCTATAGATGGGGCACAGTCACTGAGAAGGTCCCTCTTCTGTTTACCATCTTCCTTAGGATGGGGAGGGAATATAGACAGTTGGAAGGACAATCCTCCATTGAATCATTCTGCTAATCAGAGTTGCAGCCTTGAAAAATGTTAACTGATGGGATTTGAAATGCCCTTTCCATCTAGAAATGTACTCATATGTATAAATAATCTTATTTCCAAATAGATATAATGATAAAATAAATTCAAGAGTTAATTTGAAATATGAATCTCCATGCCAATATAAAATCATCACTACTGATTCCACTACCCAAACTGTGGCTAGTCGTCATATTTTCTACTGAACTGTGTACATTTAGTTGTATTTACTTCTTTTGGTCCCCTTGAGGCCAATATATTGAAGAAACAAGAAGGTTTTAAAAATAGTAGGAAGCTGAATGGCAGCTAGGCGATGTTCTTGATGGCAAAATAGTCAGAGATACTTTGGAACTGTAAGAAGTCCTCAAGGTAGAACATGGCACTGTTGTCTCAGGGACAAGATGCAATGAAACTGGAAATTGTGATAGACAGGGCTGGCTCCAGGAATTTGTGGTTACCAAGGGAACTTGTGTGCTCAGAAAGCTCCTGAGGGATAATTTTGAGTCACTTATTTAGCATAACCCAAGTCTGAAGGATGGTTTTTGTTGCATACCACACTATGTTCACTCAGTCAGGTTCTTGTGCACCTGCAACAGGGTAATTCTATGAGGTCCTAAAAGGTATATACAATTATATTTTGTTGTAAGCCGCCCCGAGGCTTCAGCGAGTAGGGCGGCATAAAATGTTTTAACAAATAAAAAAATAAAAAATATATTTTCTTAGGAATGTGCAAGGTAAGTTTTGTTATCTTGCATTGTTCCTCACTTTTATTATGAAAATTCACATTTATCAGTCATTTGTTTAAATTCCGTTAAGTTCTTATTCATATTTACTTTGCATTCTTAAAAAAAAAACCTTTCTTTTGTTTAGATATGTTTGTTTCTTTTAAATATCTTTTCTGGTGATAGCAAGTAAACTTATTTCAGGTTGTATCTTGACTGCTACCATTTTGTTTTCCTTTAATGCCCTGGAGCAGATTTCCCCAGCCTACCCCCACCCCCTACTCTCAAGTTTCACTTTCTATCAACCAGCATGGCCAGATAAAAATATCTTGCTTCCATATTTATCTTAAATCTTTTCCTGTGTTAACAAACACAACAGAGCAAAAATGAAAAAAAAATCAAGAACCCTCACTAATCTCATTTGGGGTCTTTCTTTACCCCAGGCAGAAGCTCCTCAAGCAAGAAAAATGGTGCATATATGAAAGGCCTCTATTCTGACTGAATTTTCCCTTGAGAGGTTTCAGTTAATATGAGAATGGCTCGCATCTATTCACAACTACATATAATTTAAGGCTTAATTCTTCCTGAGTTTATGCAAAACAAAAATCTGCATAACAATAGCTTGTCAAACCAACTTATAAAAAATCAGAACTTTCCGTCAATGTGTATTACATTGCTGGAAGCTTTAACTAAGAAACCCAGCTTTATAAGGAGACTAAGACAACCAGCATCAAACTTTCTTTTATTCCTATTCTGAGGCCCATTAATTGGGGTATAAAATACCCCACACAGCTATTCCTATGGATATTTGGGGGTTCTTTTGTGTCCCAGATATGCTTTGTTTTATGAAAGAAGCTGGACTTTGGGTACCTTTTAGATTATGGACTTTGTGACAATGTCCTAGAAGAGGAAGTTGGTAGGACTACTTATATATAATGTAGATGGATGTCTGCAAACATATTTGATGCATTTTGCTTTGATTTGTGCACGAATACTTGGAAAATACAAAAGCTTAAGGATAACTAAGTTCCAACATGCACATTCGTCTGGGAAATGTAGAATAACACAAGATAGTACATCTCACTTTATTCTATAATTTACAAGAAGTGTTGTCTCACAGAATGCAAATGCATTCAGCCATCCGTAGGACAATTCAGCACACATAAATGAATTGTAAAAATAACAGTAGATTCAGCACACCAAAAGAGAAACCATAGAAGTGTTATTTTCATCCCATAGCACAAGCTCAGAATAACCTGTTAGTCAAACAGCTGTATCAGATAATTAGTTTTGCTATACTTAAATATTAATACAATTTAGATTAGGTTCATTTACAATGACAGTTCACATTTCAGATAGCAAAATGTTAATAATTTATGAAGAATGGTATTTTTGTATCTTCTAGACTGCCGCTTTATCTTTCCATGGACTTAACGTTTCAGGTTTACTTTCACTTCCTTTCCATCATGGTTATCTGAGAAAATGTGTCAGTTTATGTCTTGGAAACAAGTGTTGCCTTGCTTCCAGTAGCAATATTCTAGTTCCCATAGTAATGGCAAAAACAATAGCAGAACCTAGATAAATTGTACATCTGGGGTCCCCAGCATGGCACTGAGGGAATCCCCAACAGCACTCACCCACTTGAAATGAATGAATGAATGAAATACAGGAAAGGATGTTTCACGTTTGCCTTCCTGTACCTGCACCTGGTCAAGGGAATAGAGAACAAGACAACGGGGTAGTAAGGTTAGAAAGAACTAGGCCAGAGACTGTTGGAGGAGGGAAACAGCAGGATCAACAGGTGAGTGGCTGAGAAAAGCTGTCCAGACTGGCATTTGGAACGTGTGTCCACATTGACATCAAGGACCCATGAACGTGGACACACTCTGGACCTGGTTTTCTCGACGGGGCAGGAAGAGGGTGACCTGAGGGTGAGAAATTTATGTTTGACTCCCCTGTCATGGTCAGATCACTTCCTGGTGAGGTTTGTGCTCGAGAGTGACCTCTCCTTCTGTAAGGGTGCGGATCTGATTGTGTGGAGCCGGATGGACCTGGATGGATTCCTCAAAGCCCTGGGGGAATTTCCGGCTGACAAGACTGGTGCTCCTGTAGAGGCTCTGGTCGATCTGTGGAACAGGGAGATGTCCAGGGCTGTGGACACGATCGCTCCTAAGCGTCCTCTCCCACCGGGCAGAGCTCACTCTTCCCCTTGGTATACAGCTGAATTGTGTGCGATGAAGCAGGTAGGGAGATGGCTAGAGCATAGGTGGAGGAAATCATGGGATGAATCTGACCGAACACACTTGAAAGCCCACTATCAGGCCTATACTGTGGTGGTGAAGGCGGCGAAAAAGAAGTTTTTTTCCACTTCCATTGCCTCCTCAAAATGCCGTCCGGCGGAGCTTTTTCGAGTGGTGCAAGGCCTGGTTCGCCCGGGTCCTAAGGAAGATCCGGTTCCACCCTCAAAGGCCCGCTGTAACGACTTTGCCAGGCATTTCAGGGAGAAAATCGCTCAGATTCGTCACGAGCTGGACTCCACTAATGAATCAGAAGTTTCTGGGGAGACGCCAATGCTGCCGTCTGGTCCAGAATTATTGGATGAATTTCAGTTATTGCGGCCCGATA
>NW_025336598.1:15156414-15225893 GCF_004798865.1 Varanus komodoensis
TCGATACCATCGACCATGGTATCCTTCTGGATAGACTTGCGGGATTGGGGGTCGGAGGCACTGCTTTGCAGTGGTCCCGCTCCTATCTCGATGGCCGATTCCAGAAGGTAGTGCTGGGGGACTGTGGCTCTGCACCATGGCAGCTATGCCATGGAGTACCACAGGGCTCCATTTTGTCCCCTTTGCTGTTTAACATCTATATGAAACTGCTGGGAGAGGTCATCAGGAGGTGTGGGCTACGGAATCATCAGTACGCTGATGATACCCAACTCTACCTCTCATTTTCCACGAATCCAGGTGAGGCAGTGGCTGTGCTGAACCAGTGCTTGGCCAAAGTAATGGGCTGGATGAGAGCCAATAAACTGAAGCTCAATCCAGACAAGACGGAGGTCCTGTTGATTGACAGATCGGGCTTCGGAAAGGGTGGATTTGACCTGGCCCTGAATGGGGTTGCACTCCCTCTTAGGGACAAGGTCCGCAGCTTAGGAGTACTCCTCGACCTGGAGCTTTCATTGGAAGCTCAGGTGACAGCGGTGATGAGGAGCGCTTTCCTTCAGCTTCGGCTGATTAATCAGCTGCGCCCCTACCTGGAGTACGACTGCCTGGCGATGGTGACACACGCGCTGGTGACTTCCCGCCTTGACTTCTGTAACGCGCTTTACGTGGGGCTTCCCTTGAAGACGGTCCAGATACTTCAATTGGTTTAAAATAGAGCTGCCAGGTTGCTGGCGGGGACGGAGTGTTATGTTCACATGACTCCAGTCCTCCATCAGCTTCACTGGCTTCCCATTGAAGTCCGGGCCCAATTCAAGGTGTTGGTTATGACCTATAAAGCCCTAAACGGCTTGGGTCCTGGTTACCTGAAGGAGCGCTTACATCCATATATGCTCGACCGCCCCTTGAGATCTGCGGGAGAGGCCCTTCTCCGGGAACCCTCCGTGAAAGAAATTAGGAGGGTATGTACTCGGAGGAGGGCTTTCTCTGCGGTGGCGCCCAATCTATGGAATGTGCTCCCCAGAGAGGTCCGCCTGGCACTGTCGTTATTTGTTTTTCGGTGCCAGGTGAAGACCTTTTTATTTAAACATCATTTTAATTGTTAACAATATTTGCTTATTTATCTGGCCAGGGAGACTTCTTTTCTTTTCTAACTTCTTTTATATCGTTTATATTTTTTATTTATTTTATATTATTAATTTTAATTTTATATTGTTATTTTTATATTGTATTGAATTTTATTGTGTTGTAAGCCACCCCGAGGCTTCGGCAAGGGGCGGCATAGAAATGTTCTAATAATAATAATAATAATAATAATAATAATAATAATAATTGCACCTGCAGGCACAGAAGGAAGCAGGTGGCTCATACCTTCGGTGCCCCTCAGTGATCATCTCACTCTGCCTAACAGTAGCTGGCCCAGAGAAGCAGAAATGAGGAGGTCAGGCACCACGGAGCTCTAACCTGGAGCTGTGTAGGTGAGGCACCAGCTCCCAAGGTAGCTCACCACCACACCCTTGAGCAGAGGAGCGCACTTCTTCCAGTTTCAGCTCTGTTGCCAGCACCCTTGAGCAGGTGCCTGGGAATCAAGTGACTCAAGATGGCGCACGGCTGTCTCTCTGTCTGCTTGTACACATCCAAAGCCTGTTGCCTTCTTCCTGGGAGCTGAGGCCAGAAGGGGTGAGAACAAACACATATATGAGCTAAATGGGTTATTGTGTGTGCAGGGGCATAAAGTCTCGCAAATATGTAAAAGACTGACTTGAGTAATCCAGGGGAAGATTTTTTTTTACATGAGAGCAAGTGCTGCACAGGAATGGCAGGGCCAATCGGGACAATGCTCTAGGAACCCTAGCCTGGGGTTATGGGGGGCTTTCCGACAATGCTGTGGTCTTAAGTCATGCTTACCCTAGAGCAGAAAAGAAACAGTTAATGGCCCTAGTCCAACAGCTAGCTTGTCCTAGCTGTCCCTGTCCTAGCTTGGTAGCCCTACACTTCCACTAAAGTGAAAATGGACAAAAAACCCTCTAGCCAGTGAGGTCTTTAAAGTCATCTGTGCTTCAGTCTCCATTTGAATGGGAAGTGATACAGCTCTAGGCATACAGTTGCTGCATTCAGACATGTTTATTTCACACCACTTGTTTTGCATATTCAACGTTTGTGTGTTTTCCCCGACAGATTACAATCTCAGCAGTGTTTGCTTTTGTGAAAGAGGTTAGTTTACTAATTTCCAGCACTCTTCAATCTCTAATTCATTCCTGCACCATGTAAACAAATTAGAGCTGAGGGCAACTTCAGGGATGGCTTTCTCAAGAGAACAGGCTGTAAAAACAGGTCTTCATTTTATTAATAGGCAGCTATCATGATACATAGTTCTACAGGAGAATTTTAATAAAAATGGACAGTTCCAATATTAAATTTGGATGGGGAGAGAGCAACAAGAGGGCAGCAAAAGAAAGGGGAAAAGGAAAGGGAAACGGTTGAATGGCAGGAGATAAACTTTGTTCCCTGTGAAGAAAAGGACTGAAGGGTTAAATAGATGCTCCATAAAAGTGCTTTTGGGGGAAATGCTGATAGGTTATATATTTTTTAAAGTTTATTTTATAACAGATCTTCAGCAAACCAAGCTATTGAAGGAAAGGAAAGGAAAGGAAAATCAGAAAGTAGTCTGAAAATATGCCAGACAAAATCAGACTGTGTCATAGATCTGACTACTTGAGTGCAATGGGGTCCAATCCATCTGGAAGTGAAAGGAAAGAAGACTCTATTTCTCATTTTCTCTACTTCTGCACTCCAACACAGAGATAGTGCTGATCTTGAAAAATATAAATTTTCCTGGTTGCCGAACGTACACACTGATTTGAGTCCTCTTGGGGAAATTACTTTTCCCAGGGACCCCTGTAGCAGTGTAAAGGTGCAAGGGTGGAACTGAGACTGATCCCTCTCCCTCTGTTAAAAGAGCATCTGAATACCTGGGAGAGAACAAGAAGGAGTTCTCCAGGGCTGAAGAAGCCCAGGGGCTGTAACATGTGCTTTGCATTTATGATGAACATTGTGAGTCGCGCAGATCCATATCAGGAACATGAGAAGAGCCATGCTGGACTAGGTCAAACTACTCCAGCATCCTGATGGAGTGGCCAGTCAGAAAGCTATGGGGAGGTCACACAGTGCAATAGCCACAGCAAGTCCAAGTGCTTTCTGTGGCCCAGGCTACCCCCTGCCCCTGCCTGCTCCCTTGAATGACTTTTGGTACACAGCCTGTGGTCCCATTGGAGATGTCCAGTCGTAGGCAATAAAGGAATAGGAGCATGGCAGTGTGGATGACCTAGCCTAGTGATTGTTAAAGGTAGAGAGAAGGGTGTTGAGGTTGGTGTGGAAGGTAATGGGGTCCCAGTGTAAGGAACAATCATTGTACGTGATTAAAAATACACCCCATGATTCCATCAGAGGGTTCTGTATAATTTTGAAGTTCCCATCTTGCAAGATATTTAATGATGATGATAATGATGATGATGCATTTATATCCCACTTTTCTTCCTCTTTCAAGGAGTTCAAGCAGCTTATAAGGTTCTCCTTCTCTTCATTTATCTGCATAACAACAACCCTGTGAGATAGATTAGGCTGAGAATCCATGGCTGCTCAAAGTCACCTATGATCTTCAAGGCTAAGTGAGGACTAGAACCCAGAGCTCCTGAGTCCCAGTCCTGCTTTCTTAACCACTATTTCAAACAGGATCCCAAGAGAAAAATGACACAGAAGAATGATTTCTATCTTGTACTCTGAGATTTTAGAGCATAAACACTTAATACAAAATTCTTTTAACCATTTGTCTATTACTAATTATTTATTATGAACATTTATATACTGGCTTTTCTGCTAAAATCCATCAAGGTGGTATACAAGAGCTGAAAACAAATAAAACCTAGCCACAATAAAAGCAAGAACATTAGAAATAGTAAACAGATTCAAAAAGACACAGTTAGAAAGGCTAACCTGAAAAGATGTCACACCCTTTGTTTCACCACAGTGAAATCAAAATGGTTTAACCCTCTACTTTCTGCCAACCCTCTATTTTTCCAAATTTGTCATATGATGAATTGTGGCATGGATGATTGGCTGTTACACTCCATTACAGTGTGACACCAGGCTGCTTTGCGTGGTGTACCATATTGGTAAAATAAAGGACTATATATCATTTTGATGGTCCTTCATGACTGAGAATTTGGGAAGATATGGTTCATTTCAATTCAATGTTCAGATGAGGATGTTTTTAGGTAACCTCTGCACTGCAGTGAAATGAAGCAGCTGGTCTAGAAATATAATATAAGGGGAGAGGAAAAGATCAAGTGTTATCATTTGTGATGCAGATTAAAAAGATTGGGGATTATTTATCCCCTTGTCAGATCCCTACATGAGAAGGGAATGGGCCAGGTGCCTAGTTGCCCTCTGATTCCTGTACCTTTCCATAGCATACTCACACTGCTGAGCTCTGGAACATTACCAAGAATCAGAGGCAGGTGTACCTTCTGCTTCTGCAACCAGTTCTCCACCTTGTAGGATAACTCCAGAATTTTGTAGCTTCTTGGCCAGGAGACTTGCGTGGGCTTTGGGTAGCAAGGGAGTGCATCTCATCGACATCCACAGTGTTTCTTTCATCATCATTTTTAATCAGGGCTAATCAAAAGTTCATTATCATCATCACCATCATCATCACCACCATCACTGGCATACTCTTTCCTTCCACAGTGCTTCAGAACATTTGAATAAACTGGCCTTCAGGTCTACTTCCATCACTGCTTTTGCTTTCTTCTGTTTCTACTTAGTGGTCTGTGGTTTGCAGGAACAGGTGCCTTCTAACATGGATTTAATTCCCTGGAAATAGTATAACTTGACTAGTGATTCTGTTCAGGGTGTGCACCTAAATGTTCACTCAGGAAGTTACAAAGACAAAAATTTCCTCCTTCAATTGATTTTGTCACAGTTCTGGAGTGAAACTGGAAAGATGATGGTGATTTTGTTCTCACCTTACCTCATTACCTTGTTTAAAGGGGATCCATGACTCAAATTTAACTGCAAAACAGGCAGCAATTCAACAGGCAGAGCTTCATTCAGCACTGTACCTTCATATTGGATAAAGGTTGCACCTGTCAAATTTATTATTGCATTTATACCCTACTTTTTTTTTCCTTTTTCAAAGAACCTGAGGCAACTTGCATGGTTCTCAGTCTTCCTTTCCATATTATTCTCTCAACAGCCCTGCGAGGTAGTTTAAGCATTTGTACAGCTATTAAATGGGCAGGGAGCTTAAATCTGGAGAGAGAGATAGGGAGAGATAGTTACATAAGTATAGTGAATCTATTGGTGATTCAAAATACCATCCTCATCCCTGGAATGCATGACCTGAGGATATTATTTCTGGGCATATGAAATTCTACTTTAAAAACAAAACACAAACCTTAATCAGCCTTCTGGTATCTGAAATGGAAGTTCAGGATACTGAAATCTGTTCCTATGGCCATCCCAAATAATAGCAACCTTTAGCATATTAGTACTGGAAGTTCTTATAAAAAGGTGGCTACAAAGAGTGATTAAATAAAAACCAAGGGAAAATGTATAAGAAAATGGAAAATTCTCTTATTACTACTCTTTGCTAAAAAATAAATAGCTAAATAAACTCACCCTCAAAGCTCCCCTTATAGAGTTTCTTCAGAATGACTCCAAAACACCAGAGGATGTGAACGCAAACCTTTCTTTTCACTGTCTCAATTTTAAGACCGGGCGTGAGAAAGTGCTGTTGGAGCCACAGACCCAGTTTTGGTATTTAACAGGGCAATCCTGTGAATGTTTAGTCAGAGTCCTGCAGCTCACATGTCTGCCTGAAGAATATTCTATATGAGCATGTATAGCATGGCATCTTATATGATGGAAGAAGTGCTCAGAAGGATGCAACAAGGGTGCTTTGTGATGGGCTCTTACGGACAGACAATCGTCCTGGGAGCTGGCACTGGTCATACAGTGTGTTTTACATTTCTGTGCTGCATTGCTAAAAAAAGAAAAGGAAAATAAGATCTATTTTAATAACAACTAAGGAGGGAGCTAAACTTCCCCTTGTACTAATAATGACAATGTGTTCGTAGCTTCTGAAATCGTAGTCTGTCATTATGAGTTCCATCTTTTACAAGCAACCCATATAACACAGTGAAATTCATCCGAAGAACATCAGATAGCAATAGCTGTTGTATTAAAACTAGAAAAGGACTCTGTGATTAATTGCAATGGAGTGACAGGTAATAGAACTGTCTAATCAAAACTGTTTACATTTTTCTCTATTTCAGATCCAATTAAATATTCAAGATATATGATGGAATAAGTGATGCAGGATAATCTTGGCAATTTAATTTCATCTTTAGTTGAAATAGGCAAAGTGAAGGGGAAATATTTTAAATACACTACACAGAGTTCAAGTGACATTTAAGGCAAATTAGCTCATCACAAAACCAGTCAGAATTATATTGTTTAATGGTTCATAATTTAAATGATTTTGAACTGTAAATGTTCTAGTTGCAGGTTTTCATGTAATGAAACCTTGTGTGTATGGGATATTTTTTTCTCTTGGTATGTGTATCTTCAGGATGTGTGGTGTTTCCATAAATGTAATGGTTGCATGTTTAAGTCTTATAATGCATCTCTCACTTTGGGTCAAAGATCTAGAATTTCCCTTCTCTGGCAAAATGTTAAGATGAGTTGAGGAGATTTCAGTTCAGGACAGGAACTCATGGAATTTTTGGGAAGGAAAAAATGTTTTAATAAAGCTATTAAAATTATCAGGGGATAGGGGTATTGCAAATTCCATGCACTGAATGCCAGTAACTTTTTGGCCCAACTGATGTAATTTTTTTCTAGATGTATATTTTAAAATGATGGACAGAGATCCATTTTCTGGCTTGTTTGTTTAGTTTGTTAGGATCCAGAGCCTTGTTGAATGACAGTGGTTTTGTACTAAATCAGGGATTGTTCATTTGTTTGTTTTTGTATATTGAAATGCATAGTAGCTTCTAAGTTTCTGTCACATTCTAGTGAGACCGAGAAATGCTGTTGAAAAGGCAATTTGAAAGGAGGCGGCTTGATTTTCAATGGCTCACACTGATTGCTAAGGGACAAAGTAATTGAGCTACAATCTGGTATTCACTGCAAGGCTAAATCTATGTTTTACCAAGAAGCTGTGATAGGTAAGGGGATGTTAGTCCCTTTTGTTCAATTCATCCTTTCTCTCACGCGTGAACAGCTGCCTTGTGTAGTGGAAGAGGAACTTGGAGGAGTCTTTTTCAGAGCAAAAGCAATGACAATATCTTCTTGAGCACCATAATACCTAATGGACCTTCATTGCTCTGAACACTTTCAGATTAGCACAGAAGTTGCCAAATAAGGAAAGTACAAGCAGAGGCTGGACTCTTCTTTTTCTTTGGCAGAGTTCCTACTTCAGACCAGCAGTTCACATGGTGACGCCAACCATTACGATGGGCATTTTGCTAGTAAACTATCTTAGATTTAGGGAGGCTTTCATAATGCATGTTAATCCAACCAAACCCATCCCACTGGCCTTCCAAGCACGTTGAAAAGTTCCCCTTTCCACTTTTCCATTCCCAATCAGGTGAAAAAATCAGGAGATTTGATGGACTGCATATGGCTTCAGGAGTCACAAGTTGTACAGTCTGAGTTTAATATGCATAGCCAAATAGTATATGACTATTAGTCTGCGTAAGTGATATCGGAAATAAATACATCGATGTAAGTTGGAAGAGCTATTCTGACTAGCCATGCATATTAATTCCACGTTTTTGTTTAACCCCTTACACATTTTCACATGCGCACTGCATGCCTTTTTAAAATGTGCATTGTTGATTGGTTTTTTTAATGGCACCCATGGCAGATTATCACTGGACTGCTATGGCAATGGTCAAATAAACATGTCCCACTTGCCACAGTCCTAATACTTATCCCTCCCTCCCTGAAAAAATATGGCAGCTAGTTGGATTTTTTAAAATGTGCATTTGTGCAAAGATGCACTTAAGTTCACTCTCACCTGAAGGGGAAACTTAGTTCCATATGCTATAATTCTGCAAAAAAACAATAACAATTCATTGCCTACATAATATCGCTAGATGACAAAAGAACAAATTGGCCACCTCCAGTCCATCCACCAAAGGACAACATGAAGTATTTAAGTCCTTATCCTTTTTTTAAAGACTCTCCTGTTTAGGTTCATCATAGACCTTCACCTTCAGCTACTTAATATTTCAGCTATGAATTACTCCTATTGTACCTTGAAAATGTGACAGTTATGCTATTCCCAATGATGAATAGAAATGATAATGGAATAATGAGGATAAAGGAGAGCCATCTGCCAAAACCTTTCAGAAATGAATGTGTTCTGTTGAAGATCAATTCATCTAACAGAAGTGGAAAACTGAAAAAACGGGAGGGGAAATGGGAAGAAAAGGTTGAACAAGAATAGGAAGGCTTTTAAGTGAAAATAAGATAAATATGCGTACATTTCATCTTTAAACCCTGTGGCTTGGGGTGCATATAATATTCCCCAGGAACATATTCCCCAAGTTTTTCAGTTCAATCATTCTGAGAATAGAATGGCAAAGGAATAATTAAAGGAGAGAGCAGGTAAAATCTAAAGCATCACCCAATGGACAAAATGGGTAGCAATTCCATATGTTACCAAGTGGTACATTATTCAGCAGTGGTGGGTCTAGGGGTCAGCCTTCCAAAAAAAGGAAAGGGTATTCTGTGAGAGGAAGGGGGTCTGCCAAACTTTGGGGATCTTCTTCCTCCTCACACCACAAGGCACCCTGTTCAACAGGGTTTCCTCATTCTTTGCGTGGCATTTTTAGTGGGAATGGAAAGGTTGCATTGAGGAGGAGGGGAGATGTTCACTACCGCCAGTGCATTTGGCTCCACATCAATCAAGATTCAATCTCAGTCTGCCTTACTCTTCCCTGAACTGGCCCTCACCATGGGAAAATATACTGTTAGGGCGAAAGGTACCGCTGAATGTTGTTGGGTTTGCTCTGCCACATTGCTGTTTGTTCACATGACCTGGCCCAGTTGGGAAGCGGTAAACCATCACTGGGGACCTCTGTAGCCCTACATTTCATATTCTGGAAGGCTGAGCCATGCAAAGAGAGGTCATCCCAACAATATCTACATGCCATTTAGGGGGGAAATGCATTTGATAAGTGCAAACACCACCCCCACTCACAGTAGGAGAAATCTGGGGTAGAGAGGACCACAGCTTAGGATCAGAGGGGACCTCCAACAGACAATTATTGAAGCAGCAAGAAAGTCTTAGCTGACCTGGTACAGAAAGGCTCTCTCTTTCCCTCATGACTGACTCCAGTGTTGTTTCGCTGGGGCCTGGAATCACTGGGGGATCCTTGCCAAGTAGGGCTACCACCTGGCAGGAGTTGGCCAGATCAACAGTGATGGCCAAATCTAATTCTGGAGAAGCACTCAGGGGCTGAGATCTACTGGAGGGCAGGGCAGATGGCAAAAAGAGGCAGGCATAAAGGGGAGGGGCCAAATACCCAAAATACCAAGTACTTGAGCTTAAAGCTTAAAACTCTTTCTGCTTGTCACTATGGAGAAGCATTTCAGCTTTTCAGAATGGAGGCACGTGAAGTAGTTCTGGTAAAGAAGTAAATAAAGTGTTGGAACTGGGCTACTACCACCTCTGGATCCTGAAAGGATCAAATGCCTCTACTGTGAAGATATATGGATGACATGGTCCTCATCCCACAAGGAACTGGACAAAAACACCAAAAAACAATTAAGGTACAACCCTAGGCATGTTTTGACAGAAAGCACCCCCACAACTCCTTGCATTCCCCTTGCCAGCATTATGCCCTTATTAATTTAAGCTTATTTGAGGCTTATGAACCAACCTGAGAGATGTTTTAATGCCAAACTGAACTGAAAACTGAGTCTTAAGTCCCAAACTCACCCCCAGCATGGCTATTGATCCAAGCTAGAGAAGAAGGGTCTTTCCCATTCTCAGCCATTAACTCTGGAAGAACAAACTGTCCTGTGAGTTAAAGGTTACAATAGCTGAGAGTGTTTAACTGAGAGAAAAGTTAAACAGAATAGAAAGTTGTAAAGTCATGAATGTTGTGAAGAAAGTGGACAGGGGCACATTTTTCTCCTGCTGTAATACTAGAACCCAAAGTCATCCTATGAAGCTGATTGGTAGGAGGTTCAGGACCCATAAAAAGAAGTATTTTCTTCACATAACCCATAGTTAAACTATGGAATTCTCTTCTACAAGATGGCCACCAAAGGTTTTCAAAAGGAATTGGGCAACTCATGGAGAAAAAGGCTACTACTCTTGAAGGCTATAGGCATCTGCCTATGTACACATGCTGCTAAGAAGCATGTGGAAGAGGAAGGTGTTGTAAGTTTCCTGCCTGTGCTTTTCTCATGGCCAGTTGGGTGAACAAAATGCTTGACTGGATGGATCTTGTGGGGATACAGCATGGCTCTTTATATGCTCGTATCTAAAATTATTTCTGAATCATGCTATGGAAGTTTTCATTTTGGCAGTGGGCCTGTACTCCTTCTAGGTTGCCTCTTCCAGGCCAAGGTTGAATCCCAGTTTGCTCATTCTCAGAGCTTTTGGATATGAGTATGGGTAAAGAGCAGAGCTATTGAACTAAGAAGACCAACTGAGGTCCCATTTATTTTGATAGGCTTACTCTTAATATGTCTAAATCAGGATCATATCCAAAAAAGATTTGTTGCTATACTTCTCCAAATTCATCCAGCTGTATTTATATAATCTGTCTCCAAGGCAAAAATAAAACTACGTCTATTGCTATCACTTCTGCATTGCATGACAGCTTTGTACAATGCAGATAAATATTTGAAATTATTATGCCATGCCATGTGAAAGCTTTTTAAAAATTTGGTGGCTATGATAAAAAGCATGCAATGGGTTGCTTTTGCTGAGCTTTGGGGAGAAGGGAGAAAAGACTTGTCTAGGTCATCTGATCCCATAGTTAATTACACTGACTTCCTAACCTTGTTGTAACTGAAAGCACCACTGAGCATCTGAAAAATCACTGGGAATTTTTTTTTCAAGTGCTTATTTCCCCGCAGAAATCATGATGAGCACACTAATCAATGCTCATATTCTAATAGTGTCGTCATAGCAGCTTTCCGAGGCAGCGTGAATAATTGCATGCCATCTGTATCTTTCCACTTTCCTAACAAACCTTACTTACCCAATTGAAAGCTACATTTGCTGATCTGTTCATTGCACTGAATTCATGCATGAAATGCAAGAGAATGCTAAATAATCGGAACATTTATTTTTCTACGAGAAGTTTTTATTCCATTTTCTTTGAGTGCTAGCAGTTTGGTCTCCTCTTTGATGAGAAAACGGGGAGTTGGGTACTGCAGTGGGTCCTCAGAGCAGGAAAAACACAAAACCTAGGATCTGGTGCATACAAAACGTATGTGCTACCATTTAGTTTTGGTCCTCACAAACATATGAGGACCACAAACACATTATATATGTTCTTCACTGTGGATGTTCTGTCCTCAGAGAAGGAAATATTAACTGGGTTTAGCCAACACAATAACCCACTTTCAAGGGTTCAATATAGGCTGAGTGTGGATTGTTCTGAAACATGGATGGTGGTGGTTATAGAGCACATAAAGTACCATTCTTTTTCTTAAATGCAAAATGTGTCAACAATTTAACAGCTAAATGTGGGTTATTGTGTTATCTTAACCCAGATGTATTAACAAATAATGGTTTCTTGACCACAAGCAAACCATGAAAAAACCCATCGTTTGTTGTTGGGTTGTGAGCTGTGGGTTGTTCATGGATAATGCACAAGTAGCAGGATAACGGATATTTCAACAGCAACCTTCATTTTAATAACAACCTACGCTCAATTCTTCTTCAGCCTTTGAGTGTGGGTTACCATGTTGTCTGAACCCAGCCAGAGTTGAACAAGGTCATCCACAGAATTACGGCATTCTAATACTTTCCCTTTGCATGGTCAACAGGGCAGTACTTTGTACACCAGCCACTGCCTGCTGAGTCTCAGAACCCATTACTGGTCCAAGCCATAAGTTCTAATTCTAGGAAAGGACTGCATGAACTCAGATTTGGGAAAAAAAAGAAAGATTTCCATCCTCCATTGACCACAATTGCCACATAAAATACATACACTGCACTCCTAATGTGTTATCTTAAGGAATCTGTCCCACTGTTTCTTGTCAATAAGCTACACACTTTGCTATAATTACATTTGGGGTGTTTGTAGGTGTGGGTGGAAGGGAATCCTTCATTCTTGCTGCATATTTTCCTTTCTCCCAGCCAGTTACAATACAAAATTGTGTTCGCTAGCATGATAAATCTCAGGAGTAATGCGAAGAACTGATTTTGGTCTGTTCCCCCTCATGTCATTTTGAGAGTATAGAGAAAGTTTATTTTTGTGGTGAAATTGGGAATTGCAAGATGTATATTATGTTAGGGAAGGCTGGCAGATTAAACTGCAGATAAGGATATCTACCGTCAAGAAAGATTATAACGGAAAGGCACAGACAAGAATCATTTTCAGCAAACAAATTGCATTTTATTCAGAATCGTTGTGCAACACTATTTCCCTCAAATGCTATATACTCTCATTTGAGTTCCTATGAAGCTAATGCTGTTCAGATGCTTGCCTCTAATACTCAATATTATTTTGCTTCAGTTAGCACAATATAATCTACACACAATATAGAGATAGGAGGCCATCTTTCATTATTTGTCCAGACTATTGCTATTTCATGCAGCAGAAGGCCAGCATGTTTCTCTTTAACATGTTATGTGCTGGATTTCTTGTATCTGGAATCAATGGATATTTCACCCAAATGGTCAATAGAAACTAACAGAGCATACATATTCCTAATCACATATTTGTCTCATGAATCTCCCAGCATGCGTGCGTGTGTGTGTGCTGGGAGAGTCATGAGAATGTAAGAGAAGGCCTCTTGGATCAGATCAAAAGCTATCTTGTCCAGCATCCTGTGGACAACCAGATGAGTGCAGGAAGCTTACTGAAAACATGGGACCTGTACCCCTTCCCCATTGTTATACCCTAGAAATTGTATTAAGAACTTGCATTTGGACATTTTAAATAGTAAGCTTTGATGGTACCATCATTTTGCCAGATATAGAAAGAATAGAAGGTAAATTGGTATGATTTTCTAGACTACATTTGTGGCCTCTAACATGTATTAGAGACACCTTCCCATGATGAATAGCATCTGCCATTTCATAGACATCCAAAGTATCCACAGGCCAGGGCTGAGATCATGGACACATATGGTGGTTAAAATCTCTGGACAATTAATGCTATTATATTGTGATTATTAAGTATATGTGTAGTGAAATCAGAAGTCTTCAATTCAAATTAGAGATGTATGAAATTCAATTTTTGCTTGCAAAGATGTCCTGTCCAAATACCTGAACCTGAGTGTGAGCCCATGGTCACTGAAAACATTTTCAGAATCATCAATGGCATGCTCACATTTGTCTTGATCCCAAATCCCAGTTTGATTTGCACAAGTTCCTAAAGCTATGGAATTCAGTCTATGGAAGAAAGTTGAACAGATTAGGTGATTTACACAAATTCAGGGAGATTTGTACACATATCCCATTTGATTGCATAAGTTTCCCATTCACACAAAGTGAGCCGTGACCTTAAATACCAACAGGAATCAGGGATGAGTTTCCCAGTACATGTATATAAATGTTTTAAATGTCTTAGGACCTTAGCCATAAACTCTTTAGGTGGTTTTAAGTGAACCATTGTTTTCTGCAATGGTGCAGCTTGCCTTGCAACATTATATTCACAACTTTTCAGCAGCCTTTCCACACAGGTTTCCTTCCAGACGTTTTGGACCTGAACTTCCATCAGCCCCAGCCAGCTTGGCAAATTATCAGGAATCTTGAAAGTTGTAGTCCAAAACATCTGGAGGGCACCTGGCTTGGGAAGACTGCTTTACAGGATCTTGTTGTCAGGAGTACTACGAAGATGGTTGTGAAACACTTTCAACATCCTATGGTGGAAAATACTGTTTAAACTGCGTTATCATATATCAGTGTGCATGAGGCAGGAAGAAACAATTCTTTCCAGAGTTTTTGCATTGTGTAGCTGAAGTTGAGTTTCCTATGAAAGAAAAATGGGCTAAGACTTAGAAATTAATGTGTTATGTAGGGGTGTATAAACCAAGTAGACTTTTATATGTGTGCGTGCATGCATGCATGCATGCATGGATATACATCATTTAAAGTCTTGAGATTGGATGGGAACAAATAGAAGTTTTTAAAAAGGGTTTTTACAGTTATACTTAATTAATTGGAGGAGAGCTGTGCAGGTGGAAGGTCTCCTGAAACCATACGTTGTTGCCGGGCACTGCCATCTGTTTTTTTCACCAAGCACCAAGCTGCTGGCATCCCACAGACCTGGCTGCCTGAATCCTGCATTGACCTGTCCACCTCCATAATACCTCTCTGCATGCAAGCTGAACTTACCTCTACTAAGCTCTAACCTGTGTGTGCATAAATGCACATTCATGTGTAGTTATAAATACAGGTACAGATATACAAGGGCCTTACCACACTACTACTACATAACATACTGAGCATGTTTTGAATGCAAAACCCTTCCAGGCAGGATTGAAACATCAATAATTGAGAAGCCCAGCCCAAAAGTCTGGGGCTTATGCCTCCAGTTTTTCCAGTTGAATTTTTTAGGACAGGAAGCTCCAAATTAGGGATGCTGGAGAAATGTACAGTGGATTCAAATGAATTCAGCTTTCTATGAAGTCAGACTGTAGATCCCACAGTGGACTGGCTTTTTCTTCAGTTACTGATGAGTAACTTAAGACCCACCAATTTCAGTGGGACTAAGGTGTGACTTGCTTAGTCTGGACCCAACCTATAAAGACAGGACTGGGAAATAAATAGATAGTTGTTTTCTATTGATTGGTGCATATAGTCTATTGGCCTGATTGATAGTGAAACAGGCTTCTGGCAATAGTGTTTATTGGCAAGAACAAATCATACTGGTTTCTTGTGAGTGAAGCTGTTTTGCATTTAAATTATATTAGTCTGGCCACTTCACATTGACACATGTGCTTTAAGTTATGGGCTGGAAAATACACTGATTGCAGTAACAAATATATATTTCATGTCTATGAATTACATCTGATGTTAGTAAATCACATAAGCTCATTTGTGAGGAAGCCTTCTCCCACTTTAATGCACGGCAATTGGTTCTCTTTTATTTGTACATACACATATTGACTTTTGGTGACTTACCGTACAGTAGATTAAAATGGGAAGCCATCAATGGATTGTTGGCTTGCTAGCTTTGTGTGGATTTTTTTTCCTTGTGGAAAATGAAGCTGTAAATTGCAGTTGAAAGATGTAACATGCTTAGCTTAGCCTCCATGAAAAGCTGATTCACCAAAACTTCAGGATTACAGGTGCTGAGAATACCAAATACAGCTAAAGAAGATGTTTGAAAACTCCTACCCAGGAACATAATAATTTGAAGAATATAGAGGGAAATGTGAGGAATTCCCAACAGACTAGCAAGTTTTTCTCTCATTTCTTAACAATAGCCATTCATTACAACCACAGTGGTTCAGACTAGTAGTCCTAGACATCCATTCACCACTGTCAGGAAGCCTTGATGGCAGCTGCAACACGGATAACCAGGTTCAGTCAGGAAAGACCACTTTCACCTTGAACCTCAGCAGTTGTATTGAAAGATCACCCAGGACCTCTCCAGTTACTTATGACAGCATGCTACCGGGTAGTGCTTTTCACCACCAGCTATAAAATCACAGCCCATGTACATACACTTTTATAATCAGCTAGTCAGTGGTTTAAACTGCTGTGCTGCTGGGCTGGTTGATCAAAGGGTTGCCGGTTCGAATCTGCACAATGGGGTGAGTTCCCATTGCTCCATCCCAGCTCCTGCCAACCTTGCAGTTCAAAAGCACACAAATGCAACTAGATAAAAACGTATCACTTTGGTGGGAAGGTAACAGAGTTCTGTGTGCTACTGTGTTTAGTCATCCAGGCCACATGACCACAGAGGCTGTCTGGGGACAAACGCTGGCTCCCCTGGCTAGGAAAAGGAGATGAGCACTGCCCCCTAGAATCAGAAATGACTGGACTTTAATGTCAAGGGGAAACCTTTATCTTTACCTTAGTCACAAACACCAATAGAGAGTGTTAAGTTTCCAGATTATTTTAGTACAATAGCATCCTGATGTAGTTAGGCATGACATTATGTTCCAAACTGATCAGAAATACTTGTAACAATAGTATGGAAAACATTACTGATTGCTTTATGGACCTGTCAATTGAGTAGACCTCTTTGCAGTTTGGATCCCGTTTAAACATGGAAATATGTCTGATTGAGGAACCATTAGGAAATCTGGTTTAACAACTATAGTGTACACTTGCTTTTGTTTCAGTTTTTCTGCAGCTGATGAGAACACAGGTATTTCCTCACTTAATGGTGTTAGCCTTTAGCAGCTTCTCAGTCCAGCTAAGAATTCCATCTTCTTAAAGTAACAGCAATGCTATACAGTAACCTGGTTTGGAATTCTGCTGCTTTCTGAGAAAGGGGTGCAGATTTGATTTTTAATACAAAGGCACATATAAGCAATCCTTTTTTGAATTTTCACAACACCACCATACATGCTCAGGGCCAGAACACATATTACATTTACTGTGTGGCTAGCCGCTAGGACATTGTTGTTGTCGTCATCGTCATCATCATTCGAGAATAGGCAGACCAGCCCTATCCAGACAGGTGGCTGGATTGAGGTTTTAGTAGCTACAATAGAATAAACTTGAAAAGAAACCATGAGTGCTTGACCCACATTTATGGCACTGTGCCTTCCTGCTTCCATCTAAGAGGCTCTAAGCCTTCCCAGCTTTTGGCCCTAGTTAATGACCCTTTTGTCTTTGCAGGTTTTGATTAATTTTTCCTTTCCCCTCCCCTTTTGCTTCATTGTGTAAAGTGTTATTTATCTGTTAGTTTCTCTCCTGCTAAATTTATTCATCTGGGTTGCATATTTTACCATATTTTATTGCTTATGCCCCACTTTGAGACAATTTGACAATGAGAACCAGGTAAGACATTTCTTAAATAAATGACATTGGGCTTCAGCTCATGTGGAAGGATAAGTGGAGTGGTTCATGCTAGTCTTGCTTCCATCATCCCCATTCCCATCAGCTGTGGACTTTCACTGTGGATGAAAAGTTTGAAGGGTGTTCAGAGGAATATACTTGAAATCACCCATTTGAATTTGAATTTTGTATGACAGTCAGTTGAAGTCATGGATAATCTCTAGGATGTCCTAGAGAAAAGTGATGGGTTAGGTACTTTGCACACCCATCCTGCTGCCCAACAGAAGGGTATGAACGGGTGAGGTGAGGGCTCAGGAAGCAATGCAGAGCGACTGCCTCCACAACTCTCTCACCATCCAAACTATTACTTTATGGAACTTAAAACATATAAAGCATGGCCCAGTGGTTAGCATGTTGGATTGGAGCGCAGAAGATTTGAGTTATCGTCTCTATTCTACCATGAAGCTCAATGGGAGACTTTGGGCCAGTCTCAGTCAAACCCACCTAATGGGGTTGTTGTTGTGCAGATAAAATGGAAAGGAGAAGAACCTTGTAAGCTGCTGTGAGAACCTTGCAAGAGGAAGACAGCTGATGCATAAATGCAATGCAATAATAATCCCTCTTTAGACCTTCTGCCAATTAAGTCTGAGACCGGAGCCAGTAAGGATAGGGACCTAGAATCACATCCAACTCTGTGCAGATGGACTTCTGTTTTCTGAACAGTACTTGCCCCTTCTTCCATCATGCCCAGCCCCTTGGGGCAAATGTGGTGTGTGTGTGTGTTGGGCCAAAGGGCTGCTTGGGGAAGGGACATCTCTTCCACCAGATTCAGCTGATGGATTATGCAGATCTCTCCCTATGCATGGCCCTCTTTTGCTCTCTAACTTTGTCTAAAATTAGATGCGAGATGCATTTCTGTCTCATCAGGAAACACAAACTGTTGTAAAACCAAAAAGATGGATAAGGAAACAAACCAACAGAGTAAGAATAAATCACACTTAGGAAAGGAAAGTTTAGGACATGGAAGCTAGAATAGGAGGAGTGGTTTAAGAATGACAATGGAAAGATAAATCAGTAAAATATACACACCACAGCACAAACAACTCCTTTCCCCTGCTCTTAAACCCTTCAAATGTGATTACTCAGATTGAAAGGCAACTAGGAAGAACAGACTTGAGCAAAGGAGTTTAAAAGACTCAAAAATCCCTCTCTACAAGCAGCAACTGAGAGCCTTTGCTAAACCTTTCCTTATGATTAGATATAACAGCTGTCAGTGGTTCAACTCCTCTCCATTACTCTGCCATTGCACCCCACCATGTTCTGTGATTTTTTGCAGATCAGCAATTTGCTTTTCTGAAGATACTGAAGATTTCACAAAGCCTTGAACTGTGTGCATGAAGATGCAGGAAAATCCAATTTCAATTCTGCCTTGTTGGAGAGAATCCTGCATTCTATCCAGGAGTCTTATAATCTCTCTAAAGTAGCCAGCAGAATTCAGGATTTGGGATCCGGATTAGTCTGAGGCACACCCCTAGTTCACAGAAGATGTATTCAGAAGTAAGCTGTGTTCAAGATAAATATGTGAGAAGAAGGAGGAATCTAGCTTTTTCTATGTCCTATGTTGCATTTGCCACATTCAATAACACCAAAGAGGAAAATATCCTGTATCTATGGAAGCTATCTATACTAGCAAAGATGCTGGAAGATCAGTGTTCCGGCTTGCATGGAGCCTCCACAGTTTACCAGTCTCCTTTTCAGAGGCAGTACAGGGCAATAAAAACAAACATGTTGGAAGACAGGGGCATGGGTGAAGTGCTCATTCTCTTCATACATTGCTATATTCATTTTCAGAATCTCTGAACAGGGCCATATTCTTGGGAATGTTTTAAGGATAGGTGTGGTACTTAATCATTATGTCCATTCTGCTCCTGCTATCTTGTGAACTGGGCTGTTTTTCCAAAGCTCAGATGCTTTCTAATTATTCTGGCTATATCTAAATACTGGATTCTGGCCATGGATACTTTAGATCTTCAGTTGCAGCAAAAAGTTTGATAGTGGTAACTTGGTGAATCAAAGAACTAGTTCGTGCCTTAGCTTGCTCTTTGTTGAAGTCAACAGCTTACACAAATGATCTGCTTGCATGAACAAGGTGACAATGAAGGAGAAAACTTATGGAAGTCTAGTATGTCTGAGTCAAGGTTTTAGAGCATCTCAACTAGTTTTCTCACAGATGTGTCAGATGAAGACCAGTGCCCAAGTTTCTGTCATGGCATTTGTGACACCATTATCCTATGCTTCAGCTGCAGTACAGTGAGACCAAGCCATGGCAATGGAAAAGCACTGAAGTGCACTTTCTGTTTCCTTCCAAGAAGTCTTGTTTCTTTTAAAAATGGGAAGGGGCACCCCTCCCTCTTTCACATGGTAGGCTCCTTCAGGAAAATATATAACATTTTCATTTTGGTATGTGAGGAGGCTTTTAGGTCTTCACACCACAATCATAGTTCATTAGCAGCCTGATGAAATGTAGCGAGATCATTCATCAGGCTGATGATACCCAATGTTGAAAATGTCACAGGATCTCAGACAAAACACAGTAGCACATAGGTTTTGTTCATCTTATATTCCTAAGCAAATACTTAGGAGATATTTCCCAAGGTATGTTGGAAAACTGAATCTCCATATACAGGGGCAGGACACTTATGCCTTCAAACTGTATGGGAAAACAACAAGGCAACTAAGAAACAGGAGGTACAAAAATTTTTGTATGACAAGACTGCACAGACAAAAGGGTTTGAATTGGAGATATTATTTCCCCTTGTGCAAGGTCAAGTAATAAGTGGAACAGAAAGGTCCTTAAACAATTGGAGATAGATTACATATGTTGTAGGCATTAAGAACCCTTAAAGGTGGTTAATTTAAATATTTTGAACTCCTATTACCATAGGATAGTCTATTTTGGGAAGTAAGGAAGGCGCACACTAGCCATAAAGAAAGAAATACAGAAGAGGATGGAATAACTGCTGTGTTGGGAACGTTTAGAGCAATCCAGTGTGGAACAGTTAGAATGGTCTGAAAATACATCTTCATCACACCAAGAAAGCATCTATTCATAGAATTCACAGATATCAGAGTTAATAAGAAGCTTTCGGAAGATACCTGTAAGGAGGCGGAAAAAACATTCAAGTTGGTAGTTATTACCTACAATAAATCCTAGAGCATTTCATGTCATATTACTGTCTAAACCAGATGACACAACTTGTGTGGACTATGGGAAGTAGTTCCATAACAAAGCTTCATGCCCCATGCCATAAATAGACACCTTGTTAAATATGTTGTGGCCTGTGAAAATCACCCTGACTATAGACCTGTGTAAGGAAATCTGGCAGCCATTGACAGCTAGCTCATGTAAAATTCATTTCTAATTTTTTAGAAAATTTATTATTTTACTGTTACTTATATTTTAAACTATATTTTACTGTACTTTACGAATTGTTGCACTCTGCCCAGAAATTTTCAGCTGAGCAGTAAGAAAATAAAAGAGATAAATAAATAACATTCTCCTCAGTGCCTCATGCTGATGGCTTATTTGGGAGACATAACCCATGCTCCTGAGAGATCCTTGGACTGCAAAGAGATCAAACCAGTCAATCTTAAAGGAAATCAACCCTGACTGCTCTTTACAAGGCCAAATACTGCAGATGAAACTCAAGTACTTTGGCCACCTAATGAGAAGGAACAACCCACTGGAGAAGACCCTGATGCTGGGAACAATTAATGGCAAAAGAAGGGGATGGCAAAGGATAAGATGGCTAGATGGAGTCACTGAAGCAGTGGTGTGGGCTTAGGTGGACTCCGGGGGATGGTGGAAGACAGGAGAGCCTGGAGGAATGCTGTCCCTGGGAACGTGATGGGTTGGGTGCGACGTTGCGACTAAACAACAACAACCCATGCTATAGCAATCCAGGTGATGACCAAGTCTATTTCCACACTGGTGCAGCACAAAAAAACCCCTTCAGAGCAAGGAAGTTGTACTGGGTGGGTTCTGTGGAAAGCTGTGCTGGCCATTTGTCTGGGACAAGAGCCCACCTACCCAGTCAAGGGTCTCCCGAGCAAGGAGGCCAATGTTTTAGGAAGCTGCTCCTTTCAGTGTGGAAAGCTGCTCTGCCCAGATGGGTCACCAGGCTCTCCAGATGGGTCACTGAGGTGCAGTAGGGGTGGCAGCAGGTCTTCTGTAGAGATGCACTGGCTGCTGTTCTGCTGAAGCATTCGAGCAGTTGGAGAGCAGCCAGTGGAGTTCTTGTGAGCTGCAAGAGAGGCCACAGGGCAGCAGAGGTCCTGGAAACCATAGCCTTCAGTGGGGACACAGAATCTGCCATCCTTTGAGATCTGCTGTCTGAAATGGGTGATTGCCTCTCTTTATTGGAGGGATGGCCTACACGTGAGATAAGCAAGCCTCTGCCTGCATTGATAATTGCTGGGAGGACTTATTAGAACCTGGTAGGATTTCCTTCATCTGGACTTTTATCTTGCTTGGAGCAAAAATGAAATCAGAGGAGAAAAGCAAAATTTTTCCAACTTGTTTATGAAAATGTATGTGTGGGGGGCAGGCAGACGGTAAGATCATCACATATTAAACTTTGCTGTTCTATCTCTATGGACACAAGGAAACTTCTTCCCTGGAGCCAGCAATAGCTCAGAAATAGTTGAGAAAAGACTGTCAACAGAAAGCAATTTATTGCCATGGCAACTAACAAAGTTTCATTATGTTTTCTCTTTCCACCAGTCTCCTTCCTTCCCCAGTTCCTTGTTTACAGAAAGGGGGGAAGGAGTTAGAAAGTAGAGACAAACCAATGTATTGATTGGTAAAAAGGAAAAAAAGATAAGAACACCAGCCTTCAAAGTATCCACAAAGTCTGAAAGAAATGCAGCCCTTATAAGGGGAAGTCAAACAAATACAAGTGAACCGCTTCAAAATCCATCAGTTTGTGTTTTGACAAAAGTAGTAGAACACCAGGACAAGGGAAATAGTTTGGTTACCCTTCCTTCCTTCTGTCCTTCTTTCTGTCCTTCCTTCCTTTGGAAGAGGCAGCCATGAATCCTCTCATGTTCAGAGGTAATTACAGTGCACCTCTGAATGTATGAAGGTACATTCTGGGAAAACAAAGATAGTGACAACAACTATTACTGAACTTCAAAATTTCAGTGGGTTTCTGAATTTCTATCCAAGAAATTCTCCAGTGAGACCCCAAGTAAAGAATATGAGATCTGCTTTGGCATAGCCAAAGAGTTCTTGCCCCATTCTTGTTCATTCTTGCCCCATTTCCCCAGCCTATTCATACTTTCCAACCCACAAAACTACTATTTGGTGGGCTGATGGGGAGGAGGCAATTCTGTTGTGAAACTGCAACATGGGGAGCATTCTCCCTGTGGATATGTTTTGAGGTAGATTGGAGGTCTGATGGGGATGAATAATCATAGTATGAGATTAACAATGCAATTCTCCATGTCTTCTCAGAAGCAAGTCCCACTGAATGCCCAGGTAAGTAGGTACAGAACCTCAGCCAAAATGAAAAGGAGATTCAAGGTAGATATTAATTGTGGAAAGCAGGATATTTGAAGTATAAATGCAGATTATTTCCTTGGAGGAAAAATGGTCTAATAAATTATAATGGAAAAAAGTTTAAAATTTTATTAATTGATATACTGTGTCATCGTTGGGCATTCCAATACCAATTTTTAAAGGTTATATTGGTTTTAACAGCCTTTCCTTTTACTTACAGTACAATAATATATGTGTTTACTCAGAAGACAATTTCACTTTATACTGCATTGACACAAGTAAGGAAGTATAGGATGTTAGCCTTGGTGTATTATTACCAGAGAAAGCATAACTTGTGTGGCCCATCTATTAATTTAAAAAATGGCCTTGATTTTACATTAGATATTGACTAATATAAGTCCAGGCTGTGAATGGCTTGAATATCAACAAAATAATATCTGCAGTTCAATTCCTCCATTAAACAAACCCATGAAATGCAATAAGGAAAAAATCTACAGTCTACCAAGAAAAAGGATGTAGCCATCTGTTTTCTACTTCCAACCTCTCTCTCTCTCTCTCTCTCTCTCTCTCTCTCTCTCTCTCTCTCTCTCTCTCTCTCTCTCTCTCTCTCTCTCTCTCTGTACCTGTCCCCCTTGAAGCAAGCTTAACCTAGGACCAGGTCCAAAACATTCAGAGAACCAGAGGGGAGACCCAGAGGACCACAGAAATTTCTGAGACCCAGAAATCAGGTTGCTGGTTCCTTATCCCTGATAAGAAAATAGCATGGAAATACAGACGTCATTTCCACTTTCTGTGGACTTGGATGGGGGAAGTATTTTAAACAATTGCCAAGAATTCATTTTGTACTCATTTAACAAAGTTTCTCACCTTTATCATGACTTGGACACCAGAGTTCAAGCAGTTCCATGAGAAGAGGTGTCCAGAGCACCATCTGGTTTAGTTTCCCCAGATGAGTTTCAGTTGTTGCATTCTGATGATGTGGGGAAAGTACTCGGGAGAAAGTACTCAGCCAACTCTGATCAATCACCCATGCCCTGACACTTGCCCATAATAAATTATTACATCTAATAGGGAGGAGATGTCTTGCTGTGTTGGAACTTGAGTGGTTGGGTGAAACAGATCATCCAGTTTCATTCCACTCAAGCTTCAGAGCTAGATTTGGAATTAAAATTACTTTATTCCCTCTGTGAGATAATCTTCGGCAAAAGAAGGACAGATGGAGTACAACCCTGTTGATTCTCTTACGTTCTCAGTGACTTTTAATACCATTGAGTATAAGACTGAATAGGCTATCTGGTCTGGCAGGTGGAAGCACTGTATTACATTAGTACTGCCTTTACTTGGATATTCCAGAATATTGCTCTGTCCCTTGGCAGTTATGCCATAGGATGCTGCCAGCCTTCATTTCATCGCCATCTACATGAAACTACTGGGGGAGGTTATCCAGAGATGTGGACTTAGGTGTCACCAATATCTCATCAAATCTCACCCAGCCCCATCTCTTCTTTTATTACAGTCGGATCTACAGGGGGTGTTCTGTGTAAATAGTCTGAGTCTTAATCCAGATAAGATGGAGGCAATGTTAATGGGTGACATTCAATCTCTTCTGGATAGGTTTGTAGTTTAGGAGTGTTCTGGGAGCCACCATTGTCAGAAGAGGTGCAGGTGGACTCCATAACACTGAGTTTAGGGTAAGATGCCAACTATATCTGTTATGGTTATCCATGCTCTAGTAACCTCTCTGTTGTGTTACTGCAATGCATCATATGTGGGCTGCCTTGGTCCAAAATAGGGCAGCAACATCGCTAACAGGGACTTGCCAGCATGATCATAATATGTAAGAAGTTCACCAGCTGTAATGGTTGCCAGTCCATATCCTGACCAGAGTCAGAGTGCCGGTATTCAGAGATCTAAATAACTTGGGTCCAGATCACCTGAAGGATTGTCACCTCAAACATCCAGTTGCCTGGACTTGAAGGTCATCTTCCATGGTCCTTCTCTAGCAGCTCTGCCAAAGGAAGTGAGATGGGTTGTCTACTAAGGAGATGACCTTTCCTTCTGCAGCTTCACAGTTGTCAAATAAGATTTCCAGAGGGGCTTCCTGGAACCCACACTGTGCTCCTGTCAGCACAAGCTGAAGACCTTTATTAATTTTTTCCCATGCATTTTAGTTTTAAGCCTGATTTGAACCCTTACACTGTGTCTAGGATCCATTTTGTTGTTTTTAATTTGTACTACAGTTTTAAACTGATTTTATATTGTAAGTTATCATCTTGTATTTTATAGTTTTAAATTTTGGGAATGTCTCAGAGAGGTTTGGGTAGTATATACATGTGAAATTAAATAAATCGATGAATGACAAAAGAAAAAACACAGAAAAGAAAAAGAAAAATAATGTGCTAAAGGTGCATGTAATCAGCTAAACTTCAGAGATAGCTAAATGATCAGTGACACTCATTGACAAACAAAATAAATGCTAAACTTTGAATCCTTAATGAGTTACATAATGAGCCATAAACAGTGGACACCTGAATAATCACACCACAATGAAACTACAATTAATTTTATATGATGACATTGACATCCATGAAAGAAGCATTTTCTGCTTTCTACACCATTCAGAGTAGTGTTGCTGAAAAGAACTTTGCACTGATATCCAGGTAACAGTTTAGCATCTCCTTGCATTTAATCACACACAAAATCCATTATTATATTTTTGGCAAATGACTTGCACTAACTGACAGCTCCGACTGTCCCATTTATTCAAAATAAATGAACTCATAGTTCAGTGCGTATGTTAAAAACACAGCAATTTAAAATGTATTGTGTTTCAAAGCTGTTGAATATAACCCAATAATTTAGATCTACACAGAACTACACAACAGAGTAGAACAAAAAGCGTATTATATTTTCATGACATTAATACATTGATTAAAATCTGGATGGTCTGAGTTAGCATCAGCAGTGTGCTTTTTTGTTTTTCAAGAGCATCTTTATTGTGCTGAAGTGATCCTGTAAAGTGCTCTTTTATAACTGTCAGCATAGCAGGATGCTTAATTGGCGCTGGGTTAAGTTAAAGTGATCTCAAATAGATTGCTATAGTTATTCTCGTGTTCTGCTGAAAGTGTGAGAACTTAAAGTGGGGTGGGGATATGTATGCAAGCCCTTTCCCCCACCTTTCTCCCTACGCTCACCCCGCTTTAGAGCTTTATGAGTCCAGCACCAAGATCTGAAGTCCTTACCTGGCTGCGAAACTCTGTTGCTGTTGCTGTTGCTGTTCTCTTTTTCTGTCTAAATGTATAGAACTGTGCCCATAAAAATTTCCAGGGCTTGGGAAACCCGAAATCAGAGTTCCCAACAACAGGGAACATTATGTGCACATTCAGCCATATGCTTAGAACTCCTTGTGAGATATGTGCACCAAAGTGAACCAGTATATGGGAGGTGTGAGATAGGTGTGTGCACTTCCTTTTCACTCTAAACCCTTGTGCACTGAGTAGAACACTGGAACAGGGCAATTATCTCCCTTTCAAGAGGTAAGAAATTACAGGGGGAGTTCCTACCCACATTTGGTTTTTCTTTGGAAGGTGGATACTAGATGTTTATGGTGTTTTGTAATAGCATTTACTTACAAATATAAGAGTTGAGCTTGGGTAGAGGTATAGCTTAACCTTACCTGGTCAACCTCATCCATTGTCCCATATTAGATTCCCAGAGATAGCAGCTCTATAAGAAGTCTCTTTTTAAAAATTTCTAGAATCCCAAAGCTCAGCTTTCTAGGGTTCAGAAACTGCCCCCTTGGTTCCATTCCACCTACACAGGCATTCCTACTTGTATTTATCCTTTGCTTCTGAGAATTCAGAGACTAAGCTCACCTGTTCAGAGCATTCCAATGGTCCTGCATCAAAAAGCAATTGTCAATTTTCATGGAGGTGCATCACCTGAATAGCTCAGGCTATGAAGGGCCCTTTTCAAATCCAAGTGTCTAGTCAGATGAGTCAGGCCTATTTGCTTATATTGGACAGGGAGCCCCTGTTACCATACTCAAAATAGCAATGGTGAAAGGGAGATATTCAGAATGATGCAGTATGACACAGCAGCAAATGCACACACAGATCCATTTTTCCTTTTCTTTTCCCTTGAACCATTTATTGAATGGTAGCCATGAAAGGGCTAGTTCATTGCAGCAAAAACTACCACGCTTGCAGCACTTTAGAAAGAAACAGCTTTATTTTGCCATAAGCTGTCATGGACTAAAGCCCACTTCGTCAGCTATATGGAGCCTTATTGAGTGTATCATGAATGTGTATATTGGTGTGTGTGTGGTGGCAATGGTGCATTGCCATCAGAAGCAAATTAAATGCAGAAAGTATTGACAGCCGCTTTGTGTTTTACTGGCCCTATCCATCAGCCCAGAGTGCACAACACATGAATGGTTCACACCCTAAAACTGCATCTGTAGGCCAGTAGTCATGAGACAGAGCTAGGCCTAGTTGCTGGTGAGTTCCTTGTCATGAACTCATTGGCTGACTTCCCCACCTCCACCATCATTGTCTTCAGTATCTTCATCATGGATTACTAATCTCATATGGGTCACAACAGGATAATGCCTGTGAAGACTTCTGAACACTCCCAGTCAGTATTTAAATGCCAGGTTGTTATTACAGCAACCTGAAAGACGTTTTTGGTGGAACAAAAATGTGTGCTTCCCAAGCTGGCTTTAATTGGAGAAGTGAAGACAGATATGCGACAATTGGTTATTCCTACAATGGGAGGAAAATAAAAGAGCCTTCCATCTCTGTAAATGCACACAAGCTAAACCTGAGCAACTCCCTTCCAGGAGTGTCATAAAATAAAAAAGAAAACCCCCAGTGCTCCAGTTCCTATTCACTGAATATTTCCATCCATATGAAAGCTTTGTGTAGTGGTGGGCGATGACACATCAAGCCCCAGTGTCAGCGCATGAAATGGGTGGCTGCACTTAAGGGTAATTAGAACACTAATGCCTGACACGGAGTGGGTTTGCACCACAGGCACTGGGTGTAATAAGCTAGGTCGTGCTATTAAGAGGTGTCCTAGAAAAGCATCTCTTTGAACAAACCTTATCTTTTGAGGTTGCTTCCCAGCAGGCTTATGACAGACAGCAGATACTCTGTAATTTGAAACTTTCCAAGGGCAATCAAAAGGGGTGGGAAGCATAAGTTCTCTTGTTTGTTTAGTACTTCTTTGCCGGGGTTTTATTTCAGGGAAAGCATTGTTTGAAGAACACGGGCATGCATCAACTCTCAAAAGGGAAAATGCATTCATTCTGCTTCCCGTTAGAGAATACAGTTATCCCAATATTTTTATTTGTAAAGTCCCGGAGTGATTGATAATGGATTTTCAGGAGATAGGTTAGTTGCAGTCAGTTATCATTTATTCATTTCATTTCTATACCACCCAATAGGCAAAGCTGCCTGGGCAGTGCACAACAATTAATCAAGTACAAAAGGTAGCTGCTGCACAGAAGAGATCGTAACTGCTTAGAAATGAAGCGGTTTATTATTTAGTTAAACAGAGTTTGACATTGCACAAAATACCACAGAAAGGAAGCAAAGCTCTTTTTAAGCCAATTAATGACCACTGCTTTCCCTTCAGTAGCAGCACAATCCGTTATGGCTGCCCGTAATCCTTCAAACATGGAAGATTACGGGCATCCTGTTAGGTTAGAAGGAGCATGGATATGAGACCACCTCTGCAAAAGACTAAGGTGGCTGATTTAAGTAGTCTAAGAAGTCTTTTCACCTAGAGTGCAAGGATCACAGGCAGAGGTACTGCCAAGATACTGCATTTTGTGATAGAACCTCTCCCTTCCCTTCCCTCCCTTCCCTCCCCTCCCCTTTCCTGGAGCACTGACAAACCATAAACCTTGGTCTTCTGATCTCAAAGCCATCACTGGTGCAGTTCTTTCTGCAAGGATGGAAGGAAGGTGCTCTTAGGTCAAAATCATTGCTCTGACCTTGCTGTGTCTTTCTAAGGTCTGATCTGGGACTTTGATTCTCTTATGGTTGTCTAGAATCCATCTAGTGACCATAAGATTGCATCCAAATGTATGATACCTTTGCGGTGACTTAGAGCTAAATCACAGAGTCCCTTAGAAAATTCACAAATCTTATAGCTTGGCTTCTTGCAGATTTTTTTTTTTTAATTTTGGGGGTGGGGTATATAATATAAATTGTTGCATAAAGAAGCATTTAAACACATTTGGAAGGTTTCTCTCCAACCCATCTATCAAATATTTACAGAAATTTCAAGAGAATTAAATAATCAATGAGATAAGGTTGATTTCTTAGATTTGTTAGATGATTTCTAACATACTCCTTAATCATTACTAGATATAGCCTTACAAAAATAGCAAAGAAATTCTGATGGTTGACCTCTGGAAAAACACAGGAAGCTTTTGGAAGGAAAAGTGAAGAATTTGGGCAAGTTAAACCATATTTTCCAGTGAGGTTTTGCTTTAGTATTTTCTCCAAACAGACATGTTCAACTTTGTTTCAAACTACTTCAGTGCAGAAACATTGACCCCACCCCACTTCCAAGATATTTTTCAACTCTTTGAACTTCTTCAGAACTTTTTGTATATTTTCATGAAATGCGAACTTCCAAATTTGCCTCATCTCTTTATCTCTTTTATGGCTATTATTAATTTCATTAGGACTTGTGCATGATTCTGAGTGGAACATGACTTAACTAAATAAATTAGCATTCTGTCAGAATACAAACCTGCCTCAATTCAGAGTTTAGACCATGCAACATGATAAATAATTGTTTGCTATATTTATTCCTATATTTATTGGGATTGTTCCATAAAGTAATGCCTCCATAGCACTTGCATGGAGAAGCACACTATATCACTTTAAATTTGAAAGTGTGCCATTGCTTTTTTGTCACTTTAATGCATTGTGTCAATGCTAATTCAAATGCAAATAGGATGCCCTTTTCTACTTGAAAGTCATTGTTTTCATACAGCAGGAAATTGCTAGCTTGGAATAGGCAGAGGTAAACACACACCCCTTGTGCAAATCAAAGAGCTGTCATCTCCTCTCCAGTCGTACTCTCCAGTTATTAAACATAATACCCTGTGTGTCTTAACAAGTTGGTACAGCAATGAAATTAACAGCCATAATATGGAAGTTACATTTTTACCTCTCGGCTCCATATAAACCACATCTTTGGATCTCGATCTCCAAGATACTGACTCCACCACCCCTCACCAGATTCTCAGTTAGGGCCAAACTAGACATTTATGTCAAGATACCTCAAAGGCCAATTGGCCAACAGATGCTGGGAGAAAAGAGATATCCAATAAAGAAAGCAATGGATTAACCTCTCTTCCTAGACAAAATTTCTTACAGTGCATTTTGTTTATTTATTTATTCATTCACATATTTATATGCCACTTATAACTCCCAAAGGCCTTCCTAGGTGGCTTACAAGTAACAGCATATTAACAACATATTTTAGCAGATGACCACGAGTGCAGAGGTCGACAAAAAAGGGAAGGAAAAATGGACCTTCTTTTTTGGGGCTAGGAATTCCCTCTGCTTCATATTTCTTGAGTAGTGCTAAATTCTGAGCAAAGATAAGCATTTTTTTTCCTTGAAATGGATACAGCAGTCACGGGCTCCTGGAGTCTAGTACAGATAATGATTAGTACACACAAACATGAAAAATAATCACAACTGAATTTATTTTTGGGACAATGAATAGACTAGTATACTAAAAGTAGCAAGCCTGGCTCAGTGTAAAATAGCACACCCCCTCATTCTGTCCCCATTTGTTAGACTGTCCTTATTACAGTGGGTGGGATGGACTCTCTCCTGTGAGGTCTTCAAAGTCCTCCATGGGGTTCTTAGACTGTTCCCAGTCTTTGAAAATAAGAGTAGCCACGGAGTATCAGAACTTATTTATGTGGAAAAGGCCTTTTGTCAAATGAATGGCTTCATATTTATCAGACTTCATAACATAATTGACTCAGCCCTTCATGCTTTCAGTTTGAAGACTTCTCCACTGGTGGCCAGGACTTGTCACCAGAAGATGCAACCTCTGAGTAGCATGTCCCACCAAAAAATGATGCAGACTTGAAGACTATCCTTGACATAGTAATGTTGCACTAGATGGAACTCTGTGATACTTGCATCTCTTCTGGTTTCAAAAGGATGTGCATAGCAGGACTGATAATAGGACTGATATAGAAATGCATTAGAACAGAAAAGACTAGTAAGGGAAATTACATCTTTTACATCTTCAGAGATTATGTGAGACACTTTCTCCTACATCAGTAAGTGCTTACTGTGTATTCCTATTTAAAAAGAAATGTGGGAAGGAGGTTTCTTTAACCCAGTAAAAGTGGATATACTATAGTGAAAAGTGATGTTTACATGTCAGCCATTTCCAACAATATTGGAGATTGATTAAACTCATTTTGAATTGAGCTACACTACACAACTTTTAGTGTGTTGTTTATTATGTTTGTTCTCACAAAAATAAATTCTGTTGCAATTATTTTTAAGTTCAACCTTAGTCTTATTGGACTACAGCCTAGCCTTAACAATATGTAGATATTTTTTCTCTCTGCAGAACACATGGCTAATATTGTTTATACAATTATTTTCACTAATGTCAATATTCCTAAAAGTATTTTTATTCTTTCTTATACTGTCATTCATTAAAAATCTCATGACAATTTACAAAAATCCCTTCCAAAAATAATCAAGTCAACAATAAAACCATTAAAAACTCCTCAGTGCAAGTACTATTTTTCTGGATCAAACCCTCAAAATTTCCTGAAATTTCACTTTAAGTTAAATTCAGCTATGACAGTGAGCAGCATTTGGGGAAGTCAATGCTCAGTTGCAGCTGCACAGACACATCTTAGATTTGTTACCAGATTTTTACACAAAGCAATGGTCAAAATACCAGGATAGGGTTCCTCCTTTAAGTGTTTTAGGAGAAGCTGAAAGAGATCCAATTAAGAATGAGCAAGAGTGGAGACCATGCATAGCACTCTGTATCCTTTCACGATGGCTAATTCTTTCCACACCTATGTATCTGGTCCTTTGAAAACATTTGTGATGTACAGATGCCCTTTTTCAGAGAAAGAGAATTAGATGATAAGATGGAAGGCTACTGCTGTGTTAGTGACCCTTGGTGGCAACTTTGAAGATGACATCACTTGAAAGGAGAGGGAAGGGCAATGCCTCTTGCATTTCATTAAAAACGAATTCTCAACTGGAGAATTCTAATTCCAAACCAGACTCTCATTACTCCCCCTTGATTAAGTAAATGGTGTCAAATTGCTTGAGTGCTTGCTATGTTGCAAGGGGGGGCAACTTCCATTCTATTAACATGAAAAAAAAAATCCCCATTCACAAATATACACAGTGGGTGACGTCTTAATAGTGCTATTATCAGTGGATATCATTTGGTGCCCTTTAATGTAGATCAGCAGGAGCTGACTTTACCAGGAGCTTTTAAAACAGCATGGGGACGTGTGGAAG
The DNA here is from genome assembly GCF_004798865.1 of Varanus komodoensis. Lineage (NCBI taxonomy): Eukaryota > Metazoa > Chordata > Lepidosauria > Squamata > Varanidae > Varanus > Varanus komodoensis. The sequence goes on from NW_025336598.1 coordinate 15,188,729, forward strand.
CATCTTTCAATATCTCACACGGGGAAATCAATAAACATTAGTCACCACAGCACAGAAAGTCCTAGAATGGGTAGGGGGAAGGAAATGGGCTACTTTACCATTTCACGCTGTTCTATCCAAACCTGTTTAATTAATTAGCTCCTCTTACCATTGCGTGTGTGTTTGTATGTGCATGTATTTTCATCGTATCTCACTGTGCAGTGTCAGGGACTCCCAAGTGAAAAGCAGATCTCCATGAATTATTATTATTTGCTCAGCTGTCTGGACTTCTCTTGTCATTGCACTGCAGCACCAAACATTGCATTATGGTAAACACGTTAAAAATGAAAACAGAAACAGCCATTATTTTTCTGGGTCCCAATCTGTATTACCCCCCTCTGGTTGCTATGTGCCCATCCCAGGTGCTTTTGTTAGAGGCAAACAGCAGCAGAGCTGGGTGAATGTTACAGGAAACTGATCTTGACTGAGACTGGGAGAATAGATGGCAGGAAAGAAAGACCCACAGCCATTTTCAGAAGAAACTGATTGGCTTCTCCCAGATGACTCCTTTTACTGAACTCCACTTCTCCTTCCTACATTTTTTTTAACTAATAAGGACCTCTTGTGCATCATGTCACATCTTCTTTCTTTACTACCACAGTAACCGAAGTTAAACACCTGCTACTGAAATACATTGAAATTATGATTCTGTCTTCCCAATTATTCATAAAGTGATTTTTAAAGCTCTGGTCTTTGAGTTGGCAAGACAGTTTGTTCTAAATGTTGGTACTATACAGATACTTTCCAGGATGTTCCCTTCTTTATGGGAAGATCTAAGTAGCATTTCTTCTGGGGCTTCAATTTCCATTGTATTTGAAGGGAGGTATTGAAAATGGACTGAATTCCTTTGAAGCACACCTTGTATGTGAGTGTGCAAGAGGAAGGACAATACAAGATGTGTTTAGGGGGAGGATTGTCTCTTCATGCATAGCTCCTTATTCCAGGGAGCTTTGGATCCAAGTATCGTCACCTAGATATAGTTTGGGTAATGGTTTTTCTCTGTGCCTAATCCTGAAGTTGGACTGCCTTTGTCACTCCTTCCAGTTTCTTATAATCATTGTGGTGTTCTACAGTTAGAAGTAGAGAGGATTCTGAAAATGAGAAGGTTTTGGTGTTCTCCTAATTTTTGTATGCATTCAAGAAACCATCCTATCTCCCTGTTTTCCTAGTCCAGCTGGGCCAAGTGCTTGCAGTATTTTTTTATTTTTAACTTAATACATTGTATTATTCCTATTATAGGAATCAGAGGCACACAAATGTGTAGTTGTTAATTTCCCCTTGGATCTTTAATTATTCCAAGGTTTCACTATTTGATTTCTCTCTGTAGGAGTTGTTTGGTTGTTTGTTTAAGCTATCCACTCATCCTTCTTGCAACTTGGAGGAATTTATTTTCCCCCCCTCAATTCATCACAGCTGGGCCACAAAATTGTGACACCATGTAGACAAATGTAGACACATGCAACTGCCTCCCCCCCCCCCCCAAAAAAAAACTTGTTCTGAGCACCACCACAAAATGGTCATGGACAAGTAATCTGCGCAAATGTTTGAGAACAAGGCAGAAGTGGGCTCTGAGCCCAACACACTAAACAGTTCCTTTGAATTCAGTTTTCAACAACAACAGAATCCCGTTTTGTTTTTGTTCATTAAATGGGAGTAATAGGTACCTTGATGAGTCCCAGAAAGGGTGTCTGGGAAGGCAACAGTGCCTACAGGCATGACGTCTGGCCCAATGTAGTTTTCAAGTGAAAAGTGAAGCACTTCTTTCAGAGAAGTCTTCCATGACTTTACTGAACTCTACCTCTCATCCCTATTCTTCCTTGAACCCCAAAAGATCTGTAGTGCATCATGTCACAGTGCACTATGGCTGCTTTCAGAATAAAAGTGACCAGTTTAAGCTCAAGTGCTTAAAGCTTGTTTTTCCTACTGTGATGTTAAGCTGTCGCCGTGGAAATATAACTGCCACCAGATTTTACTGAAAATAGAATTTAAAGATGAATTGGAAGTGTTTGCAGTAATGCAATAGCCAAGGGATTCTTGGGGAATCAAAAATGTTGATGAGGCAAGCAAAGTTTATTGAGTGAATTCTGTATCCCTACCTTGAACTTGCTATAATAGTCAGGTAAACGTATGTGCAAATCAGTAAGGGAAAATGGAAACTTTAAAGAGGATCAAGACCTTCACTGGTTTGAGTATTTGCAAATATTAAGTTATGTAAGACAATTACAGAAATCACATTTTCAGTGGGGAGAGATGAATATATGTGATAAAATAGTGGCAGTAAGGAACACTTAGTATAAAAATAATTTTAGAATAGTACTACAGAAAACCATGGTTTGCTGGGCACAAGTACTTGAGTACTCTATAATTGATGTTTGGGGAAATATACATAATTAACAGTAGCAATTTATCACTTTGTACAACTATAAGAAGAAATTAGTGTTTGCTAGGTGGTACATTGCACTTCAAAAGCTGCTATGCTTATTGGCATATAAGCATAGTTCTGCTGGAATAAGATAGAAAACATATTTCTTGTAAAATATGCAAAAACCAAAACAAAATAGACAAGTATTTTTTGTTCAGCTGGAAATGGCAAGAATAAATATGACTAATATTTTAATTCATTCTATAGGATGAGTAGAATTTATGTGAATTTGGATTTTCTGATACTTGGTTTTGTTTTTTTTTTTTTAGCTTACACTAAATTCGGATGGGAATCATCAATAATTATCTTATTCCAGCTAGGCAAAACATATATGTTATGTTATTTGCGAAGTCATGTCCGACCCATCGTGGCCCCCTGGATAACATTCCTCCAGGCACTCCTATCCTCCACCATCCCCCAGAATCCATCCAAGCTCACAATGACTGCCTCAGTGACTCCATCCAGCCACCTCGTCCTCTCCCTTCCCCTTCTTCTTTTGCTGTCAATCATTCCCAGCATTAGGGTCTTCCTTCTCATTCAGTGGCCTAAGTATTTGAGTATCTGACATCTAAAAAGCAGTCAGGGTTGATCTCCTCTAAGACTGTCTGGTTTGAACCCCTTGCAGTCCAAGGGACTCTCAGGAGTCTTCTCCAGCACCATAATTCAAAGGCCTCAGTTCTTCAGCACTCAGCCTTCCCGGTGGTCCAATTTTCACAGCCATACATTACAACTGGGAAAACCATAGCCATGACTATACAAACTTTTGTCAGCAGGGTGATATCTCTGTTTTTTAGTATGCTGTCTAGATTTGCCATAGCTTTCCTCCCCAGGAGCAAGTGTCTTTTAATTTCTTGGCTGCAGTTACCATTTGCGGTGAACTTGGAGCCCAGGAAAATATACTGCCTCCAATAATTTGCGAGGAAGTGTTAGGACCAGATGCCATGATCTTAGTTTTCTTAATGATGAGTTTCAAGCCAACTTTTGTGCTTTCCTCTTTCACCTGCATCAAGAGGCTCTTTAGTTCTTCTTCACTTTCTGCCATTAGAGTGGTATCAGCTGCATATCTGAGGTTGTTGATATTTCTCCCAGCAATCTTAATTCCAACTGGTGATTCATCTAGCCCTGCCTATCTCATGATGTGCTCTGCATATAAGTTAAATAGGCAGGGCAACAGTATGTAGCCTTGCTGTACTCCTTTCCCAATTTTGAACCAATCAGTAGTTCCATGTCCAGTTCTCACTGTTGTTTCTTGACCTGCATACAGTCTTCTCAAGAAACAAATAAGATGGTCTGGTAATCCCATCTCTTTAAGAACTTGCCACAATTTGTTGTGATCCACACAATCAAAGGCTTTAGCATAGTCAATGAAGCAGAAGTAGATGTTTTTCTGGAACTCCCTAGCTTTTTCCATGATCCAGCGTTGTTGGCAATTTGATCTCTAGTTCCTCTCCCTCTTCGAAATCCTGCCTGACTTCTGGTAGTTCTCAGTCCACATACTGCTGGAGCTTAGCTTGTAGGATTTTGAGCATAACTTTGCTAGCATGTGAAATGAGTGCAATGGTGCGGTAGTTTGAACATTCTTTGGCATTGCCCTTCTTTGGGATTGGAATGTAAACTGGCCTTTTCCAAACCTGTGGCCACTGTTGAGTTTTGCAAATTTATTTATTTATTTATTTATTTATTTATTTATTATTTATTAAAACATTTTTATGCCGCCCCATTCACCGAAGCCTCGGGGCGACTTACATCACTAAGTTAAAATAATTACAATATAAATTAAAAATATTTAATTTTATTTACAATTATAAATTATAAATATTAAATTAAAAATACAACAATACAGTATAAAATAAGCCGCCCTGGCCAGATAAAATCCAATAATATTAACCGTTAAAATGCCACTTGAATAAAAAGGTCTTCGCCTGGCGCCGAAAAACAAATAACGACGCCGCCAGGCGGACCTCTCTGGGGAGCGCGTTCCATAACTTAGGCGCCACCGTAGAGAAAGCCCTCCTCCGAGTACCCACCCTCCTAATTTCTTTCATGGAGGGTTCCCGGAGAAGGGCCTCCCCCGCCGATCTCAAGGGGCGGCTGACATATATGGATGCAAGCGCTCCTTCAGGTAACCAGGACCCAAGCCGTTTAGGGCTTTATAGGTCATCACCAACACCTTGAATTGGGCCCGGACTTCAATGGGAAGCCAGTGAAGCTGACGGAGAACTGGAGTCATGTGAACACAACGCCCAGTCCCCGTCAGCAGCCTGGCAGCTCTATTTTGAACCAATTGAAGTATCCGGACCGCCTTCAAGGGTAGCCCCACGTACAGCGCGTTGCAGAAGTCGAAACGGGAAGTCACCAGTGCATGTGTCACTGTCGCAAGGCAGTCGTACTCCAGATAGGGGCGCAGCTGGTGAATCAGCCGAAGCTGGAGGAAAGCGCTCCTTGCCGCTGCTGTCACCTGAGCTTCTAGTGAAAGCTCCGGGTCGAGGAGCACTCCCAAGCTGCGGACCTTGTCCCTAAGAGGGAGTGCAACCCCATTCAGAACAAGGTTCAGTTCACCCTCTCCGAAGCCCGAACCACCAACCAACAGGACCTCCGTCTTGTCTGGATTGAGCTTCAGTTTATTGGCCCTCATCCAGCCCATTACCTCGGCCAGGCACCGGTTCAGTACAGCCACTGCCTCACCTGGATTGGTGGAAAACATAACTCCAATTTTCCTGAAGAGATCTCTGGTCCTCCCTATTCTATTGTTTTCTTCTATTTCTTTGTACTGTTCATTTAAGAATGATTTTGTGGCATATTTAGGGGTTCCCTATCAAATCTTGTCTCCTTGTCCAAGAATATTCACAGGTATCCCCAAAACAACTGCCCTCACCTACTGATTTATACAAGCAGTAAAATACTTTTATTTAAATCCTTAGCACTCTGTTGCTGTTTGTTATTCATTTAGTTTATCTTCCACCCAATAGATGAAGCTCTTTGAGTAGTACAGGAAATTTACAAAACACAAACACATGATATGCCAGACTTAAGATCTACCTATACCTGAACCTATTACCTATTTAAAAGGATAAGCATGCAATTGAATGTTGAAAAATTAGCATGTTTGAACTGTGCCTTGATGCATGGGTATTTCAGCCATACAATAAGGTTAGGGATTGCCTCCAGGGTAGGGTTAGGCTTCGAAAAACCAAGGTCCCCATTCTGCTAGTGAGTGTTGGAACATGTTCAGAAGGGGCAGAAAGAGTGAGTCATGCTGAAAAATATAGGCAATGTAGTATGTTCAAACTTGGTGCTGCAGCTTGGCTTTATTCACTCATTAACTATGGGCACAATCCCTTGAAAGTCTAGATACAAAAATGTCTACAGCTTCCAGCATGCCCCAGCCATATTTTGCTTTCTATTTCAGAACTTACGTAGATTGTGCTTTAAGCAACTCTGCCTCCTTATTCCACCCACGATCACTTTCCATTCTCTGTCTCTCCCACTTCTCACCAAGTACCAAAGTCCTCCTTCTGACTTCCTCCAACTGACACTAATTTCATCCACCATTTCATTCTACTTGTTGCTGTCAATCATTCCTCCAATCACTCTTCTGTTGCAGTCTTGTTGGAATTCCAGTGCTGGTTATGAACTCCAATACCCAGTAGACCATGTTGATAAAACCAGGGATTGGAATTACTACTGCCAGAATGCCTACAAAGTATACACTCCACAGGGGAACAGCAGAATACTGACGTTGACTTGGTGAAGCAACATTCAAGTTACGGCTTGCCAATACTAGATCTCTTTGTCTCGTATGTCTTCATCCCTCACAAAAAGGGGTAGGCATAGCTCAACTGAGAAGGACTCAGCTTGCGGTATACTTTACTTTCCCTGCACAGCTATTGTGATGTGCATATTTCAAGTGTGTGGTTCTTTCTTTAAAAATGAATGAACTAAGTGCTCAGACTTGCTTATAGGAATATTTTGAGGTAAATGTAGAAGTTCCTTTTTGGAGGGCAGGCAAATGAGAAATACCTGAGGAACTTCAAGAGAAACAAAAGAAGTGCCCATAATTAAAGAAACATTTCTTGAGGGGTGGGTTGCATATTCCTAGGATTATGGAAGCGTCTTATTGTGGGAAGGGAAAAGCTGGCTTCCTCATATAAGAACCCCAAATGATACTGTAAGGCCTTATAATATAAAGCACAGATTTATATGCAGGAAACATACCCTCTGACATTACATGAATTCTATCTCCAGTCCCTGAAGAAGCTGAAATGCACACTAAAAGAAAGCAGGGGAAAACCCTTCAGATTGAATTTACACCTCAAATCTTTGCTCCAAGCTGCCTCACATATTGCTTATTCATGCTAGCAGCTTAAACCATATTGGGAGGGCAAAAATGTCTGGCACTGGGGGTTTGAAATGTGGGCTATTTCCACAAAAACCTGTCAAGCTCCTTATTTGCCCTCCAGGATCCCTCCAGCCAAGTTACCATGGTCCCAGTGCTAGAGGTCCTTTTCAGATGTTTATTCATAGGTTCCAAGGAGATACGGTTTGAGTCAAGAGCTCATGCCCCATTTTCTCTCATGCCTCTCCCAGACTTCACTTTCCAAATGTAGTTAATAAAGTGCACTGACATCCTGTGAGGAGTGTTATGTCATGTCACGAAAACCCACCTGGCATAAAAATAGAAGAGGCACTCTGTGCAAATTATTTCCTACTTGTAAAAAAGACTATGGCTGGTGAGCTCAGTCTAATCACCACAATACCTGTTTCATTGCTTCCCGTTCTGACAGCAACATGGTCTTCCAATTACTTCATGATTTTTTGTTTGTTTACTATAACGACTGTAGAATGGAGCAAATGAGGGGAAAGAAAACACAACCAGTGCACTAGGTGAAAGATCTCATTTTCTCTTCCCTATACCTGCTAGTTAGTCGGGTTTGTCATCAGCATTTTTCTGCCTTATTTTACATGAACTTAGATTTAAAAGTGGGGGTTTTGTGGGACACCAATTAGCACTTTCTCAAAGAAGCCATTAGGGGCTGTAAGCCTTAACTTAGCAACTCAGTAACTAGAGCTAAAGACTGGCAAGGGTAATGAGCTTGTGTTTTAGAACTTTCTTTCGGCACATGAGGGCATGGTGTGTAGAACAACATCTCCTGTAATTGGTTGGCAGTATAAGGTCTCTGGATTGGACAAACCTGGTATACTAGTATGTCTGGCCTTCTGTCCTTGCCTGTCAGCAGAGCAGCTCATGTGGACTAATCATCATCAAAGCACCAGATCCAGCAACTGAGGTTAGAAGGCCTGGTTGGAGAAAACCTATGCATTAATCTCAGGGAGGGTCTTTTTGGATTCCTAAATGGTATTGTACAGAGAGAGTGTAGCACCCAAAAAGAAAAATGTGTTCTAATTCATTTACTCAAAATTAAAAACTTATCTCTGCCTGTATAGTCAGGACTGGGGTCAAGTGGAAGGAGTAAGCTTTATGGGCTTTTTGTCAAGATATGCCACTGCTGTTGTTTCTTCTTGCTGTCTCTGACCATGCATGTGTGAGCGAGCCCTTGAGGTGAAGTGATGGGACAGCGGCATCCTGTTCTGTGGAGCACATTCTCTCTCTCTGGGTGGTTGTGAGGATCAGGACAGAGCTAGAAAGTATAAAAATGGCCAGGAATGCCTTAGAGATGAGTTGTCCCGCACTGAGAGAACCTTGCCCCAGCTCCACCACCACCACCCTGGATGGTGCTTCACATCAGTGTAGGTCAACTCTGTACTGAACCTAGTGGTCTTCAGCAATCACATTGACACATGGTGAATGACATCAGGAGATTAAACAGTGGTGGTTCACTTGACTATACCTTGGAATGGCATGTAAGAACTGAATTCAAAACAAAACAGGATACTTCTTAAGCCAGGTTTCTCTGGTTGCAAGTTCACAGCCATTTTTTCTTTACAGCATTACAGTTAGTGATTTCCCAACACAATTTATGTGCAATTACTTTATTTTTCTGATTTGCTAATAGGGATTTTCAACAGCCCTCACAGACCTGATCATAGGTTATAGACTCTTCTTGGGATCTATGTAAATGCTCTGCTAATTGTGTATGGCAGAGCTATGCATGATTGCCTTGCTTATTTGAGCATACACATGGTCCTGATTTAATTGAATGTAAGTACACATGTGAAGAGAGGATTTTATCTTCCATTCCAACTTTTTTCCCACAAAAATTACAATCCCCACCCTGCCAAAAGTTTGTGCCAATTTTTTCCCTATATTTTTTCCCCTGTATTTAAAAGCACCCCCTACCCCATTCCACCATAACAAGAGAATCTTGGCATGAAAATGTGGAAGAGGATTGGATCAAAAACGAAAAACAAAACATTGGAATCCAAAGCATATGGATTTTCTTTTTTTTAATCCCTGGTCATCCTTTAATCCCTGGTGTGTGTGTGTGTGTGTGTGTGTGTGTGTGTGTGTGTGTTCGTTGGGGTGGCATTTCTGCAGAAGGGGGAAAACATACAATAAGTAATTCAGTTACACATAGCTTTGTTATGCACAAATGGCAAAATATTTAGCTTGGCCTTCATTCTCCATTTCTCTATCTTGTGTTGCACTTTCCAACTTTTCCCAGATTCACTCCCCATCTTCTCCCTTGAGGGCATTTCCTCTTCAGATAAAAGTTTGCACCAGGGTCATCAAGGAAATATAACCCCTAATCTCAGAAGTCTCATTATATTTAATGTTATGATGAAATTATACCAATATTGAACCAACTTTATGCCCCCCTGATTGTTTCAAGGTTCAATTAACACTGCTGGTTTTAACCTAAAAAGCCCTTCATAGTTTAGAGTCATGGTAACCAGAGTAGGGCTGCATGCAACTCATCTCTCAGAATTCTCTTCCCTATCTGTGGGGAATCAATTTAACCAAATTTCTTCCATGGGAGGAGAAATTCTCCAACAGTCTCAAAGTGTAGGGCTGACCACTGGCAGAGGTTGCGATCATTTCTTTTCTCTTCTTTCCTTGCACTGTCAACTGTGTTAGCAGCTTGATTTCAGCTTGTACCCATATGGCAGGTGTGAGCAGCACTAAATCAGTCCTCTGATTGCCTGAAAAGTTTTCTTATTTATGTATTTCAATTTTTATATACCATCCTATCCCCAGTGGCTCTGGGCAGTTTCAAATGAACACTAATTAAAGATTTGACTAACAACAAATCTAAAACTAATCTGGGAACTACTCTGGGAAGGCCTGTCCAAAGAGACGCATCTTTAACTCCCCCTTGGATGTAGTCATCTAAGATTTCGGATGCAATATCTCCAATGAAAGATGCTTCTTTCATTCTTCCTCATGATTTTGATGGTATTTTATACTTAACTTTGTGGGGTTTCAAGCTTACTTGACCTCCATGAAGTGTCCAAGGGTGATATATATCCCTGTCTTTTTAATTATACATCTCACCGTTGTTGTATACCCTCCAGAGCTGTGTTCACTTCCCGATCTTAAACTTCCATGGGAATAATTATTTAATTATGTCTTCTCCTGACCCTCAGTTTAAGTGCAAGAAGTTGAGGGGTAGATAGATGCTGGTGCAATAACAAACAGGATACTCATGAGAGCTTCTTGACCACCTCACAAGAAAGTCAGTATGAGCCCCAAGAATTTCTCCAACATTTTTTCCTCCTTTGAACTTCTTTTCACAAGCAATTTCTTTGCTATCCTATTGAATTACAATGGTCAAAAAGCACAGGGAAGCCATATTCAGCACAGCACTGATCTGAAAGACCAGCTCTTCTCAGATGTCCCTACCTATCCTGAATTTATTACTAGAAGCTCATTCCAAGTGTCCCACATATGGAGCGTCAGTGGGTGGTCACTCACGGACAGGCATGTTCAGTGGGCAGAATAAAAGGATAAGGCGGAACACCTCTGACAATCCAGTGACGCCCTGCCAATTTCATGGCATAGGCTTCCCACCCACCACTTGTGCAGGGCTATGTGGCTCTTCTCCAGCAATGTTTACTTCTGGGTGGAAGCAGGGAGGTGGAGGTCTCATAAGGGGGCTCCACGGATCTGTCTCCTTCCAGAAAATGGGCTGTGCAACTCATTGTGGTGCATTCCGTAGGAAAAGGTAAATCTCTTTTGCATCAGCAGTGGGTCCTGCTTGTGTGACTGACCTGGTGGGGTGGACCACTTGCAGAATGGAATGGGGTGAAAGGGATCAGCAGGGTATAAGGACCCCACTGGATTCTGCCCAGAGAGTTGCATCCAATGGTTTGTACCCAGCATTAATCTAAATTAGGCATAGGAGAGGCCTATGTAAGTGCCAAATGTGCCTTCCTCAGTTCCTACCGATACAATATTTTATTCCTGATTGGTAGACTAAAACAGTTTTTTTTTACCATTTCTTTAATTCAGTTGGGTTTGCTTCAAATGGAAGGGAGAGGGATTGCCACTTTAATTTCCCAGGAACACCTCTGTGCCTCTGAGTCTCAGAGATGCCCTTAGGAAATGGAGACTGGGGTTGGCTGCAGAATGCCTGACCAAAATGAGGGGAGGAGGAGAAAAAGACACCCACAGCCACTGCTCTCTGCTCCTCTGTGGGGCAGGAATCTGGCCTGAAAGAGAAAAAGAGATGAGGGAGAAATGTGTCTGCACAAGAGACGGGGAAGAGAAAAGGGGCCAGTCCTTTGTGAAACAGTTCTGTAAACTATGGTTTTCAAAGGAGTTTTGTGTGATAATCCTCCGTTTTCATCTCTGCCTTATAATCAATCTTTTGGGCAGGCTGCTTGTCCTTGGCAGTCGTGCTTCCCATTTCTCAAATTTCTGAACAAGCTGGAAAGGGGTTCTACCCCTCAACTGAGTCCTGTTCATTTCAATGGGACTATTCCTAGTAGGGCTAACACTGGATGCATCCCACTGGTTGCCCTCATCAGTCAGTCCTACCTGGCAATGGCTTCATTGGCTTTTTGACACCAGGCAAGGACCATTTTATTCTCTTAGGATTTTTAAGTGACTATTCATTTCACTATCTTATTTTATTTTATTTTATTTTATTTTAATTTCAGTTATCTTTTAAAGTATTTCTTTCAGTATTGGTTTCCCCCATGTTTTTCATCTTGGCTATAATAAATAGGGTTTGCGTGGCTGCTTTTAATGTTGGTACCTTTTGAACTGTCTGTTTTATTTTGTAATTACATGAACTTCCTTCAGCTTCTACTAGAGGGCAGTGCTTAAGTGGAATGGATGACTGAATACACTTCTAACCTCTACTGTCCCCCCCACCCCCATAGCACCAGTATATATTTAAACACACATACACATTAATAGAACTGCAGGAAGGGCCATTCCTATGAGGTTGCCTCCAATCATCAAAGGATTATGAGCATTCTATACAGGGTGAAAGGAGCATGATGGTGAAGGTTGCTTCCAGTCTCCTCCACCTTTCAAAGCAGCTGGACAGCTAATTTCAGCCATGTAACTGCTGTGCTTTGGATCAGGAGAAAAGGAGGCTAAGGTGCCACCAGGAGACATCTGCCACCAATCTACTCACCTCCATGTCCCCTGGAATGCTCCCTAAATCCCTTCTCCAAGGTTGCATTTCTGACCTCGGAGAGGCAGCCAACCATGTGTTCTGTGCCAGGGGTGAATTCGAGAGGCTGCTGATGTTGAAGCTGTTTTATGATGCCTTGAGAGCAATAGTAGCTTAATTTCTTTTGGTTGCTGAATAGAATGCACTCCTAAATCTTAAGAGTGTAATCTTGCTTTTAGCACAGAGTTAGAGAGGCACCACACTAAGATATATATAGACGGGAGCATGATTTTAATTTTGCTTAAATATACGTTTATTAATTGAAACTTATACATACCACTTTCAAGCATAGCAAGGGCTTCAATCCCTAAGTGCTTAATCCAGCCAAGACACTGCACTAGAAAGAAACAAAACCACCCATGTCAAAGGGGATATATACAAAGATGAAAAGTGTGATGAAATATGGATATAGAATATTAACAAGCAAAAGAAAGCTTATACTTCCCTTATCTGAGCCTGTATTTGTTCCCTGAATAGCCCAGGGGATGCTCTGTGAGAAACAAAGTTGTCTGGGTGACCTTCTGGTCAATTCCTCTTCCTAAGCTGAGAACTAAAGAAAATGCCTCTTCCTATGTACTTACTGGGAAGTAAATATGCATTTAGTTCTTCTCTCCCCATGCTTCAGGAGGTCTCAGTACACACAGGAACTAACCTTCCCTCCCTCCCTGGGAGACAAGAGAAAAAGAAGGAAAAAAAAAAAATCAGGGAAAGGACAATGTTGCTTCCGTAAGGCAAACAGTCCCATTCTCACAGCAAAAGCAGCTCTTATCTACAGGATGATTGCAGGAGGCAGCTCCAAGGCAATTATCACTGGTCTTCTTCCTAACCAGTGGAAGATCATAATGCATTGTCATGACTTCAGAAAACTACCTGTTGAATAACTCAACAAGCAGTTTATTGACCCCGGATTCAGTTAACTTTCTTTGTGTTTGTGAAAGTAAACGAACTATTTGCAGTGTTAATTAAGCAACATTCATTGACTCAAGTGGAGCTCTAATATCTTGATTCTAACAGAGACCTACCTTCAGATGGAAAAGGTACTTGCTTGTCTTTTGTCTTCTCCAACTCCCTTTTCTCCTAATTTCACACCTGCTCTATGAAAAGAACGTTTCTATAGTATGGTTTTAAAAAACCTCCATCCTGATATCCCGCTTTTGCATTGAAATGTGCAATTATTTGCTTTTCTTATTCTCTTATTGACTGGATTCACTTCGCAGAGAGAAAAATGGGCGTAATTGTTAAAGGGTAAACTGTATTTTTGTTGCTTTGACTGCATCCTTTTGATCGCTGTTTTCTCTTGTCTTTCTAATGCAATCAACTGATAGAGACAAATTGTCTGTAACCTGCCCAGGAAACTGAGTGGCTAATCGGGTGGGCTAAAAAAACAAAAAACAAAAAAACAATAAATAAATAAGAGCAAACTATGCTTATGGGATGGGAAATTCTGTGGTGGAGCAACTGCTTCATCCAATCCAAATAGACTAGAAGGTATGCAAATATTTCTGTTCTGTTTGTCTTCTCCTTCAGTTTTTTGTCCATGTCCTTCTCATTGTTCATGTTGAGCACAAAGGAAGGAAATGCAGGATGTCAGCTCCAGGATACTGATGGGCCTTAAGATCTCACTTATGCCCCCCTCTTATGGAACACTACCAGTAGGACAGTGGTGTTTGCTGCCACCATGCTAAGTGGGCCTCTGGTGGCATATCTGCCATTCTACTGGAGCATCCCTTCTCAGTTACACTTGATAGAACATTATACTGAGTCAGGCCACTGGTTCATCTAGCCCAGTAGTGTCAACCCGAACTAGCAACTGCTCTGCAGTATTTCAGAGAAGTCTCCTTCCTAGCCCTACATGCCCATATCAGGGATTGAACTTGGGCTCTCCTGAATGTAAGACACATGCTCTTCCACCCAGTTTTTGTCCTGCTCCAGGTTATGACTCCTCAGGTGCCTTCTCTGATTTCAGTGTAAGAAGAAAGGCATTTTAAGGTGACACTGAACTGTGTTTTCCCTCTTCCTATGCATGATTTCAATTATATTCCATTCTTCCTATATAAAAGAAATATATACAAAAGAATCCCAGGGTGCCTCACATAAAACAATAGATCACCAATGAATACATTAAAGCTGAATATTAAAACCATAGGCAATGGTAAACCAGGTGAATAAAGATAGCAGAACTAGTTAATGAAAACCAGTAACAGTAATACACTGTAGGTGTAGGCATCCACTTTGCTGTCAGGTTAGCCTCCCTGGAAATGTTACACATACAGGATATGACTTACCAAAAAGTGTTCTCTCCTGCTGACCTAGCATCAGACTGATCCAGGAGAGTATGGCTGCTTCTGAGTTCTAGGTTCAGGCACACAGGTGGGGTGAAGGCAGACTCTTGGGTATTTGGACTCCTCTAAAATTCACCCAGAACACACATGTCCTGAAAAAGATCAGCATGAGAAATGGCTATCTCTGTTTTCTAGCCACATTTTGCAGCTTATTGCACCTGAGGAATCTTCTTAAGCAGCCCAATTTATAATGCACTACACTTGTTATACATGGGATTTCTAGGTTATGGATAACTGAACATGCCTTCACTACAGTTAGGCTGAAATAAAATGCTAGGAATATAAAGAATTTCATTTCTGCTTGCAAAATCTGTGAGCATTCCTGTTTGCAACCCCAAAGGTGAACAGGAGAATGCATTCTTTGAAAATGTTCATGGATTCTTGAACATCCACCGCATTGAAAAATGTGAAAAGTCTGATGAGACAGAAAGGCTGTAATTATGCAGCTTATGACTGTGCCATTTTACAGTTCCTATGGGGGAAAAGTGTACAACTTTGCCAATTTGTGCAAATATGAGATTTTTTGTGCAACTTTTATTTTGCACAGTTTTCCTGTTTGCACAAAGCTAAGAGAGAAGGTTCCTGTAAGCACAACTCAGAGGGAAGAAGGCAGTGTGCTAATCTTTGGAGATTCTGAATAAACATGAACATCATTCAATTGCACCTCCCTATCATATACACACTGATGCAGAATTAAACTCCATTGAATTTACTTCTGAATTAACTCCATTTACTACTGAATGGACATCTATAGGGCTGAACTGTACCATGACTACCCATGAAAGATGACCAG
This sequence comes from Varanus komodoensis, assembly GCF_004798865.1. Lineage (NCBI taxonomy): Eukaryota > Metazoa > Chordata > Lepidosauria > Squamata > Varanidae > Varanus > Varanus komodoensis. The sequence goes on from NW_025336598.1 coordinate 15,203,909, forward strand.
CTTGGTATTATGCAATAGCACCATAAGAAGCATTGCTTCTGCATAGTATACAGCCTAATAAAAACATGGCTAATATTTTTAAGATGCTGATCTCTCTCTTCTGAATCCACTCTGTCAAATCTAATGGATGCAAGTACAGTGAGAGCTAGCCTCATGTCTGGTGCCAAAAGCTGGCAGTGTCATGAAAATACTAAGACTGCAGAAGCATGCAAAGGTCCAAGTAAGTTGACAACACCTCTATTTGCACTTTCTGCTGGACTCCTGGAAATGCTGGATGCAGTACAACTGAAAATAACACTTTGGCTATCCCAAAAGCCCAATGCAAAATGTGAATTCCTTGTCTGTTTTTCGTAACAGATCATACTACCTGGATCCTTTATATTACCAGCAGTTCAACTTTTTCAATGTTGTTCACCTAATCTACTTACTTCCTGCCTATGCTGTGATAGAATTCTGACTGGTGATAATCACTTTGGTCTCCTTAATCATTTAGTGTTTCTCCCTGACTCCCACTTTCTGATGCCCTGGTTAAGAGTTGTTTTCAGGCTGTTCACACACCCAAGCCCAGCACTCTATACTTTTAAAAATAAATTTATACACTATAAATACCTCAGAGTGGAAAGTTGAAGATAGCACAGTTGTGGAAGATTGGAAAAACAAGCGGACTGAGTACACAACAATGGCAACAGAAGACCAGTTAAAGAATTTACTCAAAGTTGGAAGATTTATTTTGAACAATTTAAATAATGGTTAAAGAAAACACAATTTATGCAAACATCTGTGATTACCATCAGTGCCAAAGCAAGGTTCAGATTTATAACTATAAACATATGATTGAGAATTGAATGGTTGGGATGGAATCGAAGTTGATAATGACCTTTGTCTATCATAAATGTGCTTAAATGAGGAGTTGCTTCTTAAATCCTAGAATGACCCTTGGCTCCAAACCCAATTTTTCTTCTTTTTATTTTCTTCTTATATATTCTTTTTTCTTTCCATTGTATTTTCAGAAAACAAATACAAATTATTCTAAATAATTTTACATACTGAATCCATTCAGTTGCTGGAAATGGTGTACAATTAATCTAAAGCATAGAATGACAGAATAGTGGAGTTGGAAGGGGCCAAGAAAGCCAGATGTTGCTGCTCAGCAATTTACACCATCCCATTCATGAATTAGACTGAAAATCATGCTCAAAACCATAAACAATAAAACCTGGGCACAGATCAAATATGGCAGTGCACAGTTCCATGATACCACAAGTCTTCTTGGAAAAAGTAGGCCTTCAACATTTTCCCTCCTTCTTCTTAACTGAACCAAGGAATTCACATTTACAGAGAAAGCAGCAACCCACAGTCCTGGTTGTTGTTTGATGTCAAGGTCACCTTATGCAGTTGTTTCGATGTCAAGGTACATAAAGTCACCTTCCAGAAGGATGGCTGTGTTGCTGTAGAATCCCTGCATGTGGCAACTACATTTAACTTTATGTGCAGTTTACTATGCAGTTTACATGTTTGCAGCTTTCAGTAAGTTTGATGGAATTGTATCTTTCACCACCCATTGTTAATGATGTGCACATCACCACACTGCTAAGACAGTGCAAGAAATCACTCTTATAAGAACATAAGAAAATCCCTGCTGGATCAGACCAAGGGTCTATCTAGTCCAGTGCTGAGCTGCCACATTGGCCAACCAGCTCCCCACAGGATCCCACAAATGGAATATGATTGCAATAGCACCTTCCTGCCTGAATTCCCACTGGTGTACATAGTTATGTTGCCACCACTACTGGAGGAAGCACATAGCCACTGGGACTAGTAGCCTTGATAGCCTTCTTCACCATGAATTTGTCCCATTCCCTTTTTGAGCCATCCAAAGTGATGGCCATCACTCCATTTCCTGGAAGTAACTTCCATAGTTCTGCCATGTGCAGAACTATGGAGAGCAGCTTCCTTTTATCTGTCTCAGTTTGGCAGAATGTATGATTGCCTCAAGATTCTCCTTGTGCAGTGTTCGCTAGCTGCATTTGAACAGTGCCACACTTTGATAAAATGGTGTATGCAATGCATCTCAACAGCACTTGGCAACTGTACTGAGATCTCTTTGTTATAGTGTTTTAGTAATGTGTATGTGCACACCACTAAAGTAAGGGGCAGCTTGTAGGGGGACTTTTAATGCATTGGCCTTGAAAACAAGCAAGCACATGTGTGAATGGACCCTCACAGACAGAACATAGCATTTTAGCTTGAGTAAAGCTAACCAGTGTGATGTTGTGATTAAGAGTGTTTGGACTAGAACTCAGGAGCTCTTGACCTGAATTCTACTTGGCCATGACTTTGGGCCAGTCACTGACTCTCAGCCTAACATAACCTCACAGGGTTGTTATTGTGAGCATAAAATGGAGAGGAAGAGAACACTGTGAGCCACTTTGGGTTCCTCACAAGAGGAAGAAAGGTGGAGTAGAAGTATAATGCAATAGTAATGTAATAATAACAAAGCTTTCACATCACATCATGTCTTCATTGGAATCAGTTCATGCATTCAGCTACCAGCTCTTCAGTGCTGAAAAACCAAGTGACATATGTACACATATGAACCTGTCAATTTTTTCCATCCTTGAGTATAATAGCAATTGAAATCCTGACGGCTGTTGTTCACCTTGGGACATTTTAAAATCATAAGAAGAATTTCTGTGTGGGAGTGTATGCGGATTATTTTTAGACATTTTATGGCACTCAGCATCTAAGCATCTGGGTGCTTATGGAACATTGGATGTGACCCAAACACTTTGATAATATTTGCAAATTACTATTCACTTTACCCTGCATGCTGAATTCTAAAATAGTTCTTTTCCCCCAGTTATAATTTTTCACATCTTCAGTCTTGGCTAGACACAAAAGAAGCTCTTTCTTTCAAGCTAAGATGTTAAGTAAATTTAATGGGTACAAAGTGCCTATTTGTTCACTTCCATGGTTTACACCCTCCTTAGGATAATGCAGTTCCACTGTATAACTGAAGTGCTATCAACCTTTCCCTTCCTTCCCACTTAAGAATAACATTTGGAGGAATTTTAAAGATGCATGAAGTTGGCTGAGCTCACCCTTTATCAGGAGCGTTGGTTGCAGTCCTGGAAAATGTCTCTAACCATTTCTTAATTTATTTATTCAACAATGTCTGGCAAAATGTTCATCTTTAATTTTCATTGCTGCCTGTTGTGCTCTTTCCCTTTTGGTTGGTTTTGTTTCTCTTGACTGATAGAAGCACTATCAGCTAGTGACAGCATCCATTGTTCCATGATCCCTGATTGGTTGGGATCATTCATGTAACTACACCAAAAAGGGGAGAAAGAAAAGAGGAAATGACTACCTGGTTGGGCCAGGGGTAGTGTGAAAACAGCAGCAGATAAAGGAACCAAGGGCTTCCTTTAAAGAGGCCTTTATTGTGTATGCTTGATTTATCATCCTGGGAAGTTTGTAAGGCTTTCTCATTCTATTGCCATTCTTAGGGTCTCTCCAGTGTTTTCTTGCTCACTTTTTGGTTGTGTTGTTTTTTTAGAGTGAAAAGGTTAGCTATTAGAATTTGGTTCACACCAAACTGGAACAAGAGCCTTGTGAAAGTTTGTAGATCTGCTTTCCTGCATTGATACCACAGTGCTCTCTTGTGGTTGTTTAATATACTATATAGAAAGGCAGATAAATGCAAATCCAGTACCAGGGGAGGCAGGGAACAGTGTAAAGGATGCATTTTATCGTCTGTACTGAAAATGGAAGAATGGACCTCCATAAGGCAGTGGCTTAAACCCCTTATGGCATTCACGTAGTCTACGGCACCAAGCACTAAGTCGCTTTTAACTTAGGTCCAATGCCAAGTAGACGCAGAATGGCTATGAATCAGTCCAAACAGAAGCATTTTTTCCCCAAAGCACCATATTGGGATCCAAATTAAAGCCCATACATCTACTAAGAAATGAAATCCTGGACCTGGACAAGGGTATCTGCTGATTTTACATTTTTAAAACTCAAATTATTTCCTTCACATTTATTATTCCCTGCAAATTTCGGTAAATTCAATATCAAAAAACGAACTGAATAAAATTCTCACCCTTCTCTAGTTTTCATGATAAGAACTGTGTGACAACATTTGCAGATGTGTCAGATAGAATGTACGGCTCTATTCTGGTTCACACATTATTCTACAAGATGTAGGTCCATTTCAAAAGTCACAAAGACTTATTCCTCAACCATTGCTAGGTAGTTATATCTCAGATATTCTCTCATGCTTGGATGGTTCATCAATTTCTTCTTCAACCCATCTCCTCCCATGAAATTTCCAAACTACCTTTCAAAATGGAGGCTCCAAGAAAGCAGTTTGGCATATAATCAGTTATCTCATAAATGGTGATGGAAGGATTGGATGCCTCTCTGATATCATATCCACTGTTGCGGATCATATGTTGGTGACCTGTAATGAATTTTTGGTTCTAAGCTAGAATTTATTATTCTTTTGTTAAAAAATTTATTATTTGCACTCCGGGCTCTCAAATTAAATGCAAATATTCTATGATCATAGTACAGTTTCTCTTCAATGACTTTTTGACCTAAGAAGCAATCCTCTTTCATAACGCTTGCAAAATATCAGAATATTCCTATTTCCAACAGCCTCCCCAAATTCCTCTTGTGGTCTTGCAACAGGAAGGCCAGCATTTAAACTAACAGTGCCATTTGACGGAAATTTATCTTTTGATTAATTCCATCTAAATTTTCCTCCTCTTTTCATTTCGCAGCAACTATGCTAATTGGATATGCTGAATAAATCCCTTTTTGTCTCTTTTTTTTATATTCCTTGCCACCATGGCTACCAATTCCAAGAGCCTTTCACATTGATAGGACTGTAATCAACCCATGAAAGTCGAACAACTTTCAATGTCATCTTTAGCTAGAAGGCAGAAGAATTTTGTGTATTTCTTTGAAAGACATCACTGTCATTTCCCTTTGTTTATTTCAAAATGTATTTTCTGGCCTTTTAGTCCCAGAACTGCAGTTAGTCAGCAAATTTAGGCTGTTTCTTCTTGCTTTTCTTCATCCATTCCTTTTATATCCACTCTTCGTCACTATAATACTCCCCCCTTCTATAACTTCCCTTTGGTGAGAGATGATATTTGATCTTAATGGACTTTTTATGCTCAGAGTGAGTATAATATTTTAAAAGGAAAGGCCTTCCTTCTGTGTCAGATGCGTCATGTCAAATATAAGGCTAATCTAATCCCAAAGTAAAGAATATCACAGGGTACAAAATTCACAACACTGGAAATCATGGGCAGAAATGAGCACAGGAATAGAAGGAATATTCAAAAACTATAGCCAGCTACATTGGAAACTCACTTAGATATTTTGTTAGTAAACCCGTGCCATAGTTCTAGCTCTGCATAAATTTCACTTAAATTGATAGGCTTGAATTCCAGAACGAGGCTCTGTGGGTTCATTTTCTGTCTCTGGAACAGTCCCGAGGAAAATTGCAAGTCTAAAGGATATATTTTCATTGGATGAGAAGATATTTTCATTGGTGCTTTGGAGAGGAGAGTTTTCTGAAGACCACAGCGGAGAGAGATAGAGAATTCCCTTCCTCTCTTCCCATGGTCCTGATGCTGGTTCAGATTCTTCTCAGCAGCAAGAAATATGCGCATCAGTGGCATTCCTCAAATTAATGTCACATCTAGTTTGATCCTCATTGGAATAATGTTACTCCAAGGAAACTCTTGGAAACACAATGCACAAATTATCCATCAAACATATCCAGTACGGGAAAGTTTTAGGGTAGAGATTCACCACAGATATAACACAATTCTCTTCAAAATAGCTCAGAATTTCAATAGTTCTCTGTTCAAACAGGACAGAGAACAGTGCAGGATAGATTTTTCTCCAGCAAGGTCTATTGGCCAATTTGGATTTTTTTTTTTTAATGCATCATCAGTGGGGCTACAAAATGTTTGCTGTGCATGTATACGAAGTAGAAACTATAGGGTGCACTCAGTTCCAAATCACTGGGAGGTTCTCCACTTTTACTCATTCAGGATACTTCCTCTCTCACACAGAGCAAACACATCCCAAAGTGAATATGCACACATCACAAAGAGATAGAGAGAGAACGAATAGCAAAGGAGAACACACACCAAGGGAAAAAGTATACACAAAGACACCACACTGGGAAAAAACACAAGGTGGGAAGGTGTGGGGACAAGATCTTCCCCGGACAGGGTGTGTGCTCTTCCCTGTCCCCCACCATCCATTTTTTGGGGTAGTAAAGCTACTTCTTTCCCGGTACACACTCAAGTTTGTTTTATAAGGGGCAAAAGAAAGGGAAGTCAGCAAGAACCTGGTGGGGGTTTCAACATAACCTCAGTGGCTCAGCATCACCCACAGCACCAAGTCTGGATGCCTGGTCCGGGATGTTACTGTCAAGGGATTAATCTACAGATGCTCATTGATGTAGAAGGTTCTTTGCAAAGTCCCGTAAAGGGGCTTGTGATAAATGTTTCACCTGGGACAAAATTGGGACATCTGTGAGATCTGAAATCCCAGCTACAGAGGCCTGGGCAGCTCCTTAAACACAGGGGTGTCTTTTTAAGTGCTTGGCTGTGCGATATCGGATGCAGGTCAATGTCCTGGGCTCATGGGGGTCTCCAGTGCAAGGACTGTGATACAAGAGTCAAACTCAATGCAGGTTCTCCACTGTCAGAGGCAGGAGGACTCACACACAGCGCTGCGGCCTGCCCTTGTCACTGTGTTTCTCTTGCTCCCCACCTCGCCCATCTCCTTTGCCAAAGGCTGCTTCCTTCCCTCAGTGGGACAGGCTGAGCTCTTGGCAGCAACCGCAGTGGTGGCAGCTCCAGGAAACAGTGCCATGTTTGAGTCTGCAAGGTGGGGTACCACAGAGGACCCTGTGAGTGGCACCTTGTTTGAACTAGGCAATGGATGCTCCCAGCAGGTCCTTCTAGCATGTCAGGTGAGGGAGAAGCAGAGTGTGCTCCACTGCCTGAGGTGGGGGATTCACTGCCCGAGGAGGCTGGCTCTGGTAGGATGCCTCTATTGAAGGTTTTGAAATTCTAGAAGTTAAGTATCTGTTATGGGGGTGAATAGCTCTTAAGTCTAGCACACACGTATATAAATAGCACACAGGTATGTAAATACATTCAGACAGACACAAATTATGCACATAATCAAGGTACGTTTGAGCTGCAGCAGTTCCATAATAATTATGAAAAAGACCTATTGCGAGTCTGTAAGAAAATTCTATTAAGTGTTCTTGAGGAATTATGGTTGGTTTACTAACTTGCCTTGTTTCAAGAGCCAGTGTAGTGCCTGCTATTGCTGACTAAAGAAATACAATGAACTACCGTTAGGAGAAAGCCTTTAATAATGTTTATTGATCCCGGATCTGTGAAATGTTGGATGGTTGCAGCTGGAAAGGCAAGTGAAAATCCGACCTCCAAGATACGACACATCAGAGAGTAGCAGTGATGAACAGAGCCAATGTGGTGTAGTGGTTAGGGTAGTCAACCAGGATCAAGATCTGTGTTCAGGTTTAAGAAAAGAAGTGCAAAACCTATGGGGTTTGATCCAACAACATGCTGAGAGACTCCACTAGCATGGTAGGATTTACTTTCTCCCTCTTCTTCCCCTTTGTGCTACCAAAAATATTTTCCAGAGGGTTTCCCCATCCCCTGGAGGAGGGTTTGCAAGCCCTTCAATGCAAATTGTAAGGGTGAGTTGGAGTTTACGGAGAAGAAGAATTGCCCATTCATTCTACTGAAAGAACTGCTTATGCATTCTCCCCATTAGTATGGTTTCAGAAAAATTTCTAAGGCATATATGCTGCATGGGATTTATAAGCAACAACCAGGTTTTTGTGCATGTTAAATAGCTTCTGAACGTTACTTCACCTGATCCACACAAGGAAATGACAGGGATGACATTTCAATGGGGTAACAAAGTTAACCATTAGCTTTGGATGGGTTCTACTGGAAGATGGTAAGATGCTTATCAAGATCCAATGGATTCAACATTCGTAGAGTCTAGAAGCCAGGATGGATTTGGGGTCCATACCAAAGACTCATGTCCTTCAGCTGGTTAAGAAGCACACCAGAGCTAATTGCCTTGCAGCTGCTTTTCCCAAGTATGTTCCTTAGATAGCTCTGAGGATTAAAACGTCATCTGCCCTCTCTCCACATCTCCAAGGAAGGGAGGTTAGAGTCTGTTTGTATTGACGGTGGAGAGTGGAACTTTATAACACCCTTGGCAAGAAGCTCTGCCTTTTGTTCTCAGCTTCGGTATTTGAGATGTCCAGACAACTTTGAAGACCTAGAGATCACCCAATGGCTATGCAGGAAACCCAAATGGCCACAGATAGGGCACTGTAAGCTTTCTTTTGTTTCTTAATAGTCTGCATTTATATTCCATCATTGCAGCCAATAAACTATATGATCTTTTACGGAGGATTTGTTTCTTTTTAAGTATCCTTGGATACAAAGCAAGGTGCCTTGGCTGGATTGATGCACCCTTTAACTCTGGAGAGACACTCACTGCTCTTTAGGTACATGCACAATTCTTCTCCGTATCAGTCACAGAGAAGCAAATGTTCTGGCTGGTAGCGGAGCCCTCTTCCCACTCTTCCCCTCCCCCCCCCACATTTTCTTGGAGCATTTCCTCATGAGCAGAAAGCAAACTAAAAAACTTATACCTTTGATTAGATAAGCATTCTTCAGGCACTTGTGCAAAGCAAGCCAAAAACCAAAACTTGCCAAACACATCAGATGATCCACCTGACATTTAAGAAACTCCGGTCCTCCATCAGCTCCACTGGCTTCCCATTGAAGTCCTGGCCCAATTTAAGGTGCTGGTTATGACATATAAAGCCCTAAACAGCTTGGGACCAGGATAACTAAAGGAACATCTTTTTCCCTATATGCCCTCCTGACTCCTAAGATCTGCACCAGACGCCCAGAAGCCCTGCTCCAGGAACCTTCCTTGAAGGAGATCAGGAGACAGAATACCTGGAGGAGGGCTTTCTGGCTATGGCTGGCTATGGAATGCTCTCCCTATAGAGGTCTGCCTGGCACCATCATTATATGCAGCACCAGGTCAAGACCTTTTTATTTACCCAATATTTTAATGTTAATAGATTTTAACTATTATTATAATTAATTATTTCAATTTGTTTATTTTAATAATTCATTTTCTTTATTTCAGTCATGGGATATCTAGTTTATTATTGTTTGGGGTATGTGCTTATAGATTTTGCTGTGAGCCAGCCAGTGATGAAAGTGATTGGATGGGCTAGAAATATCCCAAATAAATAAATAATATAATATAATACACATTATAAACAATATAATATTCATCACACACACATGGGAGTAGTAGTTTTCCTGAAGATCATTCAACAGCTGAGATACCCCACTGAGGTATCATGTTGTAATTTCGGAATAGTTCCAAATATGAATAGCACTACTAGATAGAAATTTCTAAGGTACAAAAAATGGGCTGCTTTCAAACTGCTTCATGTACTCTTAGAATCCTCTTCCTTATAATCTCAATAAATAAAAACATGTCCGCACTGTGCAAATTTGGTAGTTATTTTCCACTCATGAGGAAGGTGGCAACTGTTGCTGTGATCATTTCTCCTCTGCAGCACACAGACCGGAGAATTCAGCAGCCAGGCTGAGCTGCTGTTGGAAGACAGATCGTAATCTCTGATATGTGGTTACATTTGTTAAAAAGGCACAGGAACACCTCAGTATATCACAGAAGCCCAGAACAGAAGCTTTCAAAAAGCTGATGCTTGTATACCTCCCTTCTCCCCCCCCCCCCCACTCCTTACAGCCTTTTCAACCTAGGCATTAACCAGATGTACAATAAAATCTACCCAGTTTTACCCTTTGTACCATAGGACTTCCCTGCACACTTTGACTATCACGCTGCATTTATCACCATTGTCTTGGAATTCTTTTTCTTTTCCATGCAAGGATTTCTTATTCCCCATCTTCACTCCCAAACTGCAACTAGGAGCCACTTTTAGGGTACAATCTTAGGTAAGCTTAGACAGAAAAAGGCCTACAGTTCTCCACAACATGCTAGAGCAGATTAGGGCATGCTGGGAATCTGTAGGCGTTTTTCTGTCTAAACTTGCATAGGATTATGCATTTAATTACCTGTCTTCTCATGACTAGGTCAGGTGCTACAGAACAAGGAATGTAAGAATATCCTGCTTAGCCACCCTTTTATTTCCCTTTGGTCATTACCATAGCACTCTGGGACCGCAATTATTTTTTATGCAGACTCTCTTGGGTAAGATTCTGTATTTAACTGCCTGATTTAAAAAATAGGAAAGGCAGGTACATGGAAAAAATAAACAAATAAACAACCAAATGGTACCTTTTCCACCTATCAGGGGGAAATCACACCGCAGTCCAGGGTTGTTAGGTTTCATTAGGAGTATGCAGTTCTTAAGCAAATAATCAAAGTTTAATTCAGTGAGACTCCAATGTAAAGAACTCTGAGCAGGCTTCCCTCCACCCTTTCTTTTCAATGTATTGACCTGCTGCAGCATCCAGGTGAAACAGGAATCCATTTTCTCCAACTGCTGAAGGATGCCCCAGGCATTCTTAATGCATAGAAGCAAACTCTGGGGCACTGATTGATTGATCAATTGATTATTTGGAAACTACCCAAAGGCAAATGCTTATTTTAATATAGCTAGATATTATGGAAATAGAACTCTGAAACGAAACTTGAACTGATGCTATTTTCAACACCAGCTTCACAAAATGGTGTTTTGCTAGTGAGTCTAAGTATTAAAAGTTTAGAAATTTCTTCAGACCAACCAACCAACCAGCCAGTCAGCCAGCCTGCCAACTAATCAACCCACCCCCACAACCCTCCAGGGCAAGAACTAAGCATTAGGGTATCTGATGATGCTTTAGCTTGGTGATGTGTCTCTCCAGCAACTTGGGCAGATGGTCTTCAGTAAGGTTGCATCAGTATCCTGCTACTCACCCTGGAAGAGGATTAGCCCTTGCAAGCATTGTGACCATGCAACAAGATTGCATGGCTCTTAAGTTGCCCATTTTATTCAAAGGATACTGAACAAGATTCTGTATCATTTGGTGTTCTGGGTTTTTGGAAAGTACATCTAACCCCCCCCCCTTTTTTTTCTACTCTTTACTAAACTGGCTAAAAGGGAGAGCTCTTTGCAACAGGGCTTAGAAACACCCCGAGCCTGTCAGAATTCTTTTTTTGAGGAATTCTCACAAGGAAGAGGATATTCCAGAAAGGAAAGTCTCCCCACGAATCAGCTCTGTCACACATGCAGGATCTCTCCCATCCAGAATGGGTTGCCTATTCCCTTTCAATGGAGGAACAAATGGCCAGTGGAATGAATGGGGGGTCCACACTGAATGAACATGAATCTCAGGACATCAAGAAAGGCAATATTTTTGTGCAAGTCAATAAAGATTGTGTTGCTTCTTATGGATGCAGCCTGAATGATTCCTTATCTCAGTGTCCTCAAGTTCTTTTCTACAGTGAAGGAAGTTCAGATATAGTGTTTACAGAACTGACTACTTATACACCAAATTGCAATGATAATGCCACTCACCAGAAATGTCCTTCAGTTGAAAGTATCAAGGTGGAGCTACTCTCCTTTAACAAACCCTGTATTTCACGGAGGGTGTGTTTCTAAAAGGGATCTTTACAAGAAACAACATTTTAAAGTGTTTACTAACACTTTGAATGTTCTTGAGTCTTCACATTTGCAGGTGTCATATACATAGACCCACAATGTTGTATAAAATTAATGTTTCACTATTACATGTAAAAATTTTCCACTTTGAGTATTTTGCCGGTAGCCACAGTCTTTCTAGTAGCTATATAAGTACCCAAACTCAACTTCCTAGCTAATGTGGGTATATCTTAGCAATCCTGGGGATATAAATTATGCCTCTCCCATTTTGCAGAAGAGACACAAAGACTGCAGGCTTTTCAGCACAGTGCTTTTAATATGCATTTGTCATCTCCACTTCATATTCCTGTGTGGTGCTTTAGACTGGCCTTCCCCAACATGGTGGCCTTCAGAGACATTTGGACTGCAACTCCCAGAAAACCTATCCAGCAGGGGCCATTGACTGGGAATTCTGGGTATTGCAGTCCAAACATTTCTGGAAGGCACAAGGTTAGGGAAGGCTGCTTTAGACAACATTGTGATCCCCCCCCACACTCCACCCCTAGGTTTGCTTCTGTCTTTTAAGAGTATTTTCAGGGGGATTGGAGGAAATGCAGCATATTTTAATCCAAAATAAGGCACAAGTCCCCACTAATATAACTCTGTTATTCAGCTACACCACAGTGCCACTAAGAGATTATGTTACAGAAAATGTGGAAAGGCAGGAAAGGACAAGGGCTTTGTGTGGAGACCCAATCTCTATTCTGGGATGAAACCAGAAGTACATTCAGTGGGTTAACATCCTTGTTTGGAAAAGCTCTGGCTTTCTTGTATATATATTTTTTTATTCAGGACTATATCTTCACAGCTGGAACAGACAAAACATATATATGGAGAAAGAGACAGAAGGAAGAACATTGTGAGAAAACTGAAACCAACATATTAATTCATGCAACACAGTGGTCGAACCATATTCATCCAATTATTTTGTTGTGATGTCTACCAAACTTATTCTTCATCTAAAGTGCAACAGGTTATAAAGAACTTACTACTCTTTTTTGAAGTAATTGCATATATAATTACCAAATGAATAGCTGGCTGCTAAAGAGAAAGATCTTTTGGTGGTGGCACCCCAGTGATGGAATGCCTTCTACATTGCAGTTTTTTCTGCACAAGGTGAAGGCTTTTCCTCCTATCCTTTTTAGTTCAGCAGTTTTATATTTAAATGTGCATTGTTGTGTTGTTATATCTCCTGGTTTTTACAAGGATTATGTGGTATTTTAGGGTTTTACTTTGTGTGATGTTCCTAGAACCTTTGGTTATTGAACAATATAGAAATGCAATAAATGGATGGATGAATGAATGAATAAATGGATGGATGGATGGATTTTATCCATCCAGCAACCATGGGATAAGAACCAGTGACTGTTGCAGATTCATTCAAGGTGAAGTCATGGCAGATGTGTCAAAACCTCCAAACTTGGAAGCTGATAAGCAACCAGTGCAAGTCACAAGGCATGGAGGTGCTTCCCCCCTTGCCCAATATTTTATCTGGATACCTTTTTCTGCTGCCCAATTTTAAGGCTGGGGAGGGTGAGGTAATGAGGCTGGGGAATAGTTGCAATAGAAACATGGGCTCGGCTTCCTGAAATACTCCCTTTCCTCCTTGGAGGTGCAGCTGTGCCTGAAGGAGACATCCAGCACGATTCTTTTCATGCCAGCTGTTGGATGACAAAAAAGGATGATAGTAGTATGCCCTTGGAGACACTAAAGGCTGACCATGAATGTGAACCCAGAATAAGTCCTCAATCCTGTCGATTGCACCAATTATCAATGGGGATTTTCCTATTGTGGCTTAGCATCCAAGGCTTTTAAAATTTCTTTTTAAATAACAGTTTGGGCTGAGCTATTGTTCAAAAGGAGAAAGAAAATCCTGAGCAGAGAGAAACATAGAGACATAGTGAGTCAGAAGGGGTATCCTGGTCATCTAGTCTGACCCCCGGCTCCAGCCGGCTCCACTCATGACGTGCCTACCATGTGCAGAGATATCGAGCACATTTTCATGGCAGCAAAATAAATCAGTCCCACAATAAATCAGTCCCACAAGTTCCAACTGAACACTGGAACTTCTGAATTGTTCTGCTTATGGTATATTGGACAATAGGACTGATTAGGTTACATCACCCTTTCTTTGGCAGTGCCCGTTCAACAGTGACTCCTCCGGGAATGAAGGTGTTCTGGTTCTTACCAGATGTTTGGCTTATTCTTGGTATTTCAGCTAAATATTCTTACCCTGCTTCATTTTCTGATTCAGATTCAGAGGCAAACACCTTGGGATGCTGTACTTTGGAAGGAGGGGACCCAGTCTGTACACAATCCACCCACATTCCTCCTTCTCCTTTATGTCGCAACTACCTGAAAAGAGGTTTTAATTATTTTTTCCAACTTAAATTTGGTTCATTCTGAACTTTGAGAATTATTTGTTTTAAAAGTTTATGCATACGTTTATGCACATTTTACATATTTTTTCTAATAGATGCATTTTTGTCATATCTATACATTTTATTCTTTTTTTCAAGAAATATTCCTAATAGAATATTGTTTTCACAAAAATATGCACTTTCTTCTAATATTCACATTTTTGTACTTATCTTTTGACTGGGTGCCTCCATTGCAAAATTCAGAGAAGTATGAATGTTGAAGGAATTACAGTTTGCCTATTGTTTTGAAATGGTGAAATTAGGTCAGTACACATTAAAACAGAAACGCCGCTAATTTCTGCCCCAGCAACACAAATATCAAAGAGACCTTAAAGATCAACAGTTTATTATGGTCCAACAGAAGTTGCAGCCCCAGCTTTTACATTTACCACTGTTTTCAGTGGTGATAAGAGTACTTACTTCAGCTTAGGGAATAAAAGTTCAGATTCAGGGCCAAATCTAGTGCTCTTGGGGTCCTAATTCGTAGATCACCACATCACCTCTTTCTCATCCCATCCTCTTTTCTTGCACCAGATGATCATTTCGTGGTTTCAAAGCTATGGTGCATTTTCCCCATTCTAAAAAGCTGAAATTCCCTGACCAAGAAACTCTCCTTGCTTTGTTACTGCCAGTGATGGCTTATAGCAGGCATTTTCAACATACTGGACCCAGCCCTGTTGCCTAAGTCCCCACCAACTGCGGGAATGTTACCCTCCCACACACACCAAAATTGAATTTAGTCCTCCAGCTGAGATTACCCCTGGATTAGCTAGACTGAGGTTAATGTGTGAAGCAGCCCCAAGAGCAAACCAGGAAAGGTTACAGCTTTGGATATATTATGAACAACTTCCCAGGACTCATGAAATAATTTACAAACTATTAAAATTCTGACAGAACAAAACCTTCTTTACAGAATGTTCAAAACCAGCATGAAATGTAATTATATGTAACCTGCGAATTGGTCCTGTCTCTCCGTCCTGTTGGAGCTCAGAATGATAACTCCTGGGCAGTATGAGTCACTTAATAATTGCCTGTTAAGATGGCTCTAAACCTATTAATGAGATGTAAGATCCCAGCTGGAATCTTGCATGCATAGGTAACACTCTTTTTCAGTCCTCCAGGGGAAATGGAGGCTAAGCTGTCCCAGATAGATCCCTAGCATCTAAATGAAATATAAGCTTTGTAAAATGGTGCAGTCCATGATTTCATCGTGGATATTGGAAGTGGGCATATGAGTAGTTTCCTGCTTTTGTTCAACACAAATAATGTACAGAAGCAGGATAGTAAAGCAGACTTTATGAAAAGACATCTTAGCAAAGTAAGGCACTCAAAATATCTCAGGGTAATAGCTGCTTGGAACATTTTTAGATACCCATCCTACATTGATTTGCAGCCTCGAGGAGAGCAAGCTCCAGGCTGCAAATGAGCCACTGTTCTACATATTCACCCTAATGATGTCTCTGCAGCTGTACTCTGTAATATAGCTGACGTCCAAGGGGAATGATATTCCATGGTGATAAGTTGCACCTTAAGAATCTATATTATCTTAATATTTAATCAGCTTGCATGTATATTTTTGGGTTTTTTAATGCTATTTTATCTTCTGCAGGACTGAGAAACGAATGTTTTCAAAAGCAGCAGTAGCTCCATTTGTTCACATTGCTTCACAGTGGTGGGAGAACTGAACTAACCTGTCTCAAGCTGCTTTTGGTTCGGGTCTGAAGCTCCAAAGTTATTCAAAGGGCAAATCCCAATTGTTTGGTGAGATTTCTTAGAGCCGGCTCTCGTGCGAAGGAGAACCTGGTGTCACAGGAACACAAGCTGAACCTCTCTTTCTTTGTGTTCTGCTTAACGTTTTCATTCCTGGTTTTTGATGAGACACAATGTTGTCTAAATTGTTAATCTAAACTGGTAAACTGAAGCCCATGTTGGTCTTTCACACCAGGATTGTGCACCGTGGTTTGAGGCTGGTTCACAAATGGTTTGGAGGAGAGGTACAAACACACAGTTTTGTAATGTTCTGCTAAAAATTGGGGAAGTGATTTCTTTAGTGTTGCACATTTGCAGAGGAAGGAAAAGGAAAGGGCAAGAGGGAGTGCATGAGCCCAGGGCTTGGTCATGTCATGTCCACCTGGCTTGGTGTTGCTTTTATTTTATTTTTATTTATTTATATTGTGATTTATATCCTGCCTTTTTCCTACAAAGGGCTCAAGGCAGCTTACATCATTCTCCTCCTCCATCTTCTCCCCACAGCAACAACCCTGTGAGGTAGGTTGGGCTGAGAGTCTGTGACTGGCCCAAAGTCACCCAGTTGGCTCCATGGCTGAGCGGGGACTAGAACCCAGATCCTCTGAGTCCCAGCCCCATGCTCTTAACCACTACACCACACTGGCTCTTTTACTGTACTCTCACACAGTAAATTTATGTTGTGTGAGGGTTAGGTGTGGGTGTTGCTTTGAAATTTAAAGTTGCTTACAGCATCATTTGTGTTCTTGTTATTTGCCTGGGGAATGTTGACACCTGATGGGAATTTTCCTAGCTGGTATCCCCTTCAGAATCAACATTCTTCAAGGAGCATTTGGGTGACTGGTAAAATGTCTTTTAGACCTTAATATTTACTTGAAAACCCCCAAGTCCCCATCCAGCTTTCAATGACATGCAGAAATTGTGCGCTCTGCTAACTTCTGTGCAAACACATTATACCTGGTCATGTTTAAACACTTTAAAGAATAAAATAGGATCACCTTTCCCATGAAACAGGACCTGAGTTAGAAAAAGCAGAAAACCTGCTGCTGCTTGCTTACAGCAATGTTGAAATCCTGGATTTCTTCATTTTTTATATAAGCATTTCTCTCCGGCATCTTGGGCACCACAGGGTATCCAAAATGAACCCAGGAGCTGGGCAAATTAGTATTACTGCCAGGGGTGCACGGGGTAGCAGTCGATGAAATTTCCACTGACTGAGGACTCTAAATTTTCTACTAGCCAAAGCTAAGCTCTACCAGTTAAGGCTGTGGGTATGTGTGTGAGTTGTTTGTTTTGTATCCAACTGCTAGGTTGAAGACTCAACAGAAAACCAAGGACATTGTTGCCTTTGTGCTTTGATTTACACAAAAATCTCAACATTCTTAATTTGCTTTTAAATATAGACTGCATGTATTGTTTTGAGAAACCACATTGAATCGATTAAGCTTTATTAAGAGCTTCTTAAAAGCCCTTGCCATTATCCTCATCGCTTGTAAGAATGATTGACATTCAGTTCCACCAGTCAGCAAAACAAAGACACAAGCAGTGTCCCTAGAACCCATCACTGCATTTTGTCATGAATAAAAGAGGGGCAGGAAAGTCACAAAGATATGAAAAAGAAGGGCCTGGATCTTGGTTAAAATTGGGTCAATGTGTGACAGGGGAGATGTATAAAATGGCTTAAAATGTATCATGTCACATTTTGAAGATGAATGGTTTGGTATTTAGCCATTCTTCAGGGGAGGATAATTCCACTAAGAGTGCCTTTCTATACACTTCATGGACCTATTTTGCTACATAGATAATCAACTACATGTGCAAGCATTCCCGTTTGATCTTAATGGTCAAAGAAGTGAGATAAAGTAAGGATAGAGAAAAAATTCATCAGTTTACATATACAATCATCATTTCTATATCCCTAAAGCTCTCTGGGCAGTTTACAAAAGTACATATATATCAACTCATCTGATTTGCACATCCAAAACTATTAGGTTGATTGGAATAGAATTGTCCTTCTGCTTTCACGCTCAGTTGGATTCTGTGCTTCAGTTCTCCAGTCAAAGAATAGATAGAGGAAATAGTATATAAAAAGGTATACATTCTGGGACAGTGCTTGCTAGGAAAAAGTGCATTGTTTAAAGCTGCATGCAGAATGTGCACAACTGTTTATGGATATGTACATGAAAATGCATTTAAACATTCATATAGGCTTAAAATATTCACAAACTGATATAGAATTGGGATGGAACAAACGTGTTTGGAAAAATGCATAAAAGCAAGTGAAATAGACAAATTTGTGCCTTCCAACGTATCAGTACATTAGGTTCTAGTAATAAAAAACAGACTGGCACTGAGAACATGTTCTGTTGGAAGAAATCTAAAAAAAGGGAAATATTTAAGACAGAAAACAGGAAAGGATTCACTTTATTTTATATTGTGCTTCTGCCAGAATGTTAGATGTACACAGACTAAATTCATAGTTAATTTAACAACTTGATAAGTTAGCACTGCTAGTGCTTTTCTTTCCTTTGAATTATTTTCACTTCATCACTCACAAACAACCTGCTTCAGGAAAATGCTTGAGTTGCTTGAGAATAGCAGCAGATGTTGCTATTGCAGTGTAGCCTCTCAAGTGTAACATATTTTTTTCCAGTGTCAAAAATAGCTTCATTGTTTAGAAAGCCTCTGGTTTGAGTACCAGTAACTGAATGGCTTGGGTCATATCCAGCCACTTCTGTATCTCGGTATGCCCCTGTAGAACAGGGTGATCTGAGCTATAGATCCACCTCAGAGCCATGGGTAAAATTTGGTCTGTCTGTCTGGGTTCTAATCTGGTCCCGCAGTCAGATAGCTACCCTATTTGACTATTCACTCACTTTCCCCTAAATCACAGACAATGTGCACCCCCCCCCCCGAAAGATCGAAATGTCTTTCATAAGGCTCAATTACTGAAAGTAAGAGTTAATCTAAAAGATGTTGGCATTTTGCCCTATTGGGTCATCTGCTTTTCATCCCTGACTACCACTGGAATGTGGCCCTCTTCAAAACTGAATTTTGAAAAATTCAGTTGATAAAGGTTCAAGAAGAGAAAAGTATGAAGAACATTGAAGCTTTGATCTACCCCTCATTATGGTGGTCACCCTTTGGGTGCTATATTTAAACACCTACCTAGATGCTAGGGTCATCTATGGAGATTCTTCTCTGGGAGCCACCTTTAAAAGAAGGAAGGAAGGTGGCCACAATGGGAAGGACCCAACTTGGCTGTGATGCCCCAACTATGGAACCAGCTCCCCAGGGAGATACATCTGGCACTGACTTTATATACATTTTGATGCCAGGTCAAACCCTTTTCTATTTTCCTGGTATTTCATTTGTTAAATATGATTATTCAATTTTATATTAGTTATTATGTATATTGCTATTGGTCCAGTGTGGATTAGTTGTTAAACAGCTGTTATGTATTATTATTATTATGTTTGAATTCTGCTGGTTGTGCAGATGTCCTATGGACATCAAAGCTATTGATTAATATTATGCAATTGTATATGTTTTTAGTGTATACCATTCTGAGAGCTAATAAATGGTATACAAAAGCTTAAATAAATATTTCAGACTGCAGGTGGAGTTCACTTGGTTGAATTTTCCCTCATGTCAAAAATCCTCTTTGCACAGAAGACTAGCATCTGATGGAGAAGGGTCTGAGTATTGTCTTTTTTGTGATACATTAGTTTTATATGTGAAATGATTTGTTTTTCCTTTTCTATAAGGCTTTTCAGTCCTGCGAGTCTCCATCTGCATTATGAAGCCAGATTCAGGTTCACTTCCTCAGTAAGGTCAAGTACCAAGTGATGTTTGGCTGTGGTCATATTTTAAAACCCAAATAACTGCAGAATGCTGCAATCTGTAGTGGAAGAGTGTAGGGGATCACAAGCTGAACATGATTCAGTCAAGTGGTCAATGGAGAGAGAGAGAGAGAGAGAGAGAATTTTCAAGCCATTGAAAGTAATAGTTCCATGTCATTCCGTGATAGACTTTACTGGGCATCACAACTTTAATTTGTGGCAGCCCAACAAACTGGTATGGGTTCAGAGCTGGGCAATAAAGATGATCAGGGGTGTGAAAAAAAAGTTCTATAAGGAAATGTGAATGCCCCTGCATTCTTCTCTCCACCATTACCCTTGTACTGGGAGAACAGAAGACAGAGGAGAGCTTAAAATCACCTGAACGGCTATCGCACAGAAGAGAACGAAGACTTATTCTTTACTGTCCCAGAAGACAGGAGATAAGGGTCTTAAGTTATAGGAGCATTTATTTCCTTTGAACATTAGGAAGAACTTGTTGACTTTAAGAACTGTTTGATGATGGGAGTAATAAACGAGAGCAGCAGTTGGCTCCATGAACTTGAAGCAGAGGCTGGACCATCATCTGTAGGAACTTTTCTAACTCTGGGTTCCCTGTATCAAGCAGGAGTTGAGCTATGATTGTATGACATGCCTTCTTCCAATGTCATCTGCTGTCCCAGCTGCTTGTACAAACAGAGCAAAGCTGGTAAAGGAAGGGCATTCATGATGTGAGTTTCTTCTGTCACCTTTAAAACAGTGTGGGAGAGATGCATGGCTATGACTCCCATGCTGCTAAGGCAGTGCAGTGTTCTTCATTGCAAAGTCTGAGGGACACTGGCAGTGCCCAAGCACTTGAGAAGTGCCACTCACCTTTCTCTCACATTCTCTCTTCTTTGCTGTAGCTGGGTATTCTTGGCACAGGCTCCATCACTTTGCCTGGTCTGCTCGTGCTGTTCTAGGCTGTATGAGTGAGGAGCAAGGGAACCTACTGCTGTTCACCCGTGAGGTGGTGGTGCAGCAAGAACCCTCTACTACTTAGCTGTAGTGGAGGAAAGAGCATGGGAGCAAGGGCAACTTGATTGGTGCTTTGCACAGGTACTGCAGGTAGAGGGAAAAGCAAATGCATGGCTAGAGCCCTATGTATGGAGCTCCTACTTTAGTATACAATTCCTGATCTAATGCACAACTGAATTGCAGGAAAGGAAAAGGGAGCTTGATACTAAGCAGTATTTTGTGCTCAACTGTGGTATTTTTTTCCTATGTTGGTTATGCTTCACAGAGTGAAAAGTTACCTGTATTTGCAGTGCAGATGGGTAGAGAATGGTCACCTGTATAAGTACAGCCTGGACCAAAAGTAAATATAGTCCTGTATTTTGTTTCAAACAGAAGCCAGCCAAATATTTCTGGGAGGTGACATATGGTGTATGACAGGAAAAGGAAAATTGGTTCTTTCCTTCCCTATCATCTTATACACCGGATTTGGTCATGAATGGGGCTATTCAACCTAAAATGTTTGCCTTCCATAAATGTGTCTAATTACTTTAAGCTGTCGAATCTAGAGGCTATTGGCACATCTTGAGGGTGCCACTTTATGGACTGTGAATCCCAGATCCAACATAGGAGAGCATCTGAGACACGTACCACAATGCCCACAAAGGCTTCATAGGTGCCTGCAGGCAGAATCTTTGGTAAGATCTTTGCCCTTTTCCAGCTTTGTTGGTTAAACAAATGGCAGCCGCCTTGGCGGTGCCGTCTTGGCAAGGGAATGACAAATATGGCATTCAGTTCAAGGATGAGTGGTGACAAATGATGCCAACCAAGGCGATGATCTGCTTCTGTCCCTTTGCATCTTCTCATTTCATTTGGTTTCTAAATGAGGACACAAACACCTGTTCTTCCAGCAGGTGGTATTTGTTTATTATAGCTATTCCTGCTGAGTTTTAATCAGTCTGCAGCTGTAGCAGCCAGGGGAAGTAACTGTTGTATAGTCCCTGGTTTTCTCAGAGCCATTTTCTTGATCCAGGGGAGAAAAAATAGCTGGGGTTCCATACTTCATTCTCATCATATGTTCACAATCATAGAACCCTCTCCATCTTATATTTTGCAGTCCCAAATTAGAAAATGAATACGTCGATAATGGTACCAAATGAAGTTTTTGAACGTTCTGCCCTGAGGGTGACATTTAATTATGTTCTCCCACT